>NW_020897704.1:16823272-16953477 GCF_003984885.1 Neopelma chrysocephalum | reverse complement strand
AAGAGAAAGAGAAAGAGAAAGAGAAAGAGAAAGAGAAAGAGAAAGAGAAAGAGAAAGAGAAAGAGAAAGAGAAAGAGAAGAGGAAGAGAAGAAGAGGCACAACCAGAACTAAACTTGGCTAGGGACATGAAAAATAACAAGGGTTTCTTTAGGGACAGAGGAAAATAAAGGAAGATGAAAGAATCTGTACTGCCCCAATGAGCAAAATAAAGATCTGGCTGCAACTAACTTAGAGAAGGCTGAGGTACTCAACACCTTTTTTGGCCTCAGTCATCACTGACAAGTGCTCCAGTGACACCACTCAGGAATGCTGGGGAGGGAATCTATCAGGGATTGTAGTGATAGAACATGGGAGAATGGCTTTAAACTGAAGGAGATTAGTTTAGATTGGATATTAGGAAGAAATTCTTTACTGTGAGGGTGGCAAGGCTCTGGAGCAGGTTGCCAAGAGAAGCTGCGGGTTCATCATCCCTAGAAGTGTTCAAGGCCAGGCTGAATGGGGTTTTGAGCAACCTGGTCTAGTGGAAGGTGTCCCTGCCCATGCAGGGGGGCTGGAAAAAGATGATCTTTTAGGTCCTGTCCAACCCAAACCATTCTGTGGTTCTATGATTCTGTGATTCTAAGATGATAGCATGGGTAGCTGGCAGACATTTTTGGAGCTATGTATGCATGTGTGTGACCAAGGGCAGAAATCAATTTGAAGAGTCTTCAGTACGGTTGATTACCACAGGAATAACCAAGTCCATGGAGTCATTATCACATATAAAACCAAGTCAAAAGTCAGATAGAAAATGAAAAACCAAAAAAACCCACCCCTGCTCCTCTTCCAGAAGGGAACTGGGCACAGCAGGGGAAAAAGTAATGGAAAGAGACTGTGTGAGAACTCTGCTGTACAAAATTTGTGAGTCTTGTGACTCC
This sequence comes from Neopelma chrysocephalum, assembly GCF_003984885.1. Lineage (NCBI taxonomy): Eukaryota > Metazoa > Chordata > Aves > Passeriformes > Pipridae > Neopelma > Neopelma chrysocephalum. The sequence goes on along the minus strand of NW_020897704.1, from coordinate 16,952,559 downwards.
TTTGTGGACATGGCTGCACACGGTGATGGGGTGGTCAGAGGGAAGGGCATCTGTTGGGTCCATCTCTACAGAAACCTCATTTGACTGGTCAAAACTGGAGAGATTTCCATGGAGGAATGGAAACCTGACTCGTCTGCCTGAACGTGGAGAGAAGAACACTTGTGTCCTTCATAATTTTAGTTACTGCCCTGAAGTTTGAATCTCTGGTGATAGTTGACAGATATCCAACCAGCAGAGGGGATGTTTCTGCACTGCATGATGTGTCCCTCACAGCAGCACCCCTTCTGAGACCCCTTCTGGCTGCAGAGGGATTGCATGCTGGCTAGACATCACTAAAGTGTGTTTTGAGAGGGTGGCTATGAGAGCAACCTGGATTGTTGACACCAAACTGCTCTCTGTAATTTTTTTCACCTGATATTAGGTAGAAAATGGATTTGAACATGAGTCAGATTCAGAGCATTTCAATATCTTTTCCTTTGCTTCAGTCTTACATATTTAATTTAACAGATTTTTTTTTCTTATGTCATATGAACTATGAGATGGATCTATTACAAATGTGTCATTTACGTATTCTGGTTACCTTATAGGCAGATTTCATATCAAGATGATTCAGGACTGGTTTTTTTATTTCTACTCCTGTAAGATTGCATAATGAGATGAAAGGGGAGGAAATATGTATTATAATTGAATATATTTGTAGAGCTGGGAGTATGTTATATTTCATTTGTAGATCTGGGTTTGATAGTATCTTCTAATGCCTTGATTTTTTTTTTTTTTTGGAGACAAATAGTTTTCCTTTCCACTGTGCTATGAGTTAGGTTTCTAAACCATCGATTGTGCTACAAAGACAATTATTGAGCCATGAAAATATTAATTCCAGAGAAATCAGATTATTATTTGCACTGGGATGCAAAATAGCAAAGGCTTTAATGATGTTTAGGTAGAACTTTATTAACATCTGAATATCTCTGGAGAGCTATGGTAACAACAGGAGAAGTATTAAACTCAATGTTGTTTGCTTTTCTACAAGTAAATGAAGAGAATTTCAAATCTTCTCCATGTGAGTCAGCTGAATATTTGCAGGAATTAAATCATCTGTATCAGAGCCAGCATGGACAGACCCTTATCCACCTGACTCCCCTCCCATTCTTCTGCTCCATCATGTGCTGCCTCATAGGTGAGGTTCACTGTAGTGAGAGTGAGCTATGCCAGCTAAAGAGCTCTTCTGCTTGTGCCTTGGGCTGTGGATGTGTCTACTGCCTCCCCCTCCCTGGCTCATGGCCAGCCCTGCTGGGAGAGAACAGTTAAATTGAAAGGAACCAACCAAAGTTTATGGGTCCACCACACCAGTCTGCCCCAAAGCTTCATAAACACTGAGCCTGTGGCTAAGTTTTCCTTGGTCCCATGATTTTGTGTTTTTTCTGTGGGCCATGAAGGGATGTGCAGTGTTGGAGGTGGGGTTTCCCTGAGGAAATGGAGAAGACTCCATCCAAATTAAGTGGCTAGTTTCCCTCTGTAGCCGGGGAGAGGAAGAAGAGTTTCTAGGATGTATTATCTGCTTGTCCCCTCTGCAGAAGGCGTCTAACATAGGCACAGGGACAATGTTTTCCTTTCATTGACCACAAAGGGAGCTGGAGGTGGCCTTGCCCACATGAAGACATCTCATGGAGCTTTCCAGGATGTGTAATTTTAACATAGATCTGTTCCCTCTAGAGAAAGTTAATCACCATTTCTGCCAGCTTCATCCAAACTCTTTCTTGATACCAAGCTGCTTGAAGAATGAGATGTTCTTGAGGTTTATTTTGATAGTACAATTCTGGGCTATGAATTTGAAAACAGAGCTATAAACACAAAACTAAAAATGTAATTAAATGTGAGTCTGGATTGTATGTGGGATCTGAATCAATATTATTAATAAGACAAATAACTAATATCCTTTCCTAGCTAATGCTAGGAAATTTCATACTGCTTTTCATTTAGTCTGCTCAGGGCTTATCTCAGTCATAGGGGCTGATCTCCCCTCACACCATCATTCTGCCTTGAGGTAATCCTCAGAGTTGGCCCTGGATGGCATTTTCAGAGGTATCTCAATACTGGGTTTATCTCCCCTAATTTGCCTGGGCTTCCTCTGAAATTGATGGAGAGAGAAAGGTACTCTGAGAAGGTGAATCACCTCAATCATTTTGGACATCCAGCCTATCATTGGATGACTTGTGCTCTGAGTATGGCTTGCTCCATTGATCAAAGCAGAAGCCTCATCGGCTACTGTAGATCAGACACAGAAATTTGGGATCAATCCTGCTCTAAGAGACAGGGAAAAAAAAGTCTAGTGGAATCTGTGTTCTGTCTCTCAAGTGCTTTTGCAAATCCCACCTTCTGCCTTCGCATGTGTGCTGCACAGCACCTGGTGTGCTCTGGGCTTGCTCTGTGATGATACACGGTGATCATCAAACCAGCAAGAGTGCTGCACAGTATGTTCCACAACAACTACTTCCTTTCTGGTTTAATTATAACTGAGTTTGCTACTCCAAGTCTTGATTAATGAGCTCAATATGCAAATGTTATGATGAAACTGAAACTCTTTGTAATTGCTTGCAGACAGATTACCACTTCGAGTACACAGAGTGCGACAGCAGTGGCTCCAGATGGAGGGTGGCTGTCCCGAATCCGTCAGTGGAGTGCTCTGGACTACCTGACCCCGTGAAAGGGAAGGAATGCAGTACGTTGTGCCTTTTCATTTTACAGACTGTTACTGGCTTTTTGTGCTATTTACCCTTGTAGGGTTTCTTAGCTCTGTCACTGACGTCCTGAGTGTCCCTGAGTTAGTTCTTCCCCTCCAATCCTTCTTCCTGTCTCCTGGGGCTGTGGAGCAGGGATTGTCTTTGCAGTGGAGCTGTGCAGCTCACTGTCTGCTACAGGTGCCCTTGTATGCTAATTCACAGACAAAGCATGTCTATGACAACACCACTTGAAGAGATGTAGTTGCTTGTCTTGAGCTGCCCTGTTCTTAAGTTCTGTAGCTCTCCAGTGCATTTGTAGCTGCATTGGCAAAAATGATGACCAGGAGTGGTCAAATTATATTTGCATAGTGTCCACATTCTTGTTACCTTCATTATTTAGCTAATTAATAAGCCACATGCATAAGGAATGGTAAATGTCTTATTTGCCTGAGTTATTTTCATGATGAAGCTCCTGCATGTTATTTATTTATGTATTTATTTTTAACAACTTGGAGTGTTTTCATATCACTTGGTTTTGCGTTTTTTTTTTTTAAACGTTGAAATGCTTCTTTGCATCTGGAAACATAAGTGAACTGCTGCTCTGCAAACATATCCCTCACTGTTTTGTAGCTTCCCAGGCTGAATGCTCCTTTCCGTCACACTCCCTTGCTCTACTAATTCTCTACACAGTAGATCCTACAGCAGTAATATGTACCAGGGGGTATAAATTGTCATATCTGACAAACAGAATGAACAATGGCAACATCCTTTCAGCTCTACTCCTCCTCTAAAGGTTTATTGTTCATTTCTTTATGACATATGTTCAAGTGTGAGGCGCATAAATTTTTTTCTGTAGCAGTGTTGATCACTGGAAGGTTTCTGACTGCTTGCAAGCATCACAGAATCATGGAATCATAGAATCAACCAGCTTGGAAAAGACCTCTGAGATCATCAAGTCCAACCCTTGATCCACTACTGCCATGGTTCCCAGACCACGGCACTAAGTGCCACATCCAGTCTCATCTTAAAAACCTGCAGGAACAGTGAATCCACCGCCTCCCCAGGCAGCCCATTCCAATATCTCATTACTCTCTCTGTAAAAAATTTCTTCCTAATATCCAACCTATTTTCTCATAATTTGAGAATGTGTCGTTCCTGATATTTGGGGTTAGTTTCCGAGGTTTTAAGTGTGGAATCTCAGTATATCCTTAGGATGTGCTTTTTCAATTACAGAAATAGAGAGCTGAGAATCACCTCTGGTGATCCCATAATTCATCCCCCAGCCCAAATAGCTGTAGTGGCAATGACTGTGTCATTCATGGCTGATGTTTGGCTGGACTGCTTTCATGGATCTCTCATGATGAAGAGCCCGGAAGCTCTCCAGATATTTGCTCATCTATTTTGTTCTTTTCATTTTCCTTCCTGTTAAAGATTTTTGTGCTATTGAATCTCCCTTGTTATACTTCAAGCCTATTACTTTTTGCTGCCTGCACTGTAAAGGAGCAGATAGTTTTATTTCTTCTGCTGCACAACCACTTTTGATGTACCCTGGAGTACGTAGGTATAACTCATTTTTTCTGACATACATTGTTTCCTCTTAAATCTTGTGATAAATGGTTTAAGATCCAGCAATATCACACTCTCCTGGACTTTCTGCTACAGATTTCGACAAATGGTGCAGTTCCCTCTTCATCTCATCTTATTTGTGTGTCTTTCTGGTCTTAGATCAATTCCAAAGAGAATTCAGCTGTTTTATAACAATAGATGAATTTCTGGCTTCTCAATACCTGTCCTCCTGCTTGACCAGGTGAAAACTTCTCCCAGTAGATGGGCTGTGAAATTATGCACCAAAGTACAGGATTCTGTTAAACACACTGGAAAACTCATCTCAGTAGATGCTTCTGCTCCTTGTAGTGTTGCTGTTAATTCCCACAGGAATTCAGCTTGTTTGAGAAGCAATCAGATATTTGACTTTTTTACTGAAACCTTCAGGTCTCATCTCTCTGGGCTCTTCTGAGTGCAGAGGTGTTAATGTAGTTCTATCTTTTTTTTTTTCTGTGTCTGTAGTAGATTAACTGGCTTCAGGGGCTGTCTGGCTACATTCTGATGGCAAAAGTAATTTTAGGTTTCTCATCTGTTAGTATTTCACCCTTTGCTTAAAGAACAACCAGTCTTTCAGCCTGAAAACGTGAATCTGTCAACAGCAGTCAATCACTGCAGGAATGTGTTGGGAACACCTCTCCCATTCAGCTTGGCTGAATACTTTTACTGCAAAGTATTTGAGCCGATGTAGAGTTTGGCTGGCAGTCCATTCTTCAATGGGTGGGATATACTGGGAGAGGTGGCTTTTAAAAACTGACTGCCCTACAGCTCTCTAGATTTTTCACATGGGGGTCTGTTGTTGATGACAAGTTGCATTGAAAATGCTGACAGGCATGCTGACTTGTTATATTCTCTAAGCTGGTGACTTCTGGCTCATTTGACAACACAGCAGCTGGATCAAGGGCATCTTATACTAAAAACATGAATTTCTGCAGCCTGAGGAATACAAAAGTTCTGTATCTGAGGCTGCTACAACTCATGTTCTCAGTAGATTGTGTACAGAGTGAGATTTGTGCTACAAACTTGGCCAGAGGTTGCATACACATCTCACATGAATGGCTCCTTGAGATGCCTTCCTTCTCTCATAGGTCTACTGCTATTTTATCCCAAAGTCTATCAAGAAGTGCCACAACTATACCATATCTTCTGAGGTGAGTCTTTCTGGACATTCTACAGTTTCTTTCAGATTCTCCTACAACTTGTAAGTCCCACCCTATGCCAGGACATATAGCATTTGGTAGAGTTCTGGAGTTTCCTTGGATACCCAAGGAAACCCTTTCACTCCTTCAGCCCGCAGAATCAGGGTCCAGGGTGTAATTACCCCAGGTAGGATGACTTCCGGCATTTGAAATCTGTTACCTTTAGAAGTTTTGTTTAACATCTATTAGTTCTGAGATATACCAGAGCCAACTATGTCACTGCTCTTAAGAGAGGTTTGCAGTTGTACAGCAGTTGCAGTTGTACAGCATTTGCAGTTGTATAGCAAGAGCTCTTAGGGCTTTTTTTTTGTCTCCTTGAGGTCGGCAGAGCCCTCAGTGGTCCTTGGTGGCTGTTAGGACACACCATATTTGGGGAAATCTGTATGAGAAAGTGTTTCTTTTGGGAACACATCTGCCATCACTGCTGATTTCACAATGTTTGCAGTTGTTTTCGTCTACTCAGAAATGCCTGCCACTTGAGAATATCTGCCACTGATCTTTACTGCTCCCTGAAAACTGAAGTGACGTGCAGGCTGTCATTAATTTTGAATCCTGAGAATACTGTGCCAACCTCTCCTTCTTCCAAATGCTCAGCAGTCATTCTCTTTAAATTGTGCCTTCAAAGGATGGTATAACAATATGTTAAATGTCTCCATCTCTGTAAATACATCCAGACTGTGGTCTCCAGTGGAGTGGAAAGACACTTGAGATTGCTAAAAACACCTTAGCTCAGGTGCTTCTGGAGCAATCGAACTGTGACACCAGAGCTCAATTGGTGTCTCGAGATGTGCTCATTTTCAGGATGCTTTGTTTTACTGCATTTCATTTGAATGAACCCATTTAAAATTAGGTTGGATACCTCTGTGCTCCACTACATTTTGGAGAGCACGCCGACCTGCAAAGCACAGCTGACTGTGACCTGCTGAGCACGACTGCCAACACTCCCTGAAATGGCTGCACTCTCCAAAACCTGACAGGATTCTGCCCTTTTTTTTGACCCATCAAAAACTTAATCAGCAAAGTTTACCTGCAGGGAAGACAGGGTCCTCTGAGAAATAGTCAGGGGTTCATAGTAGAAAGGGCTGTCATATTTGGACTGCTTTGTGACCTGGGTATTAGAAGAAGGGTTTTTTCGCCCTTATCTTGCCATGAGCACTGAGCAGTGTAATGACTGTTACGGTCCCCTCCTACTACCCTGCCCTCCACATCTCTCCCATCCAGGCGGTAGGTGGCAAGAAAGAAGGAACCTCACATGACACACGTTTGTGTCATGCAGTGCAGTGACCCAGATACGTGAGGGAAGCTGCAGTAGCAGCTCTGCAGTTGCAAGGCACTGGGACAACATGCCCCTTTCTATATTTCACTTCCTTCTTTTTTTCTGATCTCCCTGCCCTGTGGGGCTGCAGCCATCACCACTTTCAGACCCTGCATCAGGTTGTCAGCCTGCATTTTGTCATTCAGTGTGGTGTGATCCCTCAGTGCTCAATGCTCATGAGACCAGGCTTTCTCTGGACAGGCCATGGTGCAGCCACATCAAGCTCCCTGGTCACATCTTTCAGGTTTGTGTTTGTATAGAGCTGAGTCATATTTTTGATGCTGCCACACCACGGTTGCAAGGGTTCCTGTGAAGAGATACATTAAAAGTGCAGAAGATATACGAAAAAGACAATATTTATTACTCCTAGAGCTACTCTGTGTGGCTCTCCTCTGCTTCCCATTTAAGATGTCCCCTCCAGGCATCTTCCCAGTACTGTACTGAAGGTAGGGAACATACATGGAGGCGGGGGTGGCAGACAGAGAGCCTCCCTCAGCAGAATCCAGACCTCTGAATCACTCTTGACAGTCGGGAATGTGCTTTACTAATTTGGTCTCCTTCATTTTTAATTACCACAGATCTCCCTCTGATCTCCTCATGAGTCTGATAACAGGAAGGGAATTTAACTGATAAGGATCACTGCCATCAGGGCAGTTGTTTGGCTTTTTAAAAAGGAAAATATTGATGGCAGTCCAAGGGAGCAGTTTGCTTTCTGGGCTAAGCCCTTTCCTGCACCCCCTTACAGCTGGTTATCTCTGGAAACCCTCTGCTTTGGTGTGGGGCTGTAGGCAGTGTCTAATGGGGACTTTTTGGGGTTTGGCAGTGGGAGCAGCACTTGGCATCATGCTCCTGCTGACACTGCACTGCAATCTGTTGTGGTGGCCACCATCAGGCTTTTCTGCCAGCCTGACCATATGCTGCCTGTTTTACACTCAAATTAAAAGTCTGTATTTGGAGTCTTCCTTCCTTCCCTGTCTCCCTTCCTTCCTCTCCATCTTCCTTCACTCAAGTACAGCCCAAATACCTGGTTCAGAGTGTGCCCTTAATGTGCCCAGGGGCACTGATATGCTCATGTCAGCAAAGTTTGTGACCAAAAAGAGCTTAAAGTGTTCACATTTTGACCTCAAATTCTTTTAGAATGTTTACACTCTTATTCCAAAGAATATAAGTCATTTTTTGTCATCCTAAGCAAGAATAGTTTGCACCTTACTTCACAAATATCTGTTCATTTTAGTGGTCTGTGTGGATAATAAAGGAACTATAGTGAGAATAATAGAGCATTTTTAAAAGGAGTTGAATTTGCCATGTTCAAGGGAAAAAGCAAAGGTAGAGTCACTGTTATAGTTGGCATCCAAATGCCAATTATAATCAGGAAGATTCTTTAGGAAGGGAGACAAAAAAAATTTGATAATATGAAATAACTTGATCAAATTATCAGAACAGGCTGCCCGGGGAGGTGGTGGAATCACCATCCCTGGAAGTGTTCAGAAAAGGTCTAAATATGACACCTGGGGTCATGATTTAGTGGTGGACTTGGCAGTGCTGCATTAAAGGTTGGACTCAATGATTTTAGAGATCTTTTCCAACCTTAATGATTCTGTGATTCTATGATTGAAAGTATGGTGCCATGGAGTTATTAATGGCTCTGCTTGGTAAAGTGCTCCTTTGCCTGGTGCCACTAAGAGGGGAGCAACTGCTTTGAAATCAGAAGTGTGCTTCAGTTTAGAAGTGAGTTTTGTGAGCCTGTACCAAATGGCAAGCATGTGAAAAGCTCCACTGGCTGCAGAAAATAGACTGTCCTTAATTCCAATGGACTTCACTGGGGTCCAAGAGCAAAATTTGACCTAATTTATTGCTACTGAGTTGTGTTTGTTGAGTGTATTCTGACTTGTGTAATCTGCTCCCAGGATACCACAGGAGGAGATACAGATCTTCCTGCTAATTGCAGACACAATTAGGGCAAATGACCTTTTTAAGTCTGCAGGTTTTATAACAGTTTAAGGCAATTTAAGTGATCTGCAGGAGTTTCAACATTCTGCTTTCATAACAGAAAACTTTAGTAAAAGGTTTTGAGTTTGATGTTCTCAGTCTCTGGTAAGGTTGGGTATCCCAGTCAGGTGAGAAGTGGGCCTGCTTCTAATTCCCCTGATGTCAGTGGGCATCTGCAAATTTTCTATGTGCATACATATCTGTATGTATTTAGATGTATAACACAAAATGAATGTTAAATGTCTGGCAAAACCTGTGTGCTTGTGTTACAGCCTTCTGACATAAAGTTTACATCTGTTCATTGTCAACTAGATTTGCATTCAGGCAAACTCTGTGTAGGCTTTGTGCTAAAGAATTGGCTCTTCCCGAGTGTTACTTAGAATTTTGAAATTTAGCTGCTGAAGAAAATAGCAATGATACGTTTAGCAGTTTCTTTAATGTTTGCATCATTGCGCAAGTAGATGTGAATATACATACAAATACTCCCATGAGAATGGTGCTAATTATTACACAGTCACATTTGTTTATATTTCAAAAGAGTTTGTTATGTAATAAGAATATGTTATTATCACCAAAGTGTCATTCTGCTCATATATGAATGCATGTCAGAATGATTTTTCACAGGGCTTAAGTAAGTCCAGAGTTACAGCCTCTTGAAGCAAATGTGAATCCTAACATATTGTCAGAGGGTTTTTCTCCTTTTTTGTTTGATGTTCACTGAGGATTATTTTCTGGTCTCATTAGTGGACTTTGAAATGGTTGGGATTTCTTTGTTTGCACTGAGGAGAGGAAATATGGTGATCAGCACAGCTCTGAGGACAAGCACATGTTCATTCTCATTTTTTTATCATGGTTTGAAAGCACTGGATCTTCTCTTCATCATCCTTGATATACTAACATTTTTTTCATTTTTAATGTTATTCAGACATTGCTTCTTTGGGTATTCACCTTGGAAGAAACAATGAGGTCAAGCTATTCAGGGCTTCTGCTGTTTAACTGTGTCATTTAGATGTGACATATGCACATAGATAAACTTATGTATGGTGACTGATGCTGCTGGGTATCCTGAGCTGTGGGAAAGTACTATTTTGAGACAATGTTCAAAAAATGTATGCAAAAGATCTCCCCTTTCATTCCTCCATCCTTGAGATTGCTCACTCAAAGGTATATACTGGTCTCCTCCTTCATTTTGACTTACACCTTCCTTTCTCCCCTCTATTTTGAACAGTCATATGGCTTCCATGAAGCTGCCTGTCAACATGTAAGAGTTGCATGTAGAAGGCTGATCTCTCAGAACTAAGCATCAAAAAAGTGGAAATCCAGGAAATCTGAGGATTTCTTGATATGCTATAGATTTGGTCCTTGGCCTGTCATGCATTACCAAGCTATTAAGGATGACTGATAGTAAAAAAAACACAATATAACTCTGTCTCTGGAGCCACCTCTCACATGAACAGCAAGATGTCCAAGGAATAGATTTTAAAATCATGGTCACTTTTTATAGATCACTTTTGTGTGCATGGCCTGCAGGACCGGGCAACTCAATTTTACATGTGTTTTTATATCCTTAGAAAAGTTTTTATGTCTTTTCTGAAAGAAAAAGGAAAGGCTTTCCCACTAGAGCACTCTATGGAGGGGACTAGCACACAGCAGCAGGGGCTGCTCTGAGGAACACTGTGAAGCTGAGGAATTAATGCAGGGCTGCCATGTAGCAAAGCTGTTCAGCCAGAGTGGTGTGCACGGCACAGTTTGAGAGTCGCTGCTAAAAGGCTGTGATTTAGCAAAGCACTCAAGCAGATGTTTATTCCTGTTCTTATTCCTGTCCTTGCTAATTCATGTTCCTAACAAGCCAGGTGGGTCAGTCTTATTGATGGCATTAGGTTTCTCACCTGGACTGAGGCTTGAGGCTACATTTTGCCATGGCATTTCTATGTGGATGTATTCCTAATGTGGACTGATACCCTGAGAGATACCCCGGTTTTACAAGTATTTTTTCCAGAATTTCTACTCTGTGCGTGAGCACGACACTGTCTTTGCAGAACAAGTGCCATCATTGGCTTTTTGAAGCATAGATTCTTTTAGATAAATAGTTAAAAAAGCTAAAGAGTTTGCACTGAACCCACAGAATTTAATTTCTGGAGAAGAGTTACTGGGAACTGCAAGTTGATGTGTGTATTGAGACTCCCAAGACAAAGGATGGCCTTAGTGTCTTTTAATGAATTCTTCACCTTGTTTGTGTACACAATGTAATTAAATAGGTTAAAGAGAGATTCTTCTGAGTCACTGATTTCTCTTTCAATGGGGAAGCAGCTGGCAAGACCCTGAGATTTGTTATCGCTTGGCAGAGGGATGAGAGGTGAGGATTGTGTGTGTGTGTGTGTGCAGAGGACATATCAAATGGCACTAGAAGCCATTTGTACCAACGACTTTGCCCGATGAGCAATCAAAATATGCCTGATGGAGTCAGTAGGACCTGGAGAGCTGCTCACTCACCTCGAGGTCTGTTTCCTGCCATGTTGTATTGGATCAACCCACCACACATGTCCAATGCTGACCCAATAGGATAGTTGTCGAAACCCTGTCAGCAAATTTTCTTTCCAACCCCTTGGTGATGGCTGTCTTCCTCCACTCTACACCCCACTGCCATGAATTGATTGAGTATTCCCATTCCAAACCACACCTTTCAATGGCTGATGCAGTAAAGTGATAATAAAAGTGTCCTACATGCCAGGCCAGCTGGGAAAGAGGTGACCTGGAAAAAGCATTGCTCTATTTCATAATTTTTTGGATAAAAGGAGACATTATTTCTTCTTAAGAAAAGGAAGGATTTCTTCCACAGAAGATACTCTTTCACAAGTTATATCAGACTTCAGTGTGATCACATTTCAAGCCTAAACAGCCTAGACAGACTTTTTTTTACCTTAAATTAAGATTCAGTCTGGTTCCTAGTAACACATTGGGATATAATGAGTGAAGAAAACGAACATCAATTATTCACAGTCTATTGGAGAAGCCTCATATAAATTATTCACAGAAGACATTCTGAAGCTGGTGAGATTATAGGAAACATTAATAATGAAGCAATGATTTCCTCTCATCCTTTGGCTTTGTTTTTTTTTTCTTCTCATTCTGTATTTTGGTTGGTCCTTGGTTCCATGTTGTGTGGACCCTGATGTCCCAGAGTGTCACTGAACAGCCTCTATGTACTTGTCCTTGGCCACAATTTTCCCTCCAGGCTTGTGGCATGTGTCACACAACAGATGTTCAGAGGGACAATTGCCTGATGCTGCCAATCTCATATTTCCTTTCTGAGCTACAATTTTTACCTCTGCCCATGGGAGGCTGAGACAATTCAGCCCAGACTCTGCCTTCAGGAGATGGCAGCATCTCACCTGAATCCCAGATGGTGACGCTTTGGATGAACAACATAGGACTGGAGAGGTGAGAGATGGAAAACCAGTGTTTGAGATTATTTTTGCTTTGTATTTTCATTGGTTTATGTAGAATTGCTTAATTGCTATCCCTTTTAGTGTTGTTACAATTTGGTAAAATCCAGTCCTGTGTCTTTTTTTTTTTTAAACTGTAATACATTGAGAGCCAGGGAGACGCAGGATACACGTGAATGTGCACATGCTCACTGGCAACAGAATAAACAGAAGACCTAAAATAATTTAAGTTATTGTTAAGTAAGAAATGTCTGGAGAAAAATGTCTGCTGAGAAGAGTGATGGAGGTAGAACTAGCAGGTCCAACTGGTGTGGGATGGGAAGCTAGCTGAGGGAAGGGGTAAGACTGGGTGGCCAGGGCTGCATAAGGGAGAAAAGCAATTGAATACATTGTATATTGGTGTTGTAGGATGCAGGATGTTGAGACAAGATGCAAGATATTGAGATTTGGTTAATCTTCTGGTGAAATCTCAAATATTCTGATCCCTGTTACAGCATGGCATTATCTGGGAGATAATCAACGTGAGAAAACACTCCAGAGGAAAGTTTCAGACCTCAGGAGCGGAGGAGTAGTCATATACATGTGATGATCTACTCTGTTCGTCCAGCTGTGCTCATGATAATCCTGTCCTGACCCCCAGCATCAGAAAGTTAAGCAATGTGAGATTGTTTGGGTCAGTTACCAGAAAAGAAATGTGCCAACTAATATTGATCCTAGTCCACCTAAATCGCCAGGAGAGCCACAGCTGTACTAAAAGACAGAATGTGACCCTGGAGCCTTGCAGTCAAAGGGAAAATGAGGCAAGCTTGTTTATGGTCTGTTTTGCCCCTGGGGAGCTGTTTCCATGTCTGCAAAGTGCAGTTGGATCTACAAAGTGATGTATTGCAAGCACTCCTTGGAAGTGGTTACACAGTGGGCAGGGCTCCTCCTTCAGGATGCCCCACATCCTCAGTGGTGTGTCCCATCAGGGAGATAAGATACCATTGATCTTGACTCGCAGAGTTTAAGAGCAGGGGGTTTAATTAGATTTGCTAGTTTGACCTCGCAGGCCATTGAAATGCATCGAGCTAGGCTGATGCTGAGGCTGATAATTTGTATTTGCCATGAGCTTTTCTTCTGTATGGTGTCCAGTTATGGTACGAAGCACTTGAGAGACAAAGGATCACATCACATTGCTCCAGCAATCAGTCATTCTTCCTATTAAAAATCTGTGCATTATTTCCAATTTGAGTTTGTTTGGGTTCAGCTTCCAGAAGGTAGCTCTTCTTATGCAGTTCTCTGCTTGATTAAAGAGTGCAGCAGGATCCTGTGTTCTTTCCCCTTGGAGGTGCTTATATATTAATCAAGTTGACTCTCAATCTTCTTGTGATAAACTAAATGACTAAGCACTTCAGATCTCTCACTGCAAGACATTATCCCTAATTTAAAAACCATTGAAAGTCCTTTGCTTTGTATTGACCTCTCAAAAACACCAAATCACAACTATATGCAGTACTACAACAATCTTCTTCCCTGTAATACACGTTTCTTCCTACACATCTCTACCTCCACCTCTAAATATATCCAGAGATCTCACTAGTGCCTTTTTTGGATGTCTTGACAGTGGAAGCTCTTGAATAGTGGGTCCACTCCAATCCTCAGGCTTGGTGCTCTCCAGGACATGTTTCAGCCCTCTGCAGGCAGGGCTGGCACTCGTTGCCTTCAGCATCTTGTCTTTACCTTTGACTCTGTTAAAACGCACTGACTTTGAGTGGGCTCAGTCTTGGCAAAAGCCTCTCACCTGCCAATCTTAATACCATTCCTTTTCTATTTGCCTGCAGATCGTCGATAAAAGTGTGGGCAGCCATCAGACTCAGTCCAGGACTGGCAGAACTGCCCCCTTCCTCCCTGTTTTCTATTGACAACCCTGTCTGAGATCTGTTACTCAGGCAGTTCTTAATCCCTTTAAGATGTACCTTACTGGTATTGTGCAGCACTACCTTTCTTCATCAGAGTGACATGCAAAACTAAGCTAACTGTATTAGAAACCCTAAGTCTATTACACCCACTCCATCACCTTTATCAAGCGACTTGTAATCCTTTTAAAGAATGAAATGAGGCCTATTTGACAAGACTTATACAATGGTTTCAGTGGGTATTAGTACTGTTGCTCATGACAGTTTTTTATGACGTGAATCTGGTGTCAGCTTTATCACATGAGTGTATGAATGTGTATGGCTGCTGTGACAGTGTCTAGGTAACAGTACTTTACAGCATCTTTTTTGTGAGCAAGACTGGTCACCTGCACAAACCACAGCATTTTTTTTTTTCTTCTCTATTTGCTTAAGAAAGCTACAGCTATGAATCACCAATAATTGCATCAGCTCCAAAGATCTACTGAAGGCATCGGTGTATCCAACACCACAGTGTGTTGTGCTGTTCCTAACTGCTTCTGAAAATGTTTTTCCAGTTTTAAAAATGCCAATGATGGGGCAAGTCATGAAACCTTTTAATGCATGAATCACAGTTTTGTTCACAGAAAGAAAGATCACATTGTGTCTTCACAGTGTGTGTTGCTCTGTGTAATTTAATGTGTAGCACCCAAACTGATATTTGAAAGGTATAATAATAAAGTTTGCAGTCATAGAGGGAGAGGGAATAGTGATGTCCAGTTATTCAACAGAGCTGTGTTCTCTGAAAATTAAGTATCAAATGCCTAAACAAATGGGCTCTGGGGTTTAAGGCTGTTCACAAAGGCTACCTCTCATATGGGAAACTAATTTTTCCTCTGGAGTCTGAATCAAGAGGGAGAGTTTATTGGAGGATGAATTGGAGCACACACCTAAAATACAGGATTTAGATTCCTGAAACTTCACATCACACCTTAACCTCCTATATTTTGATGCTGTCCTTCCTGTTGGCAGCATCCTGCTTGTGTCACCCCCACATACACAGCAGTGCTGCAATAACGTCAAGTGTTTTCTGTGGTCACTGGTCAGTGCTGCACCTGTGCTCAGCTACGTCTTAGTGAGATGGAGCAGCCACGAGCAAGGCAAAGTGCCAGTGCCTGGAGATGGATCATCTGTCTGTGCCCTGTCCCACCACAAGTGCCTCTGACCCATTGTGGGGACACAGCCACAACCTGCCCGTCTCCAGCTGGGACAAACGCCTGATCTGATGCTGCTTAGATTAAAGACGGTTCGCCCTGGCTTTTTGTCTCCTTGCTAGAAGACCAAGTTGTGTGGCACTGTGAGACCATCTCCATGCTCATCACACGCTGTATTTCCTCCCCATCCCCCTCCAGCTGCTCCCGACCGCCTGGAAAGAGACCAAATGTTGCATCTGTTCCAATGTCGAAAGTGTTTTTTGTTGCCATTAGCCACGTTCAGCCCCAAATTGAACCTGGCAAGCAGCTGGCATGCTCAGAGCCAGTTTGCTTTCAGTCAGATGTGTTTTGATGGGAAATGCTGCTGCCTTTGAAATACAATTCTTAGAAGAGGGAAAGAAGGTAATTCCCCACTTGAATAAGAAAAAAGCTCATCTCTTTCCTGGAAGGTGAGAGATAGAGACTGAGTCCTGTGTGGCAGCCAGTCTGATCTCTTATACCCTTTTATTTTGTTCAAATGATCAGTCTGAAAAGGGTTAAAATATATTAGTTCAGTTAAAGTAATAATCTCTGCTCAACCTCACTGCAATGGAAGAGGAGGCTCTGCTACTTTCTGCATCTTCATTATGGCAGTGAATTGCTCATGGTTCTTGACTCCTTAGTTGAAGTTCACGACTCTGGAATGGTTAAGCAGCACTTTCAATTTTTGCTATATAGCTTTCTTTAAAAAAAATATTGAAACTGTTAAAGAATTCAAATATGTCACGAGAGAGCTCACTTTTCTACTTCCCTCCCGATGGCTTCTCTCTGCACCCTTCAAAAGGAAAAAATAAAGGAAGGTTTATTAAAAATGCAAAAGCAGTGAGACAGGACACCTTTACACATTTAAGGTGAAAAGCTGTACAAAGTGTGGTCTCAGTTCAGACACACCGGAAATGCTCACTGGTTTTCTTGGAGTCTCCGGAGAAAGCTGTTTCTGACTCCAGGTGCAGATACATTCTATGGCTTGAGTTGAGGTCCCAGAGTTACTCAGATGGGATGTTAGCTGTACTGCTGTGTGGTATGTTAGCTGTACTGCTGTGTGGTGTGCCACTGCCTACAGAAAACCACTTGCCCTCACTGAGGGTGGATTTTTGGTCTGTCAGTCTTTCACAAAATCCATTGCAGCAGTATTTCCTGGTGTATCCTCAGCCCAACATCTGTCCCTGCCTGGGTTCTTTCTTGGTCCACTTTCCTTCTTGGTCCACTCATCAGTGAGCAACAGGCTTAGAAAGCTGTTGGTTTGAAGTCCACTGGTTCAAGTTTAGAGTATGCTGGTATGACCAACGGGGAAAAATTATCCTTTGGCAGATCTTTCCATTAAATGGACCTTTTATCTGCTTTCCAATGCTACCCGTCAAGGGCAATTACACGAGGAAATGCTGCAGGACCTGGCACAGAAATGGAAGCTTGAACTGTTAGATGGATTCAGATGGAAAATGGTGTTATGCAGCCATGAGCTTATCAAAGTACTTACAATCAAACAAGTTTTTCTGCACATAAACATCGGCACATCTGTGGAACCACATTTGCTGGGACTGCAGCAGGCATCGTTTATTTTGGGCCAGTTTCCCCACTTTGGCTGGCAGTCTGGTCTCATCCTGCAGTTTCTCAGGCTAACGAGTTTATGTCTGTCAAAGAGAGTGTATGAAATATCTCTCACTGTGCAACGTGGCATGTGTGAAACAGTAGAAAAACCCACTGTTTCTTGGTATGTGAGTTGTGTGTGTTGCTCTGAATTCTACTTTGGCTAGACTGGCATAGTTAAGTTTGAAAATTTGCAAGCAATGTAGGAAGTACTATGTGCTGCAGAAAGTGCTCATTTTTTTTCCATTCAGGATGTTGAGTCTCAAAGAGGACTTGCTGGGGGCAAGTGGGGTGGCCTGCCAGTGAAATGAGTGTCCAGGTAGGAGTTACGATTCCTGGCACAGGCAGGGAACTCTGTGGGCATGCAGGACTTCAGCTGCTGTCCATGTTTCTTCTACATAATGAGAATAATCTTCTCTTGGCAGGCAGAGGGGTAATCAGGGGGCTAAAGGGCATACAGTTATTTGGAGGAAATAATTTTAGAGACATCAGTAAAAAAGACACTTTGTGAATATACCTCTTAATTATACTTCCCCTAATTACACAGGTATTGAAAACTGTCTTTGCTGTGCTGACAGCCAGTGATTATTTTCTCAGCATGTTAATGTCCCCCCAGTCAAAGATCCTCATCTGCTAGACAAAGACTCATGGGTGATCTTTTCCAAGACCACCTGGTCTATCAGGCAAGATGTTCAAGGCTTTGTAGACAGTTCATGTGAGGAGAAACATGGAGAGACCCTTGTTACTCTCAGCTAAGGTTTGTAGTGTTATATTACCATCAGTGTGCTGCTGTACACCCCTCTTAGCTGCCATACAAGTTGGTGAGACAAGTCTGTTCTGGCTTTCAGGTATCGATGATTTTAATTAAGCTCAGGGTGTAACAGTTGGGTGAGCAAGGGTGAGGAGAACTGTATTATAAGTCCTCATTTTTGCAAAGTGCTTTTGGACACAGTCTGTCAACAGAGATTTTGTTTCTAAAATCTTGTTTTGCCAATAGAGACAAGCTGCAAATCAGAAGCCCTCATTTGGGATTTGGTTTCAGTGCTGCCACATCAGTGAAAAACATGTGAACATCTCACCAGAAAACTGGTGAACATCTCAATTTTGCAGCTGATAGTTGCTAGTTCAGCTGTTGTGTTCGTGGGACTGGGGCATTCTGTCTGGTTCCCTATAGTGGCAGTCCAATCTTAATTAAGCAAGTGGCAGAAAAATAATGGAAATTAATAAGGATTAATGTATCCATTCATGTGTTGTAAATGATTGTCTCCCCAGCTTTCTCCTGTGCCTCTGGTGAGTACCTCGAGATGAAGAACCAGGTGTGCAGCAAGTGTGCAGAGGGGACCTACTCACTGGGCAGTGGGATCAAATTTGATGAGTGGGATGAGTTGCCAGCAGGATTCTCCAACGTGGCGACTTTCATGGACACGGCAGTTGGCTCATCCGAGAATAAAGCCGACAGCTGCAACAAGTAAGAAGTTCTGTTTGCATCTGGGTTACACAGCCATGGGTAAACCTGAGACAGCTCAGCAGCACAAAGCTGCTTAATGACTCATCTAAGCTCCCCAGAGGGTAACCAGCCCTACTATTGGCAAACAAGAGTGGCTGGGAGGTGAACTTTGTAGCCATCTCTTTGCTGTCGACATGGTCTCCTTGGGCTCATCAGCAGCTAGCGAGTCTAAGACCAGCCTGGAGCTGCTCTTATTTGTAGCTGTAAAGCTCCAGGGTCGTGGCATAGTAAATGTGGCTATAAGGTCCTTTTACAGCCTATTTAGAGACCCATGGTGGTTGCAGAAGGCTGTTTCTGAGTATAATTGAAAGTGTATTGAATTTGTGGATAATAAACCTTTCTTATGTAGGCTGGGTCCTCAATTTTTCGTACCATATTCTTTCACATGCACAGTTTTAATGAAAAGTATCATATTTTATATTATTCATGTAACATATAAAAATAAAACCGATATAAAATACAATTACTATATCTATTATATCTATTAGAGTTGAAAAATAAATGGTAATCTAGTAATGAATTAATAAATTCACTGTAGTTATCTGTTGTGGCATTCTGGGTTCTTTATTATGTAACATGTTTTTGTATGGTAGTGTAAGAATAGTTTCCTCAGTATCTGTGATCTCAGTTGAGGCTTGTTTTGTTTATGTTCATCAGCTCTTCATGGACGCCTCGAGGGAATTACATCGAGTCAAACAGGGATGATTGTACAGTTTCCCTCATCTACGCTGTGCACCTGAAGAAATCCGGTTCTGTCTTCTTTGAATACCAGTATATTGACAACAACATCTTCTTTGAATTTTTTGTAAGGCCTTTTATACGGTGAATCCAACCTTATATTGTAAGAATTCAACCCAGATAAAGACTGTTAGAAGCAGCTTTACCCCCCTTTACATTCCCCGTATGCCCATAGCTTGTTATTGCTGACCAAGATAAAAAATCTTCTCTTTCTGTCACTTATGCTGTCTTGTGGTATTTATCTCATCTTCAAAACTCGGGCAGAACTGATCTTATCCAGCCATGTGCTGAGATTTTTCCATTAAGGTGTCATGACTGCCCCAGTTAGTCCAGCCTTTTGCAAGGCAGTTATTGGTGAGAGACGCTTCAAGTTTGGTGGCGTCTGACTTGAGATGTTAAAAAGGGACTTAATGTTTAAAAAGACTTCTTCTGAGGTAGTAGTATGTGGAAACCTTAATTCTGATTTTAGGTGAATTTGTGTCCTAGTAATTACGATGAAAAGAAAACCAGGAGAAATTCAGATGAATTTCAGTAGGAATTAGGCTTTGAGGATGCATCCACACTGTGAAACGAAGGGGCTGGGGATCATCAGCTCTGAACTGGGAGCAGCCTGACTGGGCTTGCACCATGCTGTACCCAGATTGATAAAACAGTCTGATCAGCAGCAACCAGAATGGGGAAGGCAATCCTGCTCTACCCACATGGATGGACTGGTTGTGGTCCAGGGAGCCGGAGGGTTCCCAGCACCAGTATCTGCAGTGTGGTGTATATGTCCCACATTACTGAGGTGCTTTGGAAGTTCCACTGACACCTGTATTGCTGTCCTTGTCATGTTGTACCTGTCATTTGGGAGAGAAAAAAATGTAATGGGAGGGCAACTCAGAGAGGGAGATGACTGGAAATTTTCAGTCTTCTCTGTTACTGCCTCTGTATCTGTCTGACAAACTCTGTTTTTTATCTGAAAAACACAGCTCATGGTACCCCACAGGAGTGAAAAGTCTTAGCTGATGTTGGTTAATATTTCTTGAAGTTTGGAGAAAAGTGCAAAGTATCCTTACTCTTGGTAGAGCTGGGAAAGGAGGACAAAATTATGTGTGATAGATTGCTATTGCACTTTGATAACAGATAGTGCAGGCAAGGCTGTTAGCCATTTCAGTTTTATATTAGACTATTCTGCCTCTTTCAAAGGGACAAAGCTGCAAATATACTCTCTGTTGTCACATGAATGTGACAGGATTATGAATCCCAGCTCCAGTTGCTTGACTGACAGATCTGCTCCTGCAATGGCGCAAAATGTATTGTTTCTCTGAGGGCTGGCTTTGAAAATGGCTTTTTGATTATTGCTTTTATCCATATCCCACTCATTCACTTCCTCTAAATTTATCATTCCTTGTTCAAAAAGCAGCGTCTGCAGAGTGGTGCAGTCCTTTATAGAAACACCCATAAATTCCTAGTCAGCCTTCCTATTTCAGGGAAACCATATTTAACAGTCTTGTAAAAGTAAAATTCTTTTCCCCAGCATGTCTTTGTGCTTAAATATATTTAAAAATGGCACTTTAACTCTGGGCAGTGGCACTTCAGTGGCAGGTTACTGGGAAATGGTGAAGTGTTTGATCTGGCCTTCCCTGGCTCTTCTTACATGCTGAAGCCCTTTACACCTGGTGAGAAGAGACTATATATTCTTACCTCCTTTTTGTGGATGGAAACCTTGACACAAGGATGCTGTAGCTCACGTTCCACAAAATAATTAGGGATCTACCTTCTACACAGGTGCTTCTTCTCATCTCTTTTCCTCAGTGCTGTTGATCTAGGTGGGAATTAAGTGTACAGATGCTTTGTAGGATGCAGTGTTATGCATCCCAAATGTATCCCAAGAGGTGTCCCAAATGCTGCTGTAAGGAAAGGCTTCTGAGCTGCCCTGGACCTGGGTGAGGGACAATCAACCTCACACTTCTGCCAGGACAGACTCTCCATGGCATGTTGCCTCTCCCTTGATAATGTTGCTCTCATCCCTGGGTCAGGTGGCAGCAGACCAAAGACACAGCAGATATTGGCTGCAGAGAAAGCAGTTCTTCTAGCTTTGGCCCATCCAATCCTACTTCTCTCTGACTTAGAAGTCCATGGCCTCTGGATTTTAGAGAATTAAGTCTTGGTGGGCTCAGGAGAAGGAGGAAGCAGGCAAGACATGATGCTCAGCTTTCTGGTCTGACCAGACAGTGAGAGGATAAGTCTGAGGTCTCCTCCTGCTGCTTTTTTTTTGCCATCTATGTCAGAGGTGGTCATTGGATGCACTATTAAGCTTTAGCAGATTTTAAAAGGTAAGGCAGCTGGTGTCCTAAATATATTGATGAGAGGAACAAAGCTGTCTTTTAATTCCCAGCAGTCATTATGCTGACAGAGAGATGTACCTGATTGTGGTCACTGATCTTGTGTTTTTATTACCAGATACAAAATGACCAGTGCAAAGAGATGGAGTCCACAGCAGACAAGTGGGTGAAGCTCACAGATAACGGAGAATGGGGCTCTCATTCTGTAAGTGTATGAAAAATTGCTTCAAGAAGTTTCTTTTCCATTTATAAATGTCTGTGATTTCCTCTGGGCAGACACCAAACATGGGCTGGCTTCTGTGAATGTATTTGAAGAAGCACAGCTTTCCTAGCACTGAGGGGAAAAGTCACAGAGATCCCCAAGGGGTTGATCCTAAAGCAAATGATATAGAGGCAAGACTTTGTATTGATTTCCCTAGGCTTTGAATCAAGTGCTTTATGAGGCTAAATAGATTTATGCAAATCTGCACGCCACAGTCACTTTGCATGGCTGTAATTGAAATCTTCTACAACAGTTGTTTGCTCATGAGAACGCAAGATTATTCCCTGTGTCTCAGCAGAGCAGTGGATGTGGTATATGTGAAGACAAGCAGGACAGACATTTTATTCTCAAGTGTGTGCAGAAGAGCTGGACTGCACCCAGATTCTGCTCTCTGGGGACTTACCTGTTTGAAAAACAAGCTGGCAGCACCAGAGTGACTCCTGCAGGATGGATATGAGACTGTCCGTGTCAGGAGCAGGAGCCCTTTGGCTGACCGGTGACCCAGCTGGCTGGGTTTGCTTTGTGACAGCCCATGCATACACCAGATTATTAGCTGAGGCCTGGCTTCCACTGAACCATCATACCCTTGTCCCCAGAGCCATATCAGCAAAGGTAAAGCATAGGCAACATTATGCCAGAAGAAAATGGCTTTTATGGGCATAGGCAGCAGCATGCTCTCCATTTTCCATGGTCTGCTTATCCTCCCGGAGGAGAAAACGTATTCCTGAGCCAGCTCTGGTTGGCAGTGCCTCTTCGCTCAGATGCAAGACCAGTGCAAGTTACATGGGGAGTCTGGAGATCCGGGTGAGGAGGGATGAGGGGCATGAGTTAAGCTGTAGATCCAAAGCCAGGACATGGACTTGGGTGAGCTGAGGGGTGTAGACAGAGTCTGCATGGGAGATGGTGCCATCTGAGCTCATCATCTGAGGTGTGCAGGTGTCTTCACTGGCCATGAAGGTTGTTGAGGTGCCTGGCTGAAATGTAGACACGTGAGCTAGATGAGATGATGATTCTGGTGCTCCTGAAGGGTTTTTTCTGTGCTGAAAATCCTGTCACAGTGGCTTCTCTGAGCTCAGTCTTCTGGTTGCTGCAGCCTCTGCTCTCAGCATGCAAGTCCTGCTGTACCAGAGCTGATGTTGGGTGCCTCTACCCCACACAACAGGATGTTTGGTTCAATATGGCCCCAGTTCTGCTGTTACCTGTGGTAACCCAGCTCTCCTCTGCCCCCCTGGGTAGTAGCTGCTTGGGTGTGGGAGATAAAATAGTCTGTATTTCCACTTTGCTGAAGTTCTGATCTCTTCATGCTGGGTGAACAAAAATCATGGTCATGCCAGACCAGCACAGCACTGCTGTATATGACATTATCCTGGACTCTTATGCTGGTAGAGTTTATCCCTCTTCTTGTATGAAAATATAGCACCTTCAGGCCAATATCACTGTGTTGGCAATACGCATCTTGTACTGGGCTAGTAGATGTGGTACAGCTTTGCAGGACAGGTAGGGGCTTGGTAAACCTGCTGTTTTTATTGATGAGAGTGACACTGTAGTTACACAAGTGAGTTGAAGGCAGAAGGCACCAACACTGCTGCTGAAAGAAGTGCTCCTGCCTTCCTTCTGCCCCTTATCCCAGCCATGATGCCACCACCCTTCCCATGCCAGCACAGGCGTGCAGCCACTTACTGAACCACACCACGAAAACAAGTGGGCCAGGGCAGCTGGAAAACAGGTTGTTTTCTGCATCTCATCTGCTGTTTGGGGTTAGAAATGAACAGGAGGGTTGGGACTGCTTCTGGGGCCAGCTCTGGTTTGTGTCTGGCTTACTGATCACAATGCTGTAGTGTTAGATGCAGGCAGAGCTTGATTTTTAAAGCCTCTAAACAAAACTCACTTGTGAGCCTGGATTTTTGAACTCTGGTTCGTGTTGAGTTTCTTTACGAAAGCGTATCTCGAGGCTTTAAAAACAAACTGATTGACTATATCTGAACATAGAGCTAGAAATAAAAGCTCCTGAGTGCCAAGGGTAGATGGATAAAGGCAGGAACAGCTTTCTCCAAATTCTGCTTACAACAAGGTCAGAAACAGCTCTTGGTGTTCTTCCATAAAACTGGGTGTTGAGAAACTTTTTCATAAAGCTCGCTTTGACACTCCTCAGAGATGTCTGTACAGCCCCTCCCCATTACCTCTTGACACACTAAGCAGCTTAGGAAAAGCCAGGATCACTGCTAGGATGCAAGAAATCTGAGTAGTGGAAGTAGGAAATAAAAAAATGCCTTGGTGAGGGGATGTCTGATAACTGTCACATGTGTTATTGCAGGTAACTCTGAAATCAGGTAGCAATATATTATACTGGAGAACAACAGGGATTCTCATGGGCTCCAAAGTAGTAAAACCAGTTCTGGTGAAAAACATCACGATTGAAGGTAAGAGTTATTTGTCTTTTAGGTCTTATCTTACTCTTTCTTCATACTGTTTGCCAAGTGCTATTTCTACTGGTGTACTTAGAGCATTGAAGTGAATTTTTTTTAAGCCCCTTGTCCCCTGTCTGCTCCTCTAAAGCGTAAAAACAGAACAGCAAAACTTCACACAGTCAGAAAAAGGCTCAAAAATTAATTTATCTGGTAAATGATGCCATCTAGTGGAAAAGACTGGTCTAGCAAATAAAGAGAGAAAAAATAATAAGCAGGGGTTCTCTAATGTGATATAGAAAGACCATGGTTATTGGTAAGCCTCTCAACAGTGATAAACGGATATATATCACAACACTAACTGTTAAATTAATATTTAAATTATTTATTTCATCTGGAGTTGCATTTTTGGTCCTATTCTAAGTGTGATCAAACTTGGAGTGTCATATAAGGTTCCTAGATGGGTCAGACTTGCACTGAGGAGCAGAGATTAAGGATATAAATTATAAGTCAGGAAAGCCAAAGTGTCTAAAGCAAGTAGTAAAAGTCCGTGGGTTTTATGCTGTTTTATGCAGGTGGCTTGCTCCCAGCTGGCTACCATAAGCAGGTAGGCAGCAGTTATGGAGTGTACCTCTCTCTCTCAGTGTTTTAATTTGTTTACAGGAGTTGCATACACGTCTGAATGCTTTTCATGCAAGCCTGGTACCTTCAGTGACAAACCGGGTGCATCTGGCTGCCAGGTGTGCCCACGAAATACTTATTCTGAGAAAGGAGCTAAAGAGTGCACCAAGTGTAAAGAAGAAATGTATTATGCAGGTACATAAACCAAAGTGGGTTAAGCAAAACCAGGAGGGTCTGAGTATGTGAGGTCATCAGATGTTTGAGGTGTGAGAATGGTTGTATACAACAATGAAGTTTAGTCCCCAGTTGATATGCAAGGGGGAAATGAACGTGGGACTTCCTGAAATATGCAGAGGGCACATATACATAATGGACCACAGTTGAACTTGGCTAAGGTCATCCATGTTAACATGAAGGGATGGAGACCTTTATGACCTGGAAGGCAACCGTTCTTCTGAAGGATTTAACAGTTGTGCTGTGCCCTCTCGTGGTAACTTGTGTTATGGTGATGACATGAATTTGCTTCATCATTCCTTCAGAATTCACACGTTTTGAGGAATGTCCTTTCTAAATACTCTCTATGGCTTCTCCCTGCCTTGGCTGTTCTTGGAGGATGTGGTGATCTAGTTCCAAAACCTAGTCCCAAAGTCCTCTGCATTCCCAGCTCTGGTTATCTGATGACCATCAAACAACATGATCTTAATCTATTCTTCACAGTCAAAATGTCTTCAGTTTTCTCCCTTGTAGTAGTTTCCTTGAAGAATATGTTACCAGACATAGAACCTGCTATCACCAATTATGGCAAATGCTTGGGACCTGTGCCTGTACTCACAGTGGGAAAGGAAATATTGCAAAAATATCTGGGAAGAGGAAAAATTGGGCCAGTGTTGTAAGGAAGTTTCTAATGGGTTGGAGTAATTTTGTTCCTTATCAAGTGAGAACATATTCCCGTGGTTGGCAAACTGCACAAATTACTGCTTGAAGGTGAAGGGTTGGGGTGAGGGTTTGGGTGACTCAGAATGGTTTAGGTTTGAAGGGACCTTAAAGATCATCTAGTTCCAACCTCCCTGCCATGGGTAGGGAATCTTCCACTAGACCAGGTTGCTCCAAGCCCCATCCAACCTGTCTTTGATTGTTTCCAGGGATGGGATATCCACAACTACTCTGGGCAACCTGTTCCAGTGCCTCACCACACTCGTAGCAAAGAACTTCTTCCTAATAATTCTTCCTGAGCATACTGAATCAATGAATTTCATTGTGGCAGCACAAGCATAGCTGGTATTTTCCTTCTTCTGCCACTTCAGTTCAGGGGAATGTTCGTGCAGACTCCATTAAGAGCTTGATTTTTCATACTTGTTTTGTATTTTTCTGCTGACTCACTTTAATCTCCAGATTTTAAACTTGTTATGTTTGTTTCCAGGGACCATTTGATAGTTTAATATCCTGTTGATCACCTTTTCTTTTTAGATGAGGGATCCAGTGCATGTATAGAGCGTCCTCCATGCACAAGCAAAGACTTTTTCCAGATCCATACCCCATGTGATAAGGAAGGAAAAGTAAGTAGAAGGCATGATACTATTTTTATGCTCATTGAGCTTACTGCTACTTCTGGATTTGAAAACAAGGTAGGGTTTGTAGGAATCCCTTTCCCGGTTACTTTCCCAATTTTGTTTTCAGCATTGAATTTCTCTGAGGCTTAGGGTTTATCCTTTAGCTGCCTTCTCTCCAGCCTTTATCTCTCTGTAAGAATCTGCCTGTCAGGTCTGCTTAAGGGATCTGTTGCTGTGAGACGATAAGCTCCTTGCACTTGTGATGAGTCTGATGGGGTCACTGGTGCTACTTCCATGCTTCCATGCTGGTTGGAGCACTGGGTGAAGTACTGCCCCAGAATAAACCTGGTTCTATGGTTGTTAGCAATCTTTCCTGGCATATTTTGGGCTTGTGATAACTTCCCCTGTCCCAGCAGTGCCCAGGCACAGGATCATTGGATATGGCCATTCCTATTTCAAATGGAAGAGTGTTTGGCTGCATAGGTATGATGTGTCTCATGTCCCTTAGTTTTGACATCAAAGAAGGGCCCATGATCTGTTGAAATAATGTTGAATACACATGTTGTATTCATGTGCAGCAGCAGAGCTTAACTGCTGGTAATGTGCTTGTCATGCCTCATGTCACCTGCACTCTCAGGAGGTTGTTTCACCCAGAGATCTTAGGTCCACTGGGTATCTCATCTCATAGACGGACCTGCTGGCGGAGCAGCTTGGATTTGGAGCTCTCCTGCCCTTTGTCCTTGTAATCAAGTGGGAATTTTCGTGGAATTTGGAGAAGAAACTCCTTTTTACTGGTATGAGAAACTCATAGAGGTGTGGACAAATGGTCAGGCCTGTTTGTCTCTTTCCCATTTCTCTTAGATCTGGATGGGATTGCAAGCAATAAAAATCCCTAGCACCTGCATGTTGCTGGCCTAATATTTGCTAGCAGGATGGAGTATTCTGGAGTCTCCTTACCAGCCAGTTCCAAAATTCAGCTGAGATCTTGTGTGCTTTAATAAGGAAGCATCAGTGAGTTTAGCCCAAGAGCTGGCAGGCTCTGCAATGTGGTCTTGACTCACTGATTCTTGCTCTGTTAACTGCCTCTAATGACTTGAGAAATTAGCAATGCTGTTCGCTGCTACACCCCCAGGTACTGCTTTAATTGCAACCTCCTGCGGATTACCCTGTCACTGCTCTGTGTGATCCAAGTCTCCCTGGCACTGAATAGGCTCCTACTGTTGACCCTTTTTGTGGCTCTCACTGCTTAGTGCTCTGCAGCTCTGAAAATTGGTCCAGGTTTGCCGTACTCCCCATCCATCTCTCCATGTGACGCAGCTCAATGAGAGGGCCTGATTGTGCAGGCCATCTTCAGGTGTACAGTGGCCATAAAGAACCAGCCTACTGACCCATGGCTTACTAAAATAAACCAGGATTTTCACGGGACATTAGATTAGGTTGTTGTCTGCCTCCTGTCCTACTCCATGTGTAGAAGGGCACTCAGGAGATTTAGGCACTTGACTCCTCTTGACTTTTCATCTACCTGCTGCTTTAAAAATCCCAGGCTGACTGTTTCAGCCCCAGTGTGAGAGACCCTCACCCCATGGCTGCGGGGACCCTCTGACCCTCTTCTTGCTGCTCAGATGCAGTAGGATTCCTGTGGCGTGCAGTGTGTTTGGGCTCTGGGCAGCCACTCATGCTTTGCCAGCTTCTGAGCCTTCTTGTTTTAAACGTTGGGCACCGTGACGCTGCCGAAGCATTTCTGGAGCAATACTCCAGAAAATCCTTTAAGTTCAGGAGCACCAAGGGCAGGCTGATCCATAGGAACAGGTGCCACTCTGAGAGCAGGAGCAGTCCCTCAGTGCCTGAGCAAAGTGGGCAAAGCAGACCCAGTGCCAGCAGCCAGATTGAGCCAAGGTGGCCAAACAAGTCCATAGTGATGAGACATGACCAATGTCAAGCTGGGACATTGTGTCCATGGGCCAGTCAGGAGGTGGGTCAGCCAGGGTACATGACCTGGGACAGGCAGGGCTGCAAAAAAGTGCAGGCAGTGATGAAGTGTGAAAGCCTCAGTTTAATTGCAGCTCCCAGGAGCCAAGGCCTGAGTCTGAACTGAAACTCCTTCCAGCTTATTTTTTGAAACAGTTTCAAAGAGGATCGATACTTCTTGAAGTGCTCTGTGTTATCAGAGTGCTAACCTTGAGTGCAAGCAGCTCAACGCCTGGGATGACAGGGGATCTGGATCAAATTCATGAGGTGAAATCTTGCTTACCCGAGCTGCTGACCTCAAGGATCCCTGATTGTACTGCTGGGACCAAAGCATGGAAGTACCCAGATCAAGAGCTGTGGTCAGGTTTCACTCTTGTCAGCTGGGTCTCTCAGTTATGGAATTCAACTAATTTTCATCTTGAGATATAAAAGCCTTTCAGATAGACCCAAAGTAAGATAAAATTTGAAACCCAATTTCACAGGTGATGCATCTCACCTAACCTTCTCCTCAGAGAGAGCTGATGACAGGCCATACTGCTGTGTATGGTAACACCATGGACTGACTCATGTAAGTGTTCATAAATGACTCCTTAGGTGATGCAGAGGGACTGCAGAGGGGCTGGGAGAGCTCCTGCATGGTTTTGACATTTGCTCAATAGGTGAAAAATGGCTGGAGAGAAGTTGAGGACTTTTCAAAGAACAGGCCAGTATGGAGAAAAAAATGCAGAACTTGTGGTGTTCTCTAACAGATGCCTTCCCAATTTATAATGCAGAAGGTATATTTTGTGTTATTGCGATAAAAATGCAGAGATTGCTTATGCAGTTGTTAGAATTATTTATCTGACTTTCCTCAGAAATGTCTCCATGGGGATATTTACTAATTAAATAGGAATGAACAGTAGTAATTATTTTAAGCTTCACATTTTTGTTTTGTTCTTAAGGTCTGATATCTGGAATCTCCTGTGAACCCAGTTACTTCTGTTTACTTTATCCAACCATCCCTTTATTGTCCTGGATGTACAATGTCTTGTTTTGGCCTCAGTCATTGGGAATACCCTGATTTAATTTACAAGGGGGACCTTAATTGGAGCATCTAGTCCTAAAGCTTCATAACACACCGTGTGAGCTCAGTGTCTTCTCATTCCAGACTCAGATCATGTACAAATGGATTGAACCCAAGATCTGCAGAGAGGATCTCCCTGATGCATTGACCCTACCTCCTTCTGGAGAGAGGCAGGATTGTCCACCCTGCAATCCTGGCTTCTACAACAACGCCTCATCTTCTTGTACTCCCTGCCCACCAGGCACATTTTCGGATGGGACACAGGGTAGGAGTCTGCAAAAAAATTGTGTGTGTCCCCAAAAGCAGTTGTCTGATTGCATGTGACTTAGTTAAATGACACATCATCAGAAGCCAGAGTTCATTTTGCATAAAATACTTGTTAAATAACATTGGAGAGAGGGAGTTGGATATCTGTTTTCTATCATAAGTCCTTTCTTATCAGGGATTGCTGCTCTAAGTTGACCTGCTATGTTCTGTATGCATTTCTTGGCTGATATAAACATCCTGAGAGTTATTTTAAGGGATTCTGAGAGGGGAATCAGAATTTTTAGAGTTAGTAATTCCTTTTTACCCATTCTTCTGCTCAAGCCAAGTTATTTTCTGTGAAAACCTCATTTTAAGCACTGTCATATCTGTACCCTGCCAATATTGTCTAGTCTTAATTCTGGCTTGTTGATTCTGAAATGTATTATCTCAGTTGTCCCTTACAGCATTTTGTGAGAATTCTTGTTTACCAGCCTGATCAAACCTTCAGCTGAATCCATTAAAAAGGAAATGTAGCTTCGGGGACCAGCTGCAGATTACTTACAATGAAATTATTATCTACAATTTATAAAATGTTGGTCTCATTTCCACTCTTCGGGTCCTGATAAGTCTTTGACTGTTTAATTACAAAAAAATAAATTATTTTCTTTGCTTATTACTTGCACCAGAGAGTAAAAAAGTAGTACCTATGTTCTTTAAAACCCTGTTTGAGATGCGCTTTGGCCATGTGATATCCTTTTCCTGCCCTTTTGGCCTGCAGAGTGCAAAGCCTGCCCTGCTGGGACTGAACCAGCCCTTGGGTTTGAGTACAAGTGGTGGAACATCCTGCCAGGCAACATGAAGACATCTTGCTTTAATGTTGGCAACTCGAAATGCGATGGGATGAACGGTGAGCCCGACTTCCTGTGTTGCTGTGTGCCTTTCTCCTGCATGGATCACTGCTGTAGTGGAGCACCCATCAAAATGAGTGTGTTCTTTGCTGCATGACTCACAACACAGTTTTCCCGCTTCTCTTTAATGGCACCAGGCTTGAAATTTCCTGTAGGAAGCACTGTCACCGTATCACAAAGAAGAAATGAAAAATCTCTCGTACACCAGAAGAGGGCAGGAGTTGCAGCCTGTGCGAAGTCCCCTCAGCCAAGGACCTATCCCACACAGATTTTAATGCATCTTCAGATGCATTCATATCCCCACTGAAAAAAAGCACTATTTGACTTCTCTCTTGCTTATCTCATTTTGTATTTTGTTATAACTATCCCATCAAGGTTATACACAATTCTTTTGGAAAACTTAACTAAAGTCTGTGATTTTGTTCATTTAGCACTCAGAGCTTTCTCTCTGCACATGTGCTAAAATTGCAGCAGAGAGCAGTCACAGCTCACCGGTGAAAATGATCCCATTTGGGACTTTTCCCACCTCCAGCCTTCTCTGACAGATTTTCCTCCGTCTGACCCACCCTGTCAGACTGATGTAACTCAAGCTTTGAATTATGTGTGTTGAGCAGAAGGGAACTGAAGTATATGCTTAACATTTAACACACGGATTCATTGATTCATCTGTTTTAAGGCTGGAAGATATCAGATGGATCATCCCCCCTGAGCTGCACAGCACAGGTCAGGGAATTTCAATTGCTTTGCTGATTCCAAAGGTGACAATTGCCTGTAAAATCAGCAGTTCATGCAATTGCTAAAATTTTTCATTGAAAAATTGCTCTACAGTTTATACCAGGTATCTTTAAAATACACTAAAGTACTGATTTGCTTAAAAAATTATGGTAACATAGTTTTTTTTGCCATCTATTTATTGAAATTTTGTTCTTTTTCTGTCCTATGAAGGTTGGGAGGTTGCTGGTGATCACATCCAGAGTGGGGCAGGAGGCTCTGACAATGACTATCTTATCTTGAACCTGCACATCCCGGGATTTAAGTAAGGAACTGGATTTTTTTTCCCCCACGTATTTCTTGTATATCTCTGTCTCTTACACCTATTTCACACTACTCCTTGAATAATCTGGGTTGTCCTTTCTGAAATGTAATAATATAATGAATGAGAGACAAGAGGAAACCTGGATTTTATTCCAAGCAGTCCCCAGTCAGTCCATTGAGGCAGACAAGTGCATAAGACCTTAGTTTTTAGCAGTGTTTGTTTCATTCCAAGATACCAGACGTTTGGCTGTCTGGAAACTGAGAAGAGATACTCCTATCCCTCTGGTTTTAAATTGTTCCAAAGCAACCAGCTAAACCTGCCGTGGGGTGGATATTGGAGCCTGCCCTTTCAGTATTTTAGTGAAATCTAAGTTACTTTGCCCTGTGGCTCCAGGCAGCCTGCACAGTCTGTACTTCCCCTGGAGCCAGTGGAGAGATGCAGGCACTGCAGGAGAATGGGATATCCCACCTCTCCTGAACCCTTGGACAGAGTGAAATATCTGCTTGAGGTGGTTGTGCCTCTCTGTCAAAAGAGTGAGATTAGACTTCTAGCTCAGACCGGGTGCAAAATAACGAGACAGGTAAGGTATGGCAAGAGGAACATCAGCCTTCCTTTGCTGTATTTCAGCTGAGGGAGTTGCTGACTTCTTGCATTCACTGAGCAAACCCTGATTTTTAATTTACAGTGTGGGCAGCAATTAAATTAAAGGTGAATAATAAGGGTTGGAAAAGACCTCCAAGATCATTGAGTCCAACTGTTAACCCAGCACTACACCAAGTCCCCAAGTGCCACATCCACACGCCTCTTGAACACTTCCAGGAATGGTGATTCCACCACAGGGCAGCCTATTCAAATGCCTGGCCACCCCTGCAGTGAAGAAATTTTCCCTTAGATCTAGTCTAAACCTCCCCTGGCACAACTTGGGGACATTTCCTCTGGTTCTGAGAGAGGAAACCGACCCCCACCTGGCTACAACCTCCTTTCAGGCAGCTGTAGAGAGTGATAGGGTCACCTCTGAACCTCCTCTTCTCCAGGCTGAACAACCCCAGCTCCCTCAGTCACCCCTCATAAGTCTTGTGCTCCATACCCTTCACCAGCTTCATTGCCCTTCTCTGGACATGCTCCAGCAACTCAATGTCCTTCTTGTACTGAGGGACCAAAAACAACACAGGATTCGACGTGTGGCCTCACAGGGGGAGCACCCTGAATACTTCTGGTTTGTGTGAAACTCCTGAAAAACATCCCCCATTAGCGGAGGGTAGATGCAACTAAAATGGTGTAAATTGCTTGAAACATTTAATGCATTTTAATAATGAAATTCCCTACAAATATGGTCAAATTTGAGTGTTCATTAGAAGGAGTGAACTGTACAATAAAGAATTCAAACACTCAAAAAATGACCCTGCTGCACCTGACACCCAGTGCAGAGCCACTGTGAAACCTGGTCTCTGCTGTTCTGCAAGGGCAGGTTTTCTGTGACAGGACTTTGATGCTTTCAACATACCAAAAGGAATTTGAAGGATTGACTGCTGCTTGTCTGGAGAGCACCGTGTAAATGTTTTGTCCCTTCTCTCTTTAACAGGCCTCCGACATCAGTGACAGGAGCAACTGGGGCAGAACTAGGACGGATTACTTTTATTTTTGAGACCATCTGTTCAGCAGATTGTGTGCTGTACTTTATGGTAGTAAGTGAGACCTCTTTCTCCATGACTGAGGACTGAGCCTGATATTCCACATGTCACTCTAATACCTCTACATAGGTGTGATTAGTTGCACTTGGTTTATTATGATTAAGATTAAGTACGACATTAGTTTAGTATCTGCAGTGCCCTTGCAGGAAGGATTTAATGAATAACCTAGAGAAATTCCTCCACCCTATGAGTTGTGAACCATTCCTGGTTATCTGTTTATTCTAAAAGAAATTGTTGGACACTAAAGAGCCAAATTTTCCCCTGTTAAACTGACTGATGAAATTATCAGTGTCTCTCGTGCAGTTGAGTTGGCCTCTAGTAACAAAGCCACAAGTCAAGATGTGGGATAGAGGGATGGGAAGTGGACAATTTGGAAGTTTAGACTTGATTCTGTCAATGACCTGGGGGATCAGTAGGGCAGAACACAGATGTTTGTTCGTGAAAGCAAAGTACCATTTTACTTACTTTCATGGTCTGCTTATTGCAAGTCCATCAGCTGAGGAAAGTAACTGGGTCTGTGAAAGCTACCTTGCCCCTTCCAGTGTAAGGGGAAGCTGGTCCTTTTTTGTGTTTAGTGGCTCTTTAGAGGAATCTGCTCT
Source organism: Neopelma chrysocephalum (assembly GCF_003984885.1). Taxonomy (NCBI): domain Eukaryota; kingdom Metazoa; phylum Chordata; class Aves; order Passeriformes; family Pipridae; genus Neopelma; species Neopelma chrysocephalum. The sequence continues at coordinate 16,918,656 of NW_020897704.1, read as the reverse complement.
TAATTTAAAGAGAATTGAGTGGAAATTAGGTGGTAATTTGAGTCTGTCTTTAGTGGCAATTTAAAGGAATCTGTTTTAAAGGAAAAGCATCTTTCACTGGAACATTTACAGCTGATTGAGAATAAGAAACATAGATTGAGCAGAATTTTGTTATGTAAATCTTGGTGCTGCATTATTGGCCTCAGTTCTGTTTCACAAGAGACACCATCAAAGTGGGTATCTGAAGATGTCAGAAACTACAATTTACCTTTGAATTTTTGCCTTCCCCTTTCTGTGCTCTGGTACCCACAAGTTTTACATACAAACAAAATTTCAAATCTGAAAGAACCACTGTGCTGAATCCGTCCTCATAATGGTTATAAACTACTACAGGACTTTGAACTTAGCTCTTATATGAACTAGAACATCTTTTGGAACAGCCACCCATTCTCAATTAAAAATTTGCCAGTTATGGGAAACAGAATAAGTATGTTTGCTCTCCTTTATTAATTGTTAAATGTGGTTGTAAAGTCCTTTTTATATATTAATCTCTATATCATAAAATGCTGGTGTTTAGTGTAGTATGACCACACTTTTTGAGTGTGTGTGTGTGGGTTTTTTGTTTGTTTGTTTTGCTTGTTTTTTTTAAATATATCCATTTTTTAGGATGTTAATCGAAAAAATACCAATGTGGTGGAGTCATGGGAAAGAAGTAAAGAAAAACAGTCCTACACTCACATCATCTCCAAAAATGCTTCCTTCACATTCACCTGGGCCTTTCAGAGAATAAACGAGGGCCAAGATGTAAGTACTTCTTTACATACGGGTCTTTAGAACACAGCTTTCCTTGGACACTCATCCCTAGAGCTCTCACCCTCTGTTGAAGCTGACAGGCTTCCTGTAAGGGGTGAGTGGCTCTCACCATAAAGTAGCCCTCAGGAGGCAGCTGCGGATAAAAGATCCATGAGGAGGGACAGAGCCATGAATAAGCTGATCCCCGAACTGATGCATAGAGACGTCTGTCCATCTGTGTCCAAACGCAATGGTGCGACGACACCAGGGTGGTTTCCTTGGCTCTCGTTCCAGAGCAGACAGTTCATCAATGACATGGCCAAGATCTACTCCATCACCGTGACCAACGCAGTGGACGGAGTGGCCTCTTCCTGCCGGGCCTGTGCGCTGGGCTCCGAGCAGTCCGGCTCATCCTGCGTGCCCTGCCCGCCAGGACACTACATCGAGAAGGAGACCAGCCAGTGCAAGGAGTGTCCCGCCAACACCTTCCTGTCCATCCACCAGGTCTATGGCAGGGAGGCCTGCATCCCCTGTGGGCCTGGCAGCAGGAGCACCAAGGTACAGAAACTGAGCGTTTCTGAGCGATGGGCAGACAGGGGTTTTTGGGCTATAAGCTCTCAAAGGGCCAGTTTTAGCTCTTTCCTACAGGTATGTGCCTTGTGAGCAGTGGAGTCTAGATATAACCAGTGAGCCCACTCTTTCAGAGATGTCACTAGCCTAATTTCTGTTTGTAAATATGCAGTAATAAGATAAAATTGACAACATCAGCTCAAAAAAAGATTTGTTTCAAGAAGCTGTGGACAGTGTACGAAGAGGGCAAGCATACATGTTGCTTCCACCTAAAGCTGTCCCAGACACCTGCTGTTTTAAACTCAGGGACTTTCTCTGCTGGATGATGTGTCTGTGCCTTTAAAAACCTGTAACAAGTTCCTCTCACATGAAATTGCCCTTAAGCCTTGGTAAGCATTTATTACATGCAAGGAGCTGCACAGGTACTAGAAAAACTGCTTATATTTGTTCGTATTCTGCCTGACTCGGCTGGGTTCATATACAGTCCTTGTGTCTTGGGCTGTTTGTTGTGTTTTCTTTGCAAGATACAAATGTAACCAAGGCCATGTTCTGCTCTGTTTACAAGGCTTTAAGCTGGAACATTGGGATCCTAAAAGCACACAGAACAAAACAAAGAAAGAAACTACATTTTCTTGGCTAATGCAGCGAACAGCAGAAAAACCAGGCTTGGGGAACATTATAGTCCTGATATGTGATTGCAAGGGACTGAAACAGGAATGGGAATTCTCCCAAGGGAAAGATGAATTAGATGAATAGGACAGAGTTGCCCTTCATCCTTAACAAGGAAAGGAGTCTTGTCTGCACCTGCTTGCTTTAAATCCCAGAGGAATGGTTTGCTGCTGTTCCATAACTGCTCTTTAATGGATGCCTCTCCTTCCTTACAGGACCACTCTGCCTGCTTCAGTGACTGCCTGGTGTCCTACGTCAAGGATAACCAGAGCCTGAATTACAATTTTAGCAACCTCAGCCAGGTGGGCTCGTTGATGAGCGGACCCAGCTTCACTTCCCGAGGGACCAAGTTCTTCCACTTCTTTAATATCAGCCTGTGTGGGAATGAGGTGAGCTCAGCTGGTGTTGAGGGTTGGGAGGAGGAACCAATTTGTTGCCTGTGTTGATGATCTGAGGTCACACTGAGGCAGGACAAGGACTCCCCTTCATCTGAATTGTCACCAACACTGCGCAAACATTTCCCTTTGGATCGTGCTTAGCAGTGCAAGAGGATTTTTGAGCAGTCAAATGATTTTCCAGAGCAGAGATGACAAAGTTTTAGGTCATAAACAATGCTCAAAAGAAAACCCCTGTCACATCCCTGCCTTTTCTTAGTTCTTGTGCCTTCAAGTCACTTGAGTCACAACCCTCACCTTTGTGTGCTGCCACCAAGGAGCTCAAGTGAAGAGTCTGAGTCTATCACCTGGCAACTTCTCTCCGTATGTTTCCCTCATGACTTGACTGGAGATGTTGTTGTCAGCAGAGCCCCTGGTTACCCTGCTGTCTGCCAGTGACCAAGGTGCCCAGTGCTGACTTTGACTGCAGCCTTTGAAAGTGGTGGAAAAATGTGTTTAGTTGATGAGTCAAACAGTCTCTGCCCCAGAGTCAAGAGACCTTTCTCTGGGGCTTGGACTGTACCAGAGCTTGTTGTCACATACATAAATTGACCTTTCAGAGCAGTACTAGTGTTGCACATTGTCCCACGAAAGCCAACGCGTAGTTTACATTAACGTTCAACCCTGTAAAGTTCTGAAGTCTTTTGGCCATGTACCAAAGGATTTATATGAGTTGAGACAGATGAATAGTCACATTTCTTTACATCATTTTGCATACTTTTAGGCTTAAATGTGTGTTTAACTACCGCCTGGATTAGAGCTGCTGACAACTAGATTGACAAAAGTGCAGATATGCTGACTCCTCTGTGGATCTGGTCTTAATTTTCCCAAATTACTATGATGGTACTACAGTGCTACCAACCATGATTAGGTGGCGAGTGCTTGACATTTTGTCAGGAAAACTGAGTCTAGTGATTTGTCTTTCATTGCTGTTGCTCTGATTCTAGCACTGGTCTTGACATGTGACATTAAGGCAGCCTTGAAGGCTGTATATCTGTTTAGGGATTTCATGTATTTGTGCTTTGAAAATATTTTGTCTGGATTAAATCCCAAATAAAGAGGTATTCTACATTATATTATTTGAAGGGAAGGAAATAGGGTTTTTCTTTGCAAGGCATTTTATTATGCTCTGCAAGTAAACACTGTGCTGTCAAGATAAACTAAGAGGAGTGCTCCACAGCACAGAGTTCTGATAAGACACATGCCAGAGGTGACATTGTGTTTCTGAGTCTGTACAAGGCTTCAATTGGAACTTTCACAATGGCACAGTTTATTGCTGCAATTTGTCCCTCTTATGACAGACACATAGAGACATCAAGTTGTTATAAGGTAAAGTAATGAATCTCACCCAGTTTGCAATCAGAAAGTTTGCAATCTTTCCTTTCTTAAACTTTTTCACATCTTATCAACAATCAACAGCTTCCCCCTTTTTTTCCTGATTGTCCACAGGGGAAGAAGATGGCAATTTGCACTGACAACATTACAGACGTTACTCTGAAGGACATGGTTGCAGAATCAGAAGATTTTTCCAATTTTGTGGGAGCTTTTGTCTGCCAGTCCACCATCATCCCGTCAGACAGCAAAGGTTTCCGAACAGCCCTGGCTCTGCAGTCTAACAGCCTTGCTGACAGGTTCTTAGGTATATGGTTTGTCTTCTGCTTATTATTATCATGAATGTTCTCTTATGTATTTAGGGCTGCAGAGTAAATCCTTCTGGGCTCAGCAGCTGCATTACCTTGGGAGAAGAGTGAAGGGGCAGCCCAAGATTCAGTATAATGGATAATGTAATTACAAAGCGTGGGTTTGCTTTTGTGTTTCCTGCCTGCCTTGCTCAGGGCAAGACCAATGACTGTGGTAGTCACATTAGTCTAAGTGTTTCTGCCCATGCCAAGACCCCACTTGGGTAATTTCAGAGGAAGAAACTGGTGTTGGGACATAATTAGTCAAGAAAGGAAGAGGTTTAGGGCAGCATGGGGCTGCACACATCATTAAGGCTTACACTGGTCTGGCTCACAAGTTCCCGGAGTCTGAGGCCAGATTAGACAATGAAGTCATTTAGTCTGCTCACCTATCCATTACAGGCACTGAGTGCTTGTACTTTCTCCCTGGCACTGAGCCCAGAAACTCACGTTTGACAAAAGCACATCTTTGGAAGAGCATTCAACCTGGACTTTTAAGACTGCCAGAAATAAAAGCTTTGCCACGGTCACTGGTATTTTTTTTCCACTAGTCAAAGACTGTCTCTGTGTGTGATTTTAAAGCAGACTTGTTTCCTATTTTAATTTCCCTGGCTTCACTTTTTAGCTCTTGCTTCTTGTTATTCTTTCTCCATTTCACACTCACATTTTCTTTTTTGAAGAAATATTTTGTGTACTGGAATCATCACACCTTCCCCAGCCTGCTTTTCTGATAAACTAAGTAGATCAAGTTCTTCTAAGTCTCTTGCTATCATCTATTTATCTTTAGCATCTGAATAATTTTGAGGCTCTTTCTACAGCTCTGTAACCTTTAATATTTTCTTAAAGCATAGAATGGAACACTATTCCAGTATTTAATTCACTATAATGGCAATAAAAATCTCTTCCATCTTTGGAATTCCTGAGTCCTTCTTTCTCCAGACTCAAGGGATTTCATGACACCTTCTTGTTTCTGATGTCCACTCTGGATTTTTTTTCAGTTACAGTTTAAGACTGGCCTGCCTGCCTTGCTCCACTTGTCTTCACTAAAATATATTTAGTTTGTTTGGGACCATCTTACCAAATGAACCAAATGCTCTGTGTTTTATTCCTGTTCCTCTTAATCTTTGTCTCATCTACACACTTTATCAACAGTGATTATGTAGTTACTTGCAGATGCCTGCCAATAATCTTGCATTTTGGCACTCTAATATCGATGCCTAGAGAAGCCTGGAGACATACCACATTTCATGAGAGTTTTCCATGGCCAGATAATTTTTTAATTACTTAGCTAAATAGTTTTTAATTCAGAGTGTGCACTCAATTGTTATTAGACTGCTAACTTTTTAATTAGAATCTCATGTGGTAATTAGTGAAATACTTGATAAATTTACATAATTTTCTTTAGCAACGAAATTCATCAACACTCAAGGGATGAGATCAGATTTGTTCAACCAGAGCTGTTCTCCATAAATTCTTGTTGACTTCCACTCATTGTGTATCTGTCCATGGACTGAAACCCATTTTCACTTACCATTATTTTGCCTCATCATGGTAGCCACATTGTAATTTGGGTCACCATATTTCCTCTCCACGAGTCTTTTGGCAATTCACTGTAATTAAAAGCTCTATTAAAGGTGACTTTTAGGTATGGGTTTGCTAGTTCATAATTAGGCATGCCAGGCAGATGTCAATATCCTCTCCTGCCACTGCAGGAATCAGGTGTTTGAGTCATTGTCTTGGAAAGCAAGGAGATACTCCTGATTTTTTTCCTAGTACAGAGAAAAGACATCAAGCTCTTCTGCTGCCCTTTCTTTATATCAATTGCTATATTTTTGAATGGTTGAAGATTGTCTTTCCTAACATGAGAAGGATGTGGACTTGCTGAAGTGAGTCCAGAGGAGACCACAAAGATAATCAGAGGGCTGTATCACCCCTCCTGTGGAGATAGGCTGAGAGAGCTGAAGTTGTTAATCCTGAAGAAAAGAAGGCTCCAGGGACACCTTAGGGTGCCTTTCAGTACCTAAAGGGGTTACAAGAGAGTTGGAGAGGGACTTTTTACAAGGGCATGGAGTGGTAGGACAAGGAGTAATGGGTTAAACTGAAAGAGGGTAGTTTTAGATTGGATATTTGGAAGAAATCCTTTACTGTGAGGATGGTGAGGCAGTGTCACAGGTTTCCCAGAGAAGCTGTGAATGCCTCATCCCTGGAAGTGTTCAAGGCCAGGTTGGATGCAGCTTTGAGCAACGTGGTCTAGTGGAAGGTGTCCCTGCCCTTGGCAGGGGAGTTGGAACAAGATGATCTTTAAATTCCCTTCCAACCCAAAACCATTCCATGAGTCTGTGATTCTATGAACTGTTTCAAGAACAAGCAGAAAACTTCTTCAATCTTTCCCATCTTTCCACCAATTTCTGACTTCTACTGCTTTCTTTTGTTGTTGTAGCAATTTTTCACCTCCCTAGAAGGATGCGTTCCCATTTGTACAGCTTCCTCTTCTGAAACATTGCAGGATCTCTCACAATACTGCAGATTGCTCAGGTCATTACATGGTTATGATGTGTGAGGGTTATAAGTTCAAGGCATATGCTCTGCATGGCTGGATCAGAATCTTCAGCAGTCCTTTGCCAGTCTAAATTATTTTATGATTCTTTAATATTGATTGCTTTAAATTAATATAAAAAAGTAAAAATTATTACACTGGTGTTTTATTAATTTTTTTGTTTTGCTATGTCTATGTGAGAAAATTAGACTGTATGAGGAACATATAAATCTGCAAGGTTTAGCTAGAATAAAAGAAAGTGTGTAATATATAGTAATGCCATTAATTGTTATTAAGTGAGATATATACCTTTCAGACTGAGAAAATATTACATGTTAACTACTCAAAGACCCATTCTTAGTTTGCTCCTTTCTTTTTTCCTTCTCAAATTTTAGGAGCTACGGTTGAAACAATGCTGGAAAATATCAGCATAAAGGCAGATATGTTTCCTCCCTCTGCAAGCAAAATACCGGATGTGCATTTCTTTTACAAGTAGGTAAAAAATACTGTTTATTGCTATGTCAAATTTCTTCATTTGTTTAAAGGAAACTAAAACTGTAAGGGGGGGATCTGTAATTCAGCTTTAATCCTTACCACTTGAATCAGTATCTGGCTGATATTGATTGGCATGTTGAAGAACATCTTATAAAGTCAGCAAACACTGTTTACTCAAATCTGAATTATGCTTGATCTGTAGGAAGTGATACCAGAGCTTTGATTCATCCAGATGCCACTTCCAGTGTCCTGTTTCTTTCCATATTTTCTCATATATCACTTTGATATGTCCACTTCCCTTTGCATATCTTCTTTCACTTTCATTTGCATTTACTTTGATGCTACAAAAACTAACTAATCAAGATTAAAAGCAATTGTTTGAACACGCACAGTTACTAGTATGCTTTTCCTATTCTTCACTCTTCTCCATAAAAAGAATGGAGAAGAGGGAAGTACTTCTTACCAAGCCTCAGCTTGGGTAAGAAGTAGCTCAAAGGTCAGCTCGGTCCAGATGTCTACATGCTGGTGTCTTCACGGCAATTGGTTTTCTAAGCTGGGACTCTGGAGCTCCTGGGGCTATTCAGTTTAAGGCACTTACCTGTATTTGTCCTGCTGATTGGCTTTCTGGATTGTTCTGGCTTTAATGACAGAACTGTAGGATTTTAGATATCAGCAGTTCATGCATGTGTGAAGTTACGTGTCCAATTCTGCAAACTGAACTCCACACAATGACCCCACTTTGAGCATATTATGAACTTGGCTTACAATGTCTATCATGCTGGAATAAGGTCCATTTTTTTAATCCCCTTTTCCTTGTGCTAGTTCAGGACAGTGTGGTTCTCAGATTAGCAGCTGAGGAGTGAGCCATCATAAGCTCTCCAGCAGAGTAACACACCAACAACAGCACCTGCAATTCTCTTTTTCAATTGTTCCATTCTGCTTTGTGGGAAAGTTTATTCCTTGACTCAGCAGATTTCAAACTAGCTAGAGAACCACAGCAGTTCCCTGAGTGGCATCTCAGAGCACTTTGAGATTTAAACCAAGTGGTGAAACCCACCCTGTTTCTGTTGCTCCTTTATTTTTTCAGCTGACAGAGTGAAAAGCGCTGTGGTAAAAGGTATTTTGTCGGTATTGCAGCTGCATGAATGGACAGAGACCCATGAAAGAGCAACATGTATTTATTGTGGGGGAAATGTGTTTCTCTTCTCCTCTTGTTTGACATTAGGTCTTCAACAGTGACAACCTCCTGTGAAAATGGCCGTGCAACTGTTGTGACAATGAGATGCAACCCCAACAAACCAGGCCAAGGAGAGCTTTCTGTGCCCAGGTATTTGAGTGTTTGTATCTTAGTAGTGCCAAAAAGCCTTTGCTACTCAGGTAATCTTTACAAAACCCATTCGTAATTTTAACAGCAATGAGGAATGCTGTTGCCCTCATCAGCCATGCAGGAGGTCTCACGTGTTTTTCCTAGGTGTCCATCACCTCCCAGCAGACAAACTCATTTGTGTTTAGACTGTGGGATGAGAGACATTAGAGCTCAGGCAGGTTGTTCTGAGCTTAAAGGCAAAAGGAAATTTAGTGACGTTTTCTTGTCTTAACTTTTCCTTTATTTCAGTTCCTTATTTTAATCTTTGGCCTTCTGATTAGAACTGCTTGGTCAGGGGTTTGAGAGGTGGTTTTATTTCCTTGATCTACAGTAGTGGCTATGGACAAAATTATTTCTTTTGAAAAGAGCATCCTGTCCTAGGAACTATGAAATCTGCTATGGCAATGCTTATCTGAGCCCTGAACTCTGTCTAGTTAAAGTTCGAGATGTATTTATTTATGTCTCATCACTCCAGTTTGCATCCTAACCCCTTGTACCAGTTGTGCTTAATTTGCCTGACCTTTTCCCTTCTCTCTGATTCAAGTGACTTCAAAAAGCGTCTTTCTTCCAAAGTCCTGTTTATGCCTGCATAAACATAACTTAAAGCATAACTGAAAAGTTACAGAGAAAAAAAACAGTAAAAGAATTAATTCTGTTACTCTTTAACAACACCCTGTCATTCTTCAGAAGTTCCCCTCAACTCTGATGACCTTCCTCTTGGGCTGTCAAGGCCCATCTTAGGGTGTCTGGATATTACCATAAATCTGCTGATAGCCCTATCACTCATCCCCCTTCCCAAAAGCTAAGTCCTCTTCCCAAGTGTGAGAAGTGTGGGATCCTTTGATCCCTGTCCCTTTTGGGACAGATGAACCATACTCAGCTGAATGAAGGCAAGGCAGCATCTACTTCACAGGTGATGGATGAGTGATTGATGTTTGAACACCTTGGGAGATACTTACCCCAGTTTCTGAGGGACCTGACACACTACAAGCTATGCTGGGCAATAAGCCACTGTCCATCAGCTGCCGTGTGAAAATCCTCCAGTTGTTCTCCTAATGTCACAGGTTAAACACAATGTGAGCTGTGGTAACTCACCAGTAGTGAGGGAGGAACAACCTACCTCGCTTTTAAAAGTGTGAGCAGGGGCAGAAATGACACATAGCTGACATATCTACCTTATCCCAGTTTGTGTTGACTTCTCCCTTCCTATCCTCCTTTGATTAGCTCAGCTATCAGACAGCAGTTTTCACACAGTGAGGTACCTGATACGTCAAATAATAGAGCACGTAACACCTTGATCCTCCAGACACAGTGTTTAGTATCACATGAAGCTACAGTATAAGATGAAAGCAGTTGAGGAGAAAGGTCTGTCAGTGCTCTTGCCATATAGTTTGAAAAATGCTCCATAATTCAGAGAGGACAGTTGTTAGGTATTCAAACTAGGATAAACCAGAATGGGCTGTTAGGGCTGGAGGTTTTTCAGTGCTTCAGATCAGGATAACAGGATATCATTTCCAAATGATATAGAACAACATAATTTTAAATGCATTTTTGGTATGAAAATATTTCATATTTACATAACTGAACTTCTTGCATGGACTTTTGGCCATTGCTGCTGTTAGACCTGATGTGATTGTAGCAAAAGCTATGTGAATGTCCTCCCATTTGCAGTACAAATTCCTTCTGCAGGCTGAATACAAAATAGGCCATTAGTTTTCCTTAGACTAAGAGAAGCTGTTATCTCTTCATTAACTGGTGAACATCCTTCTAGTAATTAACCATGACAGGACAAGTCCATTCCATATGGACTAAATCACCCAGGAATCATTAGAACGACGGCAGGAACTGGAATGCAGCATTTGTGTGGAACAGTCACCCAGTGCAGGAGAACAGTGATAGAGGCATGTGCTGGGCTAGCCCGTGCTGGTGAAACACTGGTGTAGTTCTGCTCCTCTTCCTCTTCCTCCCCTTCCTTTCCCTCCCCTCGCCTGTATATTAGTACCACTCCCTGCTAGGAACTGAACTGTTATTTTAGAGCTTTGACAGCTCAACATCTGTTATCAATTGAAAAAGCATTTTACAAACTGGGGAAAATTCTTCCCCAGATTTTTTTGTCTGCTGACTTGATGGATGTTTATCCATTTCTTGTACTTCCCATTCCCAATCTTCAGCAGCAGAATGTGGAGTGAGAATGCAAACCCCAGAGTATTTAATAACTGATCACTAAGCTTTGTTCTCCTCCCAGCTCATGCCCTGCGGGCACCTGTGATGGATGCACTTTCTACTTCGTTTGGGAAAGCGCAGAAGCTTGTCCTCTCTGCACAGAGCAAGACTACCACGAGATTGAGGGAGCCTGCAAAAAAGGATTTCAGGTACAGGACCCATATCTCCAGATGGGTTCATTTGGGTATAACTCAGACTCTTGTTGAAATGTGGTGGGCAGACTGATATGTAAATGCAGGCAGAGTCCAGGCCGTCTGGGTGCAATCACATTGGGGTGCCGTGTTGAGACTCGGGAATGTTTGTGCCAATGGCAGTGTGGTTCCTGGAGTAGACCTGGCTTGTGCTGACCAGTTGTGTGAGTAAGGATGTGAACTCTCTATGCATTCATAGATGCAGGCAAGTTATTTGTGAAGCATGGAGTTCCCAAATGAGTCCGATTCTCAGTAGCCATAAACACCAGGGGCAAGCTAGGGAAGGATTGCGAGTTTCAGTTTGTAAATTCATCCTACCTTGCTTGCAATATTTTTGCTGCTGCCTTCTCTAGTCAAATGTTAGGAAGTCCCTCCACAGGTTCAAACTGTCCTGTTGGTCAACAGCTCCAAAGCAGGCACAACTCATTCCCAATAGCTGTCCCACCCATATTGTGTCATGTGAAGAACTATACAGAAGAGGAAATCCTTTTGCCGTGCCTGAACCTGCAGGCAGAAGTAAGAGGATGACTGATTAGACAATAAAACTTCACCTAGAGTCTGAAAACCAGAAGTACATGTTTTGGTTTGCTTCCACTGAAAAGTTATCTAAATTTTCTACTTTGGAACAACTTGTTTTCTGCAACTCTAAGTAGTTCTCTCTTTTCCTACAAGCACCTCACTTTTCGGTGTTTTCTGTTTTCTGTTTGAAAGGAAACCTTGTATGTATGGAATGAACCAAAGCATTGCATTAAAGGAGTTTCCTTGCCAGAAAAAAAGACCAGCACTTGTGAAACAGTAGATTTTTGGCTTAAAGTTGGAGCTGGTGTTGGTGCTTTCACAGCTGTTCTGCTCATAGCCTTGACTTGCTATTTTTGGAAGAAGAACCAGAAGTAAGTACTGCAAATTGTGTTTCATATAAAAGTAAGCTGAAAGCTTGATGGAGTGAACAGAAAGACTTTTCCTGGATCTGACCTTATGACAGTGTTGATGAGAAGTACCATGTTGATTCATGGTTTAAACATCATGGATCCTTGTTTATACATCAAGTTGATGTTTCTTCTGCCAACAGTGTCTGTGAAAAATTCTGATGAGGAAAGTATAGAAAATCCACAGTAATTTTTTATGGCATAATTTCCCAATAGGAACTAACTATATTTTTAACTTCTGAGAGTTTGAAGTTGACCTTAGGTTCTGAAGCAACGTGGATTTTTCAAGGTCTAAATAAAAAAAGGATATCTTTAGTCTAATTAGCCCCTTTCAGGTGGGTTAAAATAAGGTTATTGTATATTTCTTAGTTCTACATTGGTTGTTGCCCCAACCAGCACACAGGTCCCACCTTTTCATGCAGGAAGCCCTCTTGACCTACTTGTGGTCTGTTGGGAAAACACGTTTCTTTTATAAGGATGGAGGACTAATCTGGAGAGCAAGTGCTTGATGTATTGTTAATACTATTCTGGTTATTATGTATTTTTAGTAATTGAAAAGGATCTAACTTCCAGTAAATACCTCAGAAATGACTATGTGGAAGGACTGGTAGATAACCTAAATTAAAAAACCTTGAGTATGGGACATTTGTAAAAAAAATCTATGCCTGTCTGGCTTTATATCTTCAGGCTGGAGTATAAATATTCCAAATTAGTGATGACAACGAACTCAAAAGAGTGCGAACTGCCAGCTGCTGACAGCTGTGCTATAATGGAAGGGGAAGATAATGAAGAGGAAATAGTATATTCAAATAAGCAGTCACTGCTGGGCAAGCTCAAGTCCTTGGCAACAAAGGTGAGTAGTATTTGCTAATATTAATACTAAAAATAATTATTACATATATTTTTTACTGGATGTGATGAGTCTGTGATGTTAATTTGCACAGCAATGCAGCCTCCCTCACACACTTCATCCAATCCATAATGACCTGCTGAGATCCACAGTCTGGATAAAGTTAAGAAATGTTGCAGGGTATTGAGTAAATGCTCCTTCCTCCACAGAGAGATTTTAGTAGCATTTTTTATTGTATGGCTGATACCTGAAAAGAGCAGTTAATGGTGGAGAGAACCTTCCTGCCCAGAGTCCTACCAGACACCTCCATTGCTGAGGCAAACACAGCTGTTAGAGATATTAAAAATTACCATTGGGAACAGAGCCACCAGCCAGCTCTTGCAGCTCACCTGGGTTTCCTTCATGGCTGACTCAAGAACCATTATTTTGGGTGCGATTCAGCTGAAGAGGAGGCATCAGATTCAGCCTGTTGCCCAATACAGCAACTTCCTCCAGTTCAGTGGGAAGCAACACCAAAAAGCACTTTTTTTCTGTTGCACATGTGATGTGGATTGTTGCATGTCTGAATTGATAGCACAAAAGTTTTTGGTGTCCTTTGAACACTTGTAAGAAGACCAACAGAAGACCATCATGGTAGATCCCACTTTGGTCTTTGTTCCAAATGCCTTGAATTCTGTGCTATAGGAAAGGTAGTATTGTCTTTAAAGGAGTCCAGCTGAGGCATCTGATATAATCAAGATGAAGGTGAATGAAATTTTCCCTTTCAAAGAGTTTTGTTGCAGTGAGTTTCTTAGGAAAGTTTCCTAAAAGGAAGAACCTCCACAGGAAGGTTCTCTTAAAAGATCATCGTAAAAATGAATTTTAAAACATCACACTCTTGTTTATTGTCCAAATAATATTTCAGAATGTTGAATTTTAGATTTTTTCTTGTACTCCATTTTTTTCTTTCTGTGATTGAGTGCAGTGTAATTAAAACTTGTGTGTTACCTTTCTTTTCCCTTATTCTCTTCTCTTCATTTTTTACTTTTTTTATTAGACCCGTGCCCACTTCCCACTCTACCTTCTCCCCAGATATCCCTCCTAGGAGAAGTTACCATTGCACAGATAATATGCAGAACTTCCCCTTGACCCTAGCCTGGCTATTTGTCTTGCAAAATCAATATTGTTCCTTGTGTAAAGGGGCAGAAATTCAATATTCAATCTTAATTCAATATTGAGAATATTGAAAATGTAAATAAAATCAAATCACATCAGATTTTCTGGTGATGTTGCAAAAATAAAAGTTGATTCCATTTTGAATCCTACAGGGACTAAGTTTGAAATACTGATGTTGGTTTTTTGTCCACGAAGTGTCTTAGCTGGCTGTGGCTTAGCACAGTGAGCAGTGCTGCTGGTGAGGGTCATGTTTTGTGGTACTCCTGATAAGTGCAAAAGCTTTGCTGACTCTGTTTGCAACACCAGTGACTGGCTCACTCCTGGTTTAGATTAGATATTGTTAGATATTATAATATGAAGAAAGTCTTCAATATGAGGGTGATGAGACACTGGCACAGGTTGCCAAGAGAAGATGTGGCCCCATCCCTGGAAGTGTACAAGGCCAGGCTGGATGCAGATTTGAGCAACCTGTTCTAGTGGAAGGTGTCCCTGCCCATGGCAGGAAGGTTGGAATGAGATGATCTTTAAGGTCCCTTCCAACCCAAACCATTCTGTGATTCTACAAGAAGTGGGTTTTTTTCCTTTTTAAAGTAAGCTTTATTATTTCAGTACTCAGACAACTTGAACGCCTATTTGGAGTTTCTTAATGTTCCTATATCCATTGCAGCAGTCTTCCTGAGTATTCTCTCCTTTTTAAACAAGCCTGTCAGATATTTTAAGCTTGTTCCTTTTTTACTGCTAGATAATCATAGCTGGCAAACTCAGCTTCCAGTACCTCATTAGGTTACTGAACTCTGTATCCTGTATGCCTGCAGATAACATGAATTTAATATATATTTATTGAAAACAAATGTTATAGGCATCAGTTTTCATTTATGCAAAAGATGAGGAAATTAATCTCCTGCTACATATGCATGTCAAATATGGAAAAAATATATGGAGGAAAATGGGAGAAAAAAGGAGAAATGTAAAATGAGAGATAAAGAAAAATCTGCAGTATCCTAATTCTGTGTTCATGCTTCAGCATTTCTGCCAGCATGTCATGAAGATATTAGTTGTTTTGAGTACCCAAGGAATTCAGGACTAGGCCTGTAATATAGAAAGGGATGACTTATTTTTAATGAGAATATAGAAACTAAAGAAATACAAACCTGTTTCAGATTGGAGGGTGTTCTAGTTCCATCTGTTGCCTCCAGCATAACAATACCAGGTTCTTCAGAATGCATTCTCTGCAGTAGACTAGCATAGGACAATTTCTCCCCTTCTTTCTCACCTCTGCACTTGGCTGTCCTGATCTGACTGAGATGGCTTTAAAAATCAGATTATTAAGTTAGCTGAGCATAGTTTCCAAACTATTTGTGCACATGACCACGTATAAAAGTAAGAACCAGCATTTTCTAGTGAGTACTTTTATTAGGGCTCCTTCATTCGTTGCTTCTGCCTGGACCCCTGGGTTGGTCACACATGCAGTAACGTGTATGTCCACATTTCTCACCCTGATGTCTGCTGACCCAATGGCCTAGGCTGTCACCCAGCAAATGGAAACTCAACCCTGATTTTTAAGATGGCAGAGGATTTGTAGACTCTTTTTATCCCAGAGGAGGAGATGAGGTTAGAATCCAAGGGCAAGGCAGTGGTGTTCACAGTCACAGATTTTGTTCCAAACATTTTATTCATTGTAGGAAACACATTAATAAATGATAATAACCATAGAGATGATTATCTTGCAATTCCCCAACTCTAACTACCTACCCTATACAATGAGTATGAAATGTAAACTTTCCCTGTACCCTCTAAAATAAGTACCATGAACAATATCTATAGCATAATTTTATTAGGTTTGCAAGTTTTTTACAGAATTGGTAGTGTTATTAAATATTAAAGGATCAAACTATGCACTTAATAACTGTGGTAAAAATAAAATGAAGTTTTTGGCAAAGGATATTGAGAGAAGTGACTATGGTAACTGTTGGTGAGAATTTGAGGAATCCAAGCTGATGAGAACCTGTCTTTTCTATTGCAGGAAAAGGAAGACAATTTTGAATCTGTTCAGCTGAAATCTTCAAGATCCCAAAATATATGAAGAATTAATGCTGCCTTCAGAGAAACAAACCTAATTTCTATTTTTACAGGACCATATTTTAAACATATTCTGGCACACATTGTAATGGTGATCTTGGTGAGAAATGCTTGGCCATTTAGGAAGAAAGAAGACAGGAAGCAAACCAGAAAATTGGATTGCCTTACCATGTGATCGAGTACCTTGCCAAAAAAAGAAAGCAGATGCTTGGATTCCATACTGGGAATGAAATTCAACTCAGGAAGAGATACACATACTGCAAATAACATGAATTTTTTGCATTCACCTGGGCATTGCTCAAGCATGCCATATAATTTATAGAAACTTTTCATTTCCTCTCACTCCTTCTACGCATATTCCCAAGAAATGATTTTCAGAGAGGCCTGCAACCTCCTGCTAGTTGCTTACTAGCATAATTATGAGTCTCTCTCAAAATCAAAATTGGGAATGGTACTCAAAATGAGCCTCAGGTGAGTTTTGAACTTTGGAAAATACTTTTGGTCTGTTGCTTTGAAGGTCTGGATGATCTGTGTTGACCTTTATTACAAGAGGAATGGTGTTGCACCTGCAAGTTGAACCCATTCTGATGCCTAAGTTATGGCCATCAGGGTTGGGGTAAAACCCAGTGCTATTAAATTTAAACGTATTAACTGCTGTCATATGAATTGTAGGTCTGTGCCCATGGATTTACAGGCAGTAGCAGATTCAAACTCTGTAGAAAGAAGTAAAGTGGTACCTACGGTGCCAGTTGCACTCTCTGTGAAAGCTCTGGCCTTTTGGCAGATTCAGTGTCCTCCCTTGGGCTGCACATATGTCACCTTTCCCTGGGTTGTAAACCAACAAATCCTGAACTCTGGAGGTACAGCAAGAGTCTCTACTTTCGGAAATCAGAGATCAGCTTTGTCAGTTGGGAGGCTCAGTAGAGATACTCAGCCACCTTTACTCCTGGACCCGCGCAAGGAGGAGGATGGATGCCCAGCAGAGCTGAGCATGGGTCATGTACTTGCCCGGCCCAGTGTGTAAATTCTTTCTGCTGTCAGTGCAAGTACCAGCTTTGGAAGAAGGGCACAAGAGGGTGCCTTGAAAACTGGAGGCTAGGTGGACTTTTTCATAAAATCAGCCACATTATAAGCATGTGACCTTCATGATATCCACAGTAATAATTTCCTGAAATTCCCATTGAGGTTGAACTCAAAGGAATCTGAAACTTAGGCAAAAAAATATTTGAGTAAAATTATGCAAGACTTGTATAGAGCCAGGAGAAAATGAAGAACAATTCTTGTATTGACCTCTGGTCAGACTCATATTTCCATTACAGAGAATTTATGTGAATTGTGGAATGCATCAAACCCAGAAAAGACACATGGGCAGAAATGGTCTTTTTACTATAAGGAATATAGATTTTGGATTTTATATGACTGAGCTAGATCTATCAATAAAAAAGGGCCCAGTTTTAAGTAAAATTTAAATTAAACTGAATTTTCTGCACTCTAAATATTTTATTATACTATAGATGTGGACAAAAATTTTATGAAATTTAGATTTTTTTTTTCATTAGGAAAAATTCAGCTCAGTTATTTTATAGTTCCAGTCAAAGAACACACGCTTTACTCTTTTGATGGGAGATACTTCAGCCATCCTAAATGAAGTGGTGCACATTTTCTGTTGGTCTTGAAAAGGCACTTCACTTTCCCAAAAAAGATTTTTATGGGGTATTGTTGAATGTATATTAAATACACATTCCTTTTTGTATATTTTGTACCATTGCACACTTATTATTGTACATTGTATTTGTTGTCATGATGTCATTTATGTATGGTTGTCAAAGATGATATGCTCACAGAGTAAATGGTTATGGCTTTGGGATTTCAATTCTTGGATCTTTTATGATGAGGGTTTTTATGTTGTTGATTTTTATTCAAGTGTGTTGTAGCATCGAAGATATATGTCTGATGGACATTCATAAAATAAAGTGAAAATATATTTGAAATTTTGGACTTGAGATGTTTGGTGGCACTGCAGCCTTTCCTGAACATTGCAGATCTGCAGTGATGGGTAAAGCTTTTCACTGCCATCAAATTGCATCTGTCTATATCTCCTTTAATTTTTTCCCTTCTCTGTCCATATGTTTTCTAAGCCAAAATTACAATTCATTCTCCAGAACATCACTTCTTTTTTCATCACTGCATCTACATCCCTGTAATCCAAAAAATGCCTTAATTTTTATGAACTATATTTAATTTGACTTAATACCACACAGAGTTAGTTTGGTTTCCTTCTCTTTCCATTTTATTTTCCGAATAAAATACAGTGGATTTTTTTGTCAGCTGTGACAGACTTTGCTGTATGACTCTTCTCAGCTCCGCTTCCAAATGGTTTGTCATGTTATTGAATATTCTCCCAGGCAATCTAATATTGTATCTGCAGTGCTAACATAGTGGGATGCAAAACGATACCGTAGACTTTATTTACCTTTAAATAAGAAAATTGCATTTCCCAACCATTAAGCAGGTGTAAACTGGCATATTTTATCTGACTTCTGCTATTCTTTTCTTTCTGTTAAAGTTGTAGTAGAGAGGAGAAGTTTCCATTTTCCTGTAAAAGATGAATTTTGGAAGCCTTTAACACTTCATTAAGAAATCAGTTGTCTGTGACCTCTTCTACTACTCTGCCAAAATATACTTACAGCAACCTCCCCCTTTTCTCCCACATGGAATCACATCAGAAATTGTTATTTGATGCCATAAAACAATGTGAATCAGTCTGTTCAGTGTTCACTTGATTAAACGGAATGCATTTTATTGCTGCAATTGCATGCTTTTCTTTGAAATCTGGAGTCAAACAACTGAATCTCTTTGAGGATTAAGCCCATTTTAGTGCTTTCTCTGTGTAAATTATTGGCAAATTAGCAGAATGTTATTGTCTCAGATTTGGCAGTGCTTGCATGGGGGGAAATGAGCAAATAATGGATTCTAGCCTGGCTCTGATTATGTTGGTTGACATTTGTAATATATAATACGATTGATTAAGGTTTGAGGGAAATTAAGTGTCTTAGAACCACAGTGGGAAGTTACTGAGTAGCTTCAATGATCTGTCATCTTTGTTCAAAGAAAGGATTTGTCTCTTTGGTCTCAAAAAATGGGTTCAGGGATTCTTTGTTAGTTAAGGGGAAGGTTTACAGTTTTTGTCCTATCAGAGCCAGTATTATGCATAAAATCAAGATACTTAATTATAATCAGATAGTAGCAGGTGTTGCCATTTAGGAGCCAGTGGTTGTTGACTTTTGTCCAGCAGTGGCCAACATAAATGCTTCAGTGTAACAGTAGAAGCAGCTACAATTGGTGCTGACACACAATGGGGATGACATTTTCTCCTTAGCAAGGAATGCTGCTGGTTGTTGGTCCATATCATGAAGCGTGACTTAATATAGCAATTCTAGACAATGTAACAGGGAATGATCACAGAATCACAGAATGTTTTGAGTTGGAAGGGAACTTTAAGATGTTCTAGTTCCAATTCCCCCTGCCGTGGGCTAGGACACCTTCTATGAGACCAGGTTGCTTAAAGTCCCATCCAGCCTGGCCTTGAACACTTCTAGGGATGAGGCATCCACAGCTTCTCCAGGAACCCCCCCCCCCCCCCAGTCCCTCACTACCCTCACACTGAAGTATTCTTCCTAAAATCTAATCTGAATATGTCCTATTTTACTTTAAAAGCATTCCCCCTTGTGCTATTACTGCCTGCCCATGTAAAATGTTGCCTTTTTATGAACCCCCTTTAGGTACTGGAAGGCTGCAATGAGGTGTCTCCAGAGCTTTCTCTTCTCAATGACAGTCTCAAGAGAACTCTTGTGAAGTTCTTCTTATCTTTGGTGGTGTTCTTAGTCTTTCCCCTTGTGTACTTATTTCACTGAATACCCTTGTTTTTATTTCTTGTGGAAGACTCGTGAACTGTGCTGCTTTGGAAAGCATGTAAGGAGGTAGGAACAGAAATAAAAAGAGGTCAGGCTTATCATGGTGCCAGAATGTACAGTGACATCCCTGGCTAGATGTGCCCACTCTGAATACATGCAGCAGGAATGAGGGAAACACAGGAATTGAGTTGATCAGTTGATCGTAAACTGTCACTGTCTTTTGGTATTCCTCTGGATCTGTAGAGTGGGATCTCATCAGGAAGAATTCTCTAAGGTCCCATGTACTGCGAGGCTGGTCCTGTAAGAGCACCTAAAAGCCAAAGCAAAGCTGTGTGATGTGTATTTGCTACCCCATCCCCTTCCTATTGCAAAACCAGCCCAGCCTGGCTCTGGCCTCTTTTCTTCTTGTAGTCACAATGCTCAGTTTTGTCTATGTTTATGTTGCTGAGAAGCTTTGAGGTGGCTCTGGATAAGCAGCTTCTGCGTTTTGTCTTGGAGACTGCAAGCATTAATGAACAGGCAATGGCATCATGGACATCAGACTGCATTTACTGATGAGTTAAGGGTTTGTTTTGGTCTCCCTTACTCTAATTTTTGATTGCAGTGTAAACCTCTTTAACCAGAGCCAGAATTTCTGGGTGGAGTCAGTATATTTTGGACATTTTTTTGATGATTTTTGGGATTTGTTCTGTTCAGGTGGAATATGATTTTTTTAGAATAGGTTTTGACTTTTAAATTTGAAAAAACAATTCATTTTGAAATAGGTTTGGCTATGACTGAAACTAGTTGTGTTCAATTAATTTAGGAAAAACAATCACTTGAAGACAAAATAAAATGTTTTGATTTTCTAGAGTACATTTTGGTTTTGTTTTCAAACTTCATTAAAAACTTAGAAAACAAATACCTCTCTTAAAAAAACCACAAAACCCCACACTAAAATGACACACCCAAAATCAAGAACAGAGACAAAATCCCACAAACCTTGTTTACTTCAGACTGACCTGCAATGATTTTTTTGAGTTTTATTTTTCTATTCTGCCAATATATACAAAGTGTTCAGTTTTACACAAACCTTTTTGTGGCCGTGATTTGTATCAGAGAGTTGAAGTACTTGGAGTTATGGCTTCTGAATAAAAAACAATTTTCTTCAGCCTCCAGTAAGGCACTGTAAGGCAAGGTTAAGCCTTGCTCTCATCCACAGCATTCCCTCTGCTTTCAGCATTTCACCCCTGAGTGTGCAGGGCTCAGAGCAGTGTGATGACTCTTAAGGCTCACAGCTGAGGTACTTGGGGCTTCCCTCTGCCCTATGAGGAATTGCTCAAATTTTTTCATTTGGTGGGAGCAATAAATAGCTCAGAACAGGTCTGTACTCTAAACTCAAGTTTTACACAAATGGGAACAAAAACTATAAACTGTTTTAAATAGAGAAACTAAAATAATTATGTGAGACAATGGCAAAGAAAAAAATATTTAAAATTCCCTTTCTCAAGAAGTTTTCATGACAGTATGGTGTGGAAGGCCCTTGCCAGACTTTGACACTTTCCTTTTCTGATCTGCTGTCTTCTGAAACTGGATTACTTGAATCATCAGGCAATACCAGATAATTTGCATCCCTGGACATCCAACAGGAAGTAGTGAAAAGCTTTCAAGACAAAACCAAACAAAGTAAAAGAATGTCAGGAGTATTCAGTGGGGCTGGATCTCCAGAGCTGCATGTTTTGGTTGTTTGGGTTTTTTTGTATGAAAAACCCACATGGAAGTGGCTTTCAAGCCAACTAAGTATTCATAACATGTCCAGACACAGACACTGGGTCATTTTCTCGATAGTGCTATCAAAATGAATGAAAACTCTAGCGCAGTACAATCCTCACCTGCTACAAATTAACTTCAGTGGTGTCAGTTTAGAGTCTGGGGTTGGAATCATCTGACACAATGCCTTCATTTTCAGTGCAAACTCTGTGATCTGAGCAAGCTGTGCTAGCATTTATTTGGAGAGATTCATCCCTGCCTAAAGTGGCAGAGTGAGATAAGCCAAGGGGATTATGCCTGCTTCCCTCCACTGAGTACAAAGGGAGAAAGGGTTGACAATCTCAGATGCAGCTATTTACTTAGTCATTGTAAACAATAAGTGTTAGATGAGGTGCATTTGACCCTGATTGTGGCTTTCCATAAAAATCGAGAAGAAACTCTCATTGTCCTGGGCATTTTTAAGAGCTCCATAAAGATTGGACATCAGCATTATGGTCATATATTCTAACCTTTTGCCACACTATGAACAGCCTCTTAAACCACAAAAGAGCACACAAAAGTCAAATGAATGTAGCTGCCCAACCTGAGATGCTTTAAGGGGCCTTAATTTGGAAAACAAGACTCCCAACCTGTCAAAACTTGACCCCGTACCCTGCATCAAAGTGGGAAACAAACCTGAAACATCAGGCATGCCAGAACTTGTGGAGAGAAAAGAGCTGAATGCAAAGCTCTGCATATAATGCAGGCTGACTATATTTTGGGGAAAGTCACAGGGATTTCTATACTGGAGAGCTCCATGATGCAGAGGCTTAAATGGCAGCCTGTGTAGCCAGTCACAGAAGGGTTGACATCAAAAGGTCTTTGCTGGTGGACACGTGGGTATTCAGAAAATATAGGTGTCTATCTATGAATAGGAATTTTAAGATCCTTCATCTTTAACTTTTGCACTCCAAATAGCAGCTACCTCCAGTGCCAGTTCACCCTTAAGGACTTGCACCTTTACAGAAATGTGTAAAAACCTCTGCAAGTGCAGGAGAATTGGGCTCCAGAGAACATGTACATCCAACAGTATGTACCTATGGTGTCTGACTTTCAAGCCTCGGTGGTGCTGCCTTTGAAGTCAATGAGAATTTTGCTATTGACCTCAGCTGGAATGAGATCAACAGGAACAAGCCCTTAGGTAAATATGCTCAGACACATTAATCAAAGGTGTGTTTGTTTCCTTAATGACTTTTTGGACCCGTCAGAAGGGAGGATTTCAGTTTGTTTCAATAGAGTGAGGGCAGCTTTAAGAGTTCAGTTATAAAAGCCAGATTTTAAGGTATTTTGCAATTGTCTAAGTAGGTGGTATGTGTGCCTTGAAGCACTTAGTTTGAACGCAAAGGTCACCCCAGAGATGTGTGTAAATGTCTCCTGGATTTCTCTTTTCTTGACTGTTTTTTGCTCTGTCTCTGCAGTGCTCAAATTACCTTTCACACCACTGTTGATGCAGGCAAACTGAACCAGCTTTGTTTTGGCTGGAGATATAAAACAGTCTTAGCTAATTTTCTGACAGATTTTCTTCCAACCTAATCTAAAATCTCTTTGTTTTTATGTGCTACCAATCTATTGTGTGCATGACAGCACTAAGTCGTGCCAAATGAAAGAACCAGTGATCAAAAACTTGTTGCTAATATCTCATTGAGATGCAATTAGACATTTTTACTTTTGAAAATTACCCTACATTTTAATAACAAAAAGAGAACTTGAGATGCTTTAATAATGTGCATTTTTTTTTCAAGAGAGGGATTTTCTATTTGACACTGACAAAGAATTAATTGTAAGCACGTATTATGTGCTATGGATTTCATAACACAGGCACAGACCAACACAAAGATACCTGTGTACACACATTCAGACTTTTTATCCTTTTTATCTAACCTGCTCTCTAGAAGAATGTAATGACCTTGAAAGAGGAAGAAACAAAAATGAAACCATGCTGAAAAACTTTTATCTTTTTATTATTGGTGCCTTTACATTAATACTGCTGTTTTGTGCTGAGAAAACCAATCTGTTACACATAAGGTAACTGTAATATACAACATAGAAATGCAGTCTAAGTTAATTACAACAAGGAGCTACAAAAAAAATTCGTAGGAAAGAAGTCACCTAACATTGCAACTGTGCTTGCAACAAATCACTCCCTTACTGCAGGACTATGCACATTGTGAACCATGGTTATTTACATGTCCCTTACGACCGTTAACAACAGAAGGGCTAAAATCAGTCTAAAAAGTTCCAGAACGTCACTATATACTGTACAATCCTCAAAAATAATTTATTACACTGTTTCTAAAAAAAGGTACTAATTTTGCTTTGATTTCTTTTGTTTTCTGGTGTTTTCTGGAGTGCACAACATGTGCAAAATTTTGCCTAACAGTCTAAAAACTCAAGAACTGAACCACGAACCACAATCACAGAGACGAAGTGGTGGAGTCCAGAACTTCCCTCCCGTTGCAGACGGTGGGTACATACATACTGGCAGAGGCTGAAAGAGAAAGAGAGGGGAAAATCAACTCACTTCAGGACAGCAAAAAATGACAACACGCAGGACTAGAATTTATGTTGATCTGGACCATCTCACCCAATTTAGCCTAATGAAAAGTCACTCTACATGCCCGTGTCAGCAGCGGAGCTGATGGAGGTGCTGCTTGCCTCTCTACATGGCAATTCAGACCTGAGGCTGAAGCATCCTCTGGAGAAACCCGATTTCACTTTGCTGACCACTGGGAACACGCAGGGTGATTATGCTTCTACAAGCAGTGTTGGAGTAAAATACATGTGGGGTTTTTTTTTGATGATTCTGCACCAGTGGGTCTCACTTTATAGCACTTTGCATGGTAGTGTGAATTAGTACAGATAGAGTGGTGCTAAGATATCTCAGTAGAATTACAAGGTGAGTCTTTGGATTGTATTTTATTGGCAAGAAATACTAAAGTCTGATCCTTTGGGTTTTCAGATAATTGGAGTGGACATTCATGTAAGTAAAATATATGTAGCTTTAAATCCACCTCTGCATATTAGAACTCTGTGTTGATCTACTTTTTAATTAATAAAAATAAGAATTCTAATTAGATGTTGGATGAAGTGAAGAAATTTTTGAATAATGGAATTTAAAAGCAAGATTATTTCTCACCTAATCCCAGAATAATGTCTACCTGTGATACGCTTCATTTCTAGGAGCTCTGGATCAGGATTCAATATGCATTCAGAGATGAGGGCCAGATTCTGATAAACTTGTTTGCATTGTATAACATTTTATACATCAGCTTTTCATTGCTCCAGTGATATTAGATGGCAATTGAATGAGTACCAGAATCTGCTTCTAAACCTACTTTTATTTTGACTGTAGAATATATTACCCCATTCTGCTAAAGTCTTGTGGATTTTAATTTAAAAGCAAGCTGGTTTGTCCATCTTTGTTAAAATTATTCACTGGGCATCAAGAATGTGTTTTCAGATGCTCTGTGACATGTTTGCTCACAGTATCACAAAGCTGTTTTTTGAAAGATACATTAGGTTAATGGTAACAGTGACCCAGAGAAATGTGATGCCTTCATCAAAGAAAACACAAGGCAAGCAATGACTTAGTAAACTCAATCACCCAGTGTAAAAAGCAATTTATTCAGCTGACAAGGGCATGCTCAATCTTTCAGATCTGATGCTGGCTACACTCTCAGTTGCAGACTGGTTTGTTAAAGATGATCAGCATTATTTTTAGAACAAATAATTCTTTCTTCAAATCGGCTACTATTTCTAATTCTTTCATTGACTGAACAAATATTTCATTTAAAACAGAATTGCTTTAAAAAGAGAAATTTAAAGCCATCTCTTGGACTAACTTATACTCAGAGGGCAGGACATATTCCTGATAAATAGGAGATCCAAGAATGAGCCCCTCTTCTGGATTAGGTGATGCAGTTTGATCACAAATGTGTGTTTTGAGTCACAGACGTGCAAGCATTTTAGGTAGAAGGCCACAGAGTATCATGTTTCTGGTTTGTGAAAATTAACTATCAGGTCTTGTGTTCTGTTTTTCACTGGGTATAACATGGCAGCACATTGAGCTGAATTCTTTATTATTGTTGTTACTTTTATTTCTACTTTTTGTTGGAAAGCAGAAAAATCAGTTCTGTTCAGGAAACCTGATTCAAATCCCTGTCCAACTGCAATATGGCTACAGGCAAAAGCATTTTTTCCCCATGAACATCAGTCACTTATCCAGTACTTTTTTAGCCTCTGGGTTTTTTTGAAGTCCAACACATTGATGAACATGAATAGCTCAAATACTATGGTAACTGGGTCAGGAGGATATCAAAATTGGACAGAAATATACAGTGGTAGACAAGAGAGTAGTGGCCTTGCCTTTTGAATTCCCAGGCTTTCTCCACAGTACATACCCCTCTGGTGCTGGGATGCAGTTATTAACTCTGCTTGGTGGAGTAAAGAGTTCACACCAAGTGAACCAAGTCTCTCCTTAGATAGTACAAAAGATCTTGCTTTTCATTACAGACCTCAGCAGTGTTAATCACTGACCCTGCAGGGTTCTGAGTGTCCTGTAGAAGCAGCCAAGGGGTTTCTGAAATATTGCAGGATATGCAAGAGACACTTCACCTTTATTTTGCCTTTAGTTGAGACCAAGGGCAAATGTATGACATCACCAGAAGTTGTGATTTGGCTCCAGTTCATGCTTTTGATCTCCTCTTTTCTGGCTGTCCCTCATTTTGCTTAGACCATCCAAGGAAAAGAACCAGAGGTACAACACGAGCCAGCACTGCTGTGGTCACCTTGCAACATTCCTACAGAGCCAGGAATGGGCAGATCCTGACGTGTTGTCAGTGTGTCTCTCAGAATCATAGAATCATAGAATATCCTGAGTTGAAAGGGACCCATAAGGATCAGTGAGTCCAGTTGTTGGCTCTGCACAGGACAACTCCAAAAATAACATCATGTGCCTGAGAGTGTTGTCTCCTCTACTCGTGCTCATAACTGGATAACCATGAGTTAATCATATATCAAAGCCATATACCAGGGTTGGTTGGAGCAGGGCTTGGGAAAATAAATTCAGAGAGAAAAAATGTACCAGTCTGGCTATAAACAGTAGCTTCAATTCTCTTTCTGATCCATCTGGAGGACACCTGGAGGAGCTGAAGTGTGTGTGAAGCTCTCCACATGGACATAACTTGGAAGAACGATATCTTCTGTGTGTAAAAGCGTAGCCTTATCATCTAGGCACTTAAAATCATTCCTGAGCTCCCTGGGAAGTTTTATGAGTGCTGAAATCCATAAAATAGGCCTTAAGAAAACTGGGGAACATCCCAATGGGGGAAACACTGCAGGGGAAGCAGAACTTATGCAGCACCCTCCCAAATGGGAATTTTCAGATTCAAGTAAGTGTGTACAGATATACACATTTCAAAACACGTATACCTAGGTACATACCCTGCCTCTATTCATCTTAAATCTATATTCTTTTTTTAGTCCAGCCTTCAGCTATCAAAATGATCAAAGCTCGGTGCCTCTAAAACAAGTTTCCTTGCTGAGCAGTCAAGTATTCACCTCTGCTTGATTTCTGCAGAGCGTGTAGCAAAGAAGAGTTGTGTTCAAATGACTGCATGAGGTGCTCAGTTTAACTCTCATGACCCCTATTACACTACAGCTTATACAGCTGACCATTTCCTCAGGCTCTCCCTCCACTGCTCAGTTTAGGGATGTCATTGTGGCACTCAGAGCTAACACAGACTACCCAAGAGCATCATGAGTGTCGCTTACCTTTTCTCATAGTTTTTGACCAGTTTTCATGGTTCAGGGAACTCTGTTAAGAACTGTCTGTGTGTCACTTGCTGTTCATGACTCACTATGCTCATGGAATTAATTATCAATGGAGTGAAGAGGTGGTGGCAACCCTGAGATGCAATGAACATGGGAGTCCATGGAAACAGGAAAAACATAGTCCATTCAAGCAACTTGGGTACTCCTGACCTCTAGAGCTCTGATAATGAATGAGAACTGGCTTTTTAAAGTTACTAGAATGCCCTGGAGCTAATTATTATCAGTCTGATATTAAGAAGTTTCTGAATGATGAAAATATCATCAAGACCAAAATAAAAACAAGCTGACAGCCCCAGGACCAATGAGAGGAATATTTTAGACATAAAATAGAATCAATTTGGATGGCAACCTTTTTGGAGTTCTATAAATGACTAAACAGTTAGGAAAAATAATAGAAATTTATTTAAAATAATCTACAAATAAATGGAAGGAAGTAAGGGAAAATTTTTCATCTTGAAAATATTGGTATTTTGATAGAGACTAAATTCTCAGTATTATTTTCCCAAATAATTCTACTAGATGGAAACCATAGGGCTTTTTTCATTTTATGTGATGTACCTTTTAGCTCTAATTCCGTGTCTTTCTATGGTTCAAAAAGTTCAACAAGACATACCATATTCAACTAAGTGTAGTGAGTGAAAGCACATGACTGGAACCACCTTTCTAAACAATGAAGCAATAAGAGATTCTAAGTCTGGATTTTTATGCTTTTCTTAATGTTTTAAAGCTGTTCACAAACCTGAAAACGCAGGTTTTAATGCGAAGATGTGCACTGAGGATGTCTCTCAGTTGCATGCATGCTTGCATACACGTGTTATCCAGCCGTTAAAACAGAAATATCAAATTCCAAAACACAATCCAGAATCCAGTACAAAGTATTTATGAATCAAAATGGTTTCTGATTAAGCTTATTCCATAGCATGACATTATTTTCCTCCCTCACAAGGGAGGAAAATAATCTCATGGGACCAAGCTTCTAAGGATTTTGGGAATCCATTGGTCCTTTGGGAGTGTTCACTACTTTGGGTACATGAGGCCATCTCATTAAATTTTCCAAAACAGCAAGGGACATTTGCCCTCAGGTGCCAGGGCTGGATGCAGCTCTGACTCTGATGGGATGGAGAACATGTAGAGCCACATGGCTGCTCTTTTGTTAAGGGACCCTGAACATTCACTCACAGTGCAGTTTGGGATGGGAGAGCCAGAGATGGTTGGGATCCCTTTACCTCCTAATCCCTGCCATAGTGGTAAACAGCAGGGTTCCAAGTTACTTCCATGTTCTGTCTGAAATCTGAAGCGCCAAAGGTTTTGAGCCAATTTTGAAATTTAGGTGACACTCAAAACCTCAGTCTAGTTTGGTGTAAACTTCCTAGCAAGCCTTGTTCTGTGCCCCCCTTTTTCTCCCTTTCTTATTCCCTTCCTCTTTATAGTTGCAGTGTGTTTTCAATTAGAATTCCAGGATAGGCATGCTGTCCACAGAGCTCTGTGAACAAGGTGCTGTGTGCTCCCATCTTTGACTTGTTAAGCTAATTAAGCTAGATTAAAAAAGAAAACCAAAACAAAAAAAACCCCAAAACCCAAACAAATATACAGATGACCTATTTAAGTCCAAAAAAATCTCTGAGCAGCTCACCCAGATAAGAAGCAACAGCCTCAAAACAAAATCACAAGTGTGAATCTGCTTGCAATGAAGAGAGTAAAGATGAAGGAAAGGAGGGAAGTAGAGCAGATGAGCTGTCCTTGCAAAAGAACACTGATTGCTTCCCCTGGCTGTGGCACTAACAAAGGGTACTGATCATGCTCTGCATACAGATGCCATTTATGGCATCCCTTGGATGCGTCTGCTGCAGACTTGGTGCCTTTCCTTTACAATGCAGGTGATGAGCCATTGAGACCATGCTGCGTTGTGGCCCAGGTCCTGTCAGCATGTCACTTTGACAGGAATA
This sequence comes from Neopelma chrysocephalum, assembly GCF_003984885.1. Classification (NCBI taxonomy): domain Eukaryota; kingdom Metazoa; phylum Chordata; class Aves; order Passeriformes; family Pipridae; genus Neopelma; species Neopelma chrysocephalum. The sequence goes on along the minus strand of NW_020897704.1, from coordinate 16,889,232 downwards.
CTCCAAGGCAATCTGTTCCTGTCACAGCTGCCAGGGTGACAGTGAACCACAGGGTCTATTTGCTTTGTGCAACAGGCTGGAGTCAGAGCCCGCCAAAAACTTTCTGTTGACTTCAGTGAGCTTCAGAGCAGGCTCTGAGCTGCCTCCCATGGGAGGGGGATGAATTTTTCTCTCCAAACACATAGAAACTGATCCTTTCACAGGGTACAAAGTTCAGTCTATAAAGATCTTTCTGTTGCTGGTAACAGACCTATTTTGCCTTTACCCAAACTCACCACAACCCCGCATTCTTATAGAAAAGTGACAGTTTTGTTACTTACACTGGGAGTAAGTTGTCCCGGTCCCACTGACACTGAACCTGTTGAGATGGAGTCTGTGAGTGACCACGTTCTTCTGGGGCTGGAAAAGGATGATGTGCACCTTGGGTGCAAACAAGCAGCCCAGTACAACGAAGCCGCTCAGACTCACCGAGATGCACATGGTGGTGGTTTGCACCTAGGACAGAGAGGGCACAAAGCACTGTGTTTCAGAATGGAAAGCTCTGAAATGCAGAATACTAGAGACATTATCACACAACAGCAAGAACCATGATCCTGGGGGTTTGCATCCTTTCTTCCACAATCCTAGGATTGTACGAGTGAGGCATGTGGTGCTGTGTCTTTGCATATCAGGGGGAGATTGACTGTGTTCTCCCTCTGTTTAATACAGAATGGATAGTTCTGCACTCTTTCTCTCATACCCTTGATTTCTAACTTGAGGGAACCTTCTGTAATGCCTTTCATGCAATATCTGAACAATGCTGGTTGCAGTGAGAACCAGTTCACACATACCATATGTCACGTGGGTTTATATTAGGTGTCTCATGCAAAGTATCTATCTGAAAACCACTTTAGTCTCCAGTCTCAGTCCTAAGCAGAGAATTTGAGTAATCCCTTGCAGAAATATAGGTGTAATTTGGAGTAAACATAATAGCTAGTGATGGTTGTCAGACTGGGCCTGAGAGGTGTCTTAACTCTGAGACATCAGTTTTTGAGCTAAGAAATGAATTGTTTGTAAGGCTGTAGGATTTTAGAGTAGTTGCTTCAAGGCATTTGTTAGTGTAGCTTTGATGGTGCTGTCTATCTTTCATCCTTTTTATTCAATAGTATGACTAGGTGACAGTTTACAGCCTCATTTTCAGTTTATACTCTTTTCTTCCAAGCAGATTCCTTAATTAAGATGTTGAATTAAACTGCTTTAAACTCTACTGCTTAATTTGAATGATTATACATCCACAGCTCATTTTTCCTTAGTTACACTGCTGTAGTTCTTGGGGATTAGCCTTCATCCATGGGAATGCTTCTCGTATCTCCTTGTCAGAAATAATTGGTGCAAATTAAAAAATAGAGTAGGGAATGGACTTTGTTGCTTTATATATATACTGAGCACGATTGGTGTTTTGTCATCAATGAGTATAATTAATGTGATCATTTAATAATCACTCTTTACACAACGTGGATTTGGCAAGCACTGTGAAAAGGTACTCAGCTTTCATGGGGTGAGTGAACATGGAAGATCCTATAGAGGCTGCATGAGAAAGGAACACCTTAGTTATATTTTCTCCTTCACTTCTCTGCATTTTGTTCATGGAGCTATGCTGTCAGGTGGGTATTGAACTGGGCACTGTACAGATAAGACAAGGGGAGTTTTCTTATAAAACAAGAATAAATGAAGCTACCTTTATTTTCACTAGTTTGAAGGTAAGTTCTCTTCACTATCAAAGCCCTCCTCCCCACCCTGCTTTCCTAGGGTTTGTGCCTCCTGGAGCAGCTCAGCTGTGCTGGCATAATTACACACTCAATCAATTAAATGATTTGGGTTAAAAATAGCTCCCTCCCACAGGGTTCCTTTTAATCCAGGTCACTCCAGTGGTTCAGTGTTTAACCTGGCCTCACAGACAGGACTGGTGTGCTGGGGGGTGGAGGAAATCGTGCTAGACCATGTGTTATGCTGAGGCACGTGGAGAACAGGGAGCTGATTCAGGACAGCCAGCACAGCTTCACCAAGGGTAAGTCCTGCCTGACCAACCCAGTGGCCTTCTATGATATAGTGACTGATGAGTGGACAAAGGGAGGGCCATTTATCTGGACTTCTGTTATGCCTTTGACACAGTCCCCCTCAACATCCTTCTCTCTAAATTGGAGAGATATGGATTTGATGAGTGGAGTGTTAGATGAATAAGAAATTGGTTGGATGGTCACATCCAGGGGGATGGTGGTGGTGATCCAGGGTCAAAGGCTCAGAGTCCCAATGGACATCAGAGGCAAGTGGTGTCCATCTGGGGTCTGTATTGGGACCAGTGTTATTTAATATCTTCATTAATGATGTAGATGAAGGGATTGAATGTGTCCTCAGCAAGTTTGCTCATGAGTGGTGCAGTTGACACACCTGAAGGATGGGATGCTATCCAGAGGGAGCCGGGCAAGCTTGAGAAGTGGACCCATAGTATGGTTTAACAAGACCAAATGCAAGGTGCTGCACCTGGGCTGGGGGAATCCCTGGTATCAATACAGGTTGAGGGATGAGCAGATCAAGAACAGCCCTGCTGAGAAGGACTTAAGGGTGCTGGTGGGTGAGAGGCTGGACATGACCCAGCAATGTGCACTTGCAGCCCAGGAAGGCAATTGCATCAAAAGCAGCATGGCCAGCAGGTTGAGGGAAGTGATTCTGCCCCTGTACTCTGCTCTGGTGAGACCCTACTGCAGTGCTGCATCCAGGTCTGGGACCTCCAACAAAAGAAAGACATGTACCTGTTGGAACAAGTCCAGAAGAGGGCCACTTGGTTGATCAGAGAGCTGGATAAGCTCTCCTATGAACACAGGTTGAAAGAGTTGGAGTTCTTCAGCATGGAGAAGAGAAGGCTCCAGGGAGACCTTAAAGCACCTTCCAGTACCTAAAAGGTGCCCACAGGAGAGCTGGAGAGGGACTTTTCACAAGGGAATGTAGTGATAGGACAAGGAGGAACGGCCTTAAGCTGAAGGGTAGATATAGGTTAGACTTTAGGAAGAAATTCTGTACTATGATGGTGGTAAGACACTGGAACAGGTTACCCAGAGGAGCTGGGGACTCCCCATTCCTGGAGGTGTTCAAGACCAGGCTGGATGTGACTCCAGATAAACGGGTGTCCTTGCCTGTGGCAGGGGGCTGAAGCTAGATGATCTCTAAGGTTCCTTCCAACTCAAGTCATTCTATGATTCTATTCTATGAAACACACAATTTGCCTGAGACAATTGTCCATGCGTTTCCTAAATTCTGTCAGGCTTGGTCCTGGGATGACTTCTCTGGGGAGGAGCTTGTTACAGTGCCCAACCACCTTCTGGGTGAAGACCCTAATATCCAGCCTAAACCTCTCCTGACACATCTTCGTGGTGAAGGCTGGAAGTCTGTGACCTGTGGCAGCAGGCAGATTGCTCCTGCTTTACTGGCAGATCTGCAGTTAGAGCATGGGTCAGTACCCTGGTCGCAGGGTGAGGAGGGGAGCTGTGCTGCGTGTGAGAGAGCAGTGGGACCAAGTGGAGCTCTGCCTGGCAGTGGGGTTTGAGCCAGCTGATAGATTATGGATCAGGATTAGCAGACAGACCAAAGCGAACAACATTGTGGTGGGTGTCTACTATAGACCACATAATCAGGAAGAAGTAGAAGAGGCATTATTAAGATAACTGGAAGAAACTTCCTGTTTGCAGGCTCTGATTTTCTTCAGGCAGTTCTCACTGTAATACTGACTGGAGGGACAACACAGAAGGGCAGAAGCAATGTAGAGAGGCAGAGAAAGCTCTGGCTGCTGCAACCAGGAAATGGCGGAATTCAGAATTCCAAGAGAAGAAAGCCAGACACAAAGACAAAAAGTCCAGAGAAGTTTGAATTGTTCAGGCAACTTCTTGGAAGAATACCATGGGATACAGCCCTGGAGAGTAGAGGGGTCAAGGAAACCCCTTTTTCAAGAATCACGTCATCCAAGCTTAACAATGGCTAGTGGCCCATCCCAATGGGCAGGAAATCAAGTAAATGTTTCCGGGTGTTTGCGTGGATGAGCAATGGCTGCCAATAGTCGGTATGGATTTACACAGGGAAAATTGTTTAACCACCCTGACAGACTTCTACAGTGAAATGACCAGCTTGGTGGATGGTGAGCGAAATTGGATACACTTTGTCTTTAGTAAGGTTTTTAACAGTCTCCTATGACATCTTTGTTGACAATCTGATGAAGTACAGACTAGATAAGTGGACAGTGAGGGGGAACGAAAACTGGTTGAACTGCTGGGATCAAAGGATTGAGATCAGTATCACAAAGTCCATTATTCATTTAGGAGCAGAGTAAGCAGATAGGGCATATTCAGCCTAAAATAAATGTTTTTGTCTTTTGTGGGTTTTGATTCCTTGTGGGAGATGTAGAATTCAGAGCTGTGCACTGGTGCTTTTTGACACCCACAGAGGTGGGTCACTAGTTGTCCTAGGGATTGATATTAAGACCAATGCAGCTTAAAACCTTCATTAACAATCTGGATGCAAATAGCAGGTGTATTTGCTGCAATCCCAACATAGCTAATGTGCTGTCTAGTACCTGTCATATAGGGTTCATAGAGTGACATTTCTGCTTCAGTATTGGTAGGAATGAATCCTATGTTGAACTACTTTTTTTTTGTTCTTTAAATACTGTGGTGAGTTCAACAACAAATCTCTGGATAAATTCCCAAGAACTCCCCCTTTTTTTTCAGAAAGGTGAGTCCTAACTGATGTTTGTGCTTCACGATGAAATCTCAAGCCATCCAGCATTAATTATTTTATTGCTGCTATTATGTTTCTAAGGTTGTTTACTGGGGATGCTACCAGAACTGGGCCACACTAGGATGGCACAAGTTGATTCAGAGTCAACATATGACACTGCATGGAAAATAAATATGGGTTTTTCAAAGGCACCCCAGAAGTGCAGACTTGTCGTGAAAGTATCAAAAAGGTGTTAAAAGCATTTTCTGCTGATTTTGTAGGACTTGAGTTGGCTTATTTGGAATCTTGAATTTAAATTAAATGCCTACAAGTGGTTTTGAAAACTCCACTCAGGACATAAGGCTGTAAAATTCTGCTTGAACAATCAAGTCATGCTCCTCTTGACCATTACTGTCTGTGCTGTCCACTCATGTGACTGTCTGCACTGATATTTCCCTTCTTCTGTCTGTCTTCCTGATTGCTTTGGGTGTCCAGAGCTGTTCCCTAGTGCCTTTCTTAAACTTTTCCTTCATTAGTTTCAATCCATTACTCGCTATTCTAACTTCTCCTGAGACTGAATAATCCCCTCCTCTCTTTTTGTTGCCTTGAAATTATTTATAGTCGTGATCACGTCTCCCTGGGTTTACTCTTGTCTAGACTAAATATATTTAGCTCTTTTACTGTCACTCTGCGTGTCCTACTGCGTCATTTCTTATCTATCTATGTTTTCTCGAGGATTTCAGTACCTTTCCTAAGCTGAGAAAAGTAGTACTAAATATATTGTTCCAGGGTGTTCACACCAAAATTAAGTTAAATGACATTATTAGCTCCACAGTTTTATATGCTATTTCATGTACACACTAATAGCAGTAATACCCACCTAAGCTAATCTACCTTTCTTCTGGGCAGAATGTTGAACTAATTCCCTGTAAACTGCTGTAACAGCCAACTCCTGCACTCATTTCTCACATCATAATAACTGTGAGATTTCCAGTGGAGCAGATCTGAATTTTTTTCTCAGACAATTTCCTTCTGTTCAAAAATATGATTTTATTGAACTTGAAGCTTTGCAACACTATGTGACAATTTAAACAGTTTAATGTTTTTAGAGTTTGTTGGTGTAGGCTGTCCAATATTTTATGCTCAGTGAGGTATGTGTTTTACAAAGTGTAGAAAGAATAAAAAGTTCTATCTTTAAGAATAACGTTTGTTGGATTTTTTTTTTACCGACCTTCTTTAATAGGAAATTTTAAAATTCTATCCTTATATTTTTTACTTGGAAGAAAATATCATGTTTCAATAGCAGATTCATTTGCAGAAGGAGACTATCTAGCTCAGATTTTATTTTAAGGCCCATTTCTGCCAAATAACTCATTATGACTCATTCCAGCTCATGATCTACTAGGTTTTTCTGTTAGGACTATGATGTCAGATACTCATGAACCTATATGAATACTTAATCCATACTCTATGCTTCTGTCACGATCAGACTGATAGTACTAATCCTTTCCAGCTCTAACTGTACACGCTCTTTTTGAAATGAGACCATCTTTCTCAGAAGTAAGCCAAAATCTGCTAACATTGAAAGAGAACTTTTTTGCAATGGATCCAGGGGACAAAAGAACTGAAAGAATCTTTTAGTGAATGATGACACGATCTTCTAAAGTGATGCATATGATTTATGGAAACAGATATCCAAAGACTTACTCTGTAGTCACTGGATGTCACATAAAATATAGGGAGAAAGGCCAGCCAAATGATGCACGTTGTGTACATTGTGAAACCGATAAACTTGGCTTCGTTGAAGTTCTCTGGACATTTCCTTGTTTTGAAGGCATATACAGTGCATAAGACTACGAGGATTACATCATATGTTAAGGAGATTAACATACTGGAATCCTTGACATTGCATTTCAGTATGACAGTCTCTCTCTTCTCGGGAACAGTGTAGCGCCTGGTGCCTGGGGCCTCCAAGATGAGCCACACGGACACCACCACAACCTGGACCAAAATGAGACTCAGGCAGATGAAGACCTGAGAACTGGGGCTGATGAACTTAGGCCTTTGAGCACCATTCTTTACACCATCGAATATTCTGGCTATGCAGTTCGTTTTTGTTAGAAGGGCAGAGTAGCAGACGGCAAAGGAACTTCCCAACCCCAAACGACGGAGGGTGCAGATGGCTGGAGAAGGCTTGGCTATGAAGAAGAAAGTCATGCTGTAAGACAGGAAGACCCCAAAGAGCAAAATGTAGCACAGTTCACGGCCAGAGGCTTTGACCAGGGGGGTGTTGTTGTGCTTGATGAACACCCCAATAACCATGAAAGTACAAATAAAGCCTAGGCATGCAATGGTAACAGGACCTATTGCCCAAGCATCTTCCCACTTGATGTAGTCTTCCGGTAGGTCGTAACAGCCAGTCAGGTCAGCTGTGGGCCATTTTCCAGGCCCGCAGTCTGCACAAGTGAATTCATCAGCCAGGTACTCATAGGTTTCACAGGGAATGCAAATCCAACAGCAGACATCTCCTGGTTGCATATTCTTCATCTCGTTAGGAGCGCAGGGGTCGCTGCACTGGGAGACAGGAACAGAGCTCCTGGACCACTGGATAGAGTCTACCTCAAGTGACAAAGTTTCTGCCCACTGACCAACCTTCACGTAGGAGTATTTGTCTCCAGTGTACTGGAAATTGAACACGTTGTATCGTCCTATCCCATCTCCATAGGCGTCAAATTTGACCATACTGTCTGGATCATTGGGAGGGTTAAAGGGAGCTGTGGGGAAAAAAACAAACAAACAAACAAAAAATTGTCAGAGAATGTTATTATCAAAGCTGCATCTGACTTTTTTTTTCAACCCTTTGTCAACACAGGCACCTGACAGCTCAAAGAACCCAGCTGTCAACAGGTAAGTCAAGAGGTCTGTATTTGCCTCAGTTTTGAACTTGGAGGCAAAAAGAGCTCAGATAGTACAACTCTATTTCACTTTACTGTATGAGATATATTTGTAAATGTAAGATGACCAATGTCCTTACTGTTTTTTGTCCTGGATACAAATCAATTCTCCAGTTATTTCCCCCAGTATGCAACCACTGTTACCTTTCACATTTTCTCTTGAATGAAAGAAGTCTGCTTCTAACTGAAACTCAACATTATTTGGTGAAACTTGGCTGCCATGATATAAGAAAATTTAAATGGTCAGATCAATAAATGCTGTTTTGAGGCCAACAGTCTGGAATACAGTTGAATAGAGAATTCATTTTGAGGATGATGGAGAAGTAACTATGAAGTCCTCAACAATTTCTTACTATGTCTTTTCACTTCTCCCTGTGTAGTAGGAAGTTTTGCATCCCTTCTATTTTGTTTCAATTTCACCAGTTTCTGATATTTCTTGTCTGGCCTGAGGTTCCCAGCACATGCTGCTTTGGTCCTGTATTTTGTTTGGGGAATAGACGAAAAAACCACAAACTGTATCTGTGACCTTCTGTGAAATCAATATTGTAACACTTCCAACTGGTAAGCTCTGGAGAGTTTTGTTTTTCCTCCAGCTGAGGCTTATGCAGGGAATGAAGAAATATTAAAAATGTAGGAGGAAATTGCATTTACCATGTGATTTATTGGCCATTTGCTGCAGCATCAAAGGTGAAAGGCTTTATAGGCAGGAAGTGAAAGGGGTTTTTTTGCCACTGATGAGCAATAAAGGTGATTTTAGTCCCCAGTGTTTTTGGTTACAGAAGTAGTTCCACTGTCATTGCTGGAATAAATCTCTTTCCCTGCCTCTGTGCCCATGCTGTGCTTGAGCATGAGCAATATCGTATAAGGGTGTAATATCTTCCTCCACTTCAATTTCCAGATACTTTGGATTTCTTGTGGTAGATTTATTTAGCTTCTTTAAAGCATTCAGGACAAATTCTTTCACCTTTATTCCTGCAGTGTTACCTTATTTTGCAATATACTGGCTCAGGTCAGTAAAAGGGACACTGGATTTTGGCACAGAATCCCCAGATGGAGTGTTGAAATGTAACCTGCATCTCCTCAGGTGCTGCACTTGGAGTGCATTTCTTTCCCAACTTTCTGCTTATTGTAGAGCAAGACTGGAATATAATTTAACCCACCTATACTCTCTTCTGGGTTTGACTCAAGACTGCTTGTTCTTATCCCTGCTCACTCCTGCACCTTACCACCTCACCTGCATCAGCTCCAGTGGTGGACAGCCTTGGTTTGCAGGATTACAGAATCGCAGGATTACAGAATGATTTAGGAAGGAAGGGAACATTGATGGGGTCATCTGGTCCAACCTCCCTGTTCAAGCAGGATCATCCTAGAGCATATGGCACAGGATTGAGACCAGACAGCTCTTGAATATCTCCAGTGAGGGAGACATCACAGTCTCTCTGGGCAACCTGTTTTGGTGCGTGGTCACCTGCACATAAAAGAAGTTTTCTTTCTCATGTTCAGGTGTTCCAGTTTCTGCCCATTGCCTCTCATCTCATTGCTTGGCACCACTGAGAAGTGCCTGGCTCCCTTCAGATACTGATATAAATTGATGAGGTCCCCTCTCAGTTGTGTACAACTTCTAAAGGCTGAATAGGCCCAGCTCCCTCAGCCTTTCTATATAAGACAGATGATGCAGTCCTCTTATCATCTTTGTAGTCCTCTACTGGACTTGCCCCAGGAGCTCCATGTCTTTCTTGTATGGTACAGATTAGGACGGGGTAGTCCAGGAATTTGTAAGAGGTTTATTTTATCTTTTTCTACACTGTTGGCATCTAGTTGTACTACTCTGCAGTCCAACAAGACTTCTGAGTGCACAAAATTTAAAAGCAGCATAATATTCTTCCAAATGGCCAGCCCTCCTGGAAATTACATGCTCTAAATTAAACAGCTAGCTAAATTCAAAATATAGGTCAACAAGAAGAATATTAAGCAGCTTCCCTTCTCTTCCTCCTCCTCCTCACGCACAGGCATGCAAGCTGTCTCATCCAGGAGCAGCATTAAAACAAAATCATAATGCAGCACTTAACAGCTCTTCAATAATGTGTTGTCATTGCCAGTGTCTTATTTCATTATTCATGACACTCATATAGATTGTAGAAGCTGTTAACACAGCAGCCCAGCTTTAAGAGCCAATTTATTCACTTTGGTGTTATCCAGGCTAGCTCCTGAGGTGGGCTGAGAGCCTGTGACTGCTACTGGCACCAGTGGAGCTGCAGGTAAGCAAGACAAACTGCAAACTGGTTGTTTGGCATCATAACTCGAAGGGCACAAATACCCCAGTGTAAGTTACCTTACGGTCTGAAATACCAGCACTTTTCATGAAAGAATTCCCTCCGTGTGACATGTTTAACAACTTAGTTCTGATAGAATATTTATCATTTAAACAGAGCAAAGTATTTTCCTTAGACTTTGCAGGTAGGTACAGAAGGCAGAGCAGGTAATCTCACATATAATTAGCTTGAAGCTCATGTATATTTGCCTTTCATGGGGCCGTTCTCATGCTACAAGTATAAACAAAAGACTTTTGTATGACAATATGTTTTAAGTTGACCAAAGCTTGTAGCTTGAAACATTCATTTTTAGTGGCTGCTGATAGAGGAAAATAAATCACCCTCTATCAGATGGAAAGGATGAAATCATTAAACCAAACAGTGATGTATTTAATTATAGTATGGTAAGCCAAAGCCTACAAATGAGCCGACTGGGTGGCAGCAATTAATATATCCACTGATTACATACAAAATCACTAAGGCATTTTAATGTATCATTTATCAACATATTCTAGATGCTGTAGGATCACTTTCAAAAAGTAATGTTTTCAGAAAATATGATGTAATATTCACCATAAAAGTAAGAGACGCTTATAGGCAAGAATGGAATACCACAAAAAAGCAGGACTTTATTTTTAGTGTAAAAAATGATAATTTTTACAAATTGCTTTTCCCAGATATGATGTCAGTCTATGTCATAATTCAGTCTGCAAATTTTCTCCAGTTACATTTCAGTTTTGAGAGGAAACCTACAGTCTTTACAGCAGGTATTTCTGGCAGGTCTTTTTCAGAGTTGTAGCTAAGCTATTTTAGATTCATCCCTTGGGAGAGAAGAGACAAGAGTCTCTGGATCTATCCACCTGTTAGCTTAGAAGCTATCTGAGTGACAATACAAACTTTGTCTCCTTTGAGAAGTGTCTTTGAATCTTGCTCTTGCCTTGCACTTCATGAAATGAATTATCCCTATGTAAAGCAGTTATCCGAGAAAAATTTTGGAAAACAAGTTATCAAGGAAAAGAAAAGATAATTAGAAGTGACTTAAAGACAAACCAATGATGCTTTGTGCTCCAGCTTGCAGCAGTTCAGCAGTGAAGATGTCACAGCAGTGATGTTTATGAGCGCAGAAGTGCAGAAGACAGAAACCTATGGAGCCCTGGTGCAGGCAGCCACCTCTGTCAGCTCACTGGAGATATCCTACTGGAGGAGAGGATGCCAGTGTGCAAGTGGAGGACAAACTCCTTCAGCTTCAGATAAGAGAGAAATCACTACAGATTTATGGCTGTCTTTGTAGTAGATATGGATAAGAACATAAAATAACATCATAGTTTTTACGTAGTGAATTATATAACTTGTTTCCATCTTCCTACAGCTGCATCAATTTTTCCAGAAGTCAGGTAACTTGTGAATATGTGCTTATGTGCTGTTGGAAGCAGGGGAGTTGCTTTCATTTAAAAATCTTTATTATTTTTGGTGTGAGTGATGTACAGCTCTTGGTGACATGAAAAATTTCAGAAAGAAAGTTCTGAAGGGGGGGGGTATTTTTTTTCGAGGGTAAAACCATTATTTGAAGAGGTTGTACCAGAAGTATTTTTAAAATGCTTCTAAATCTGCACATTGCCTCAGTTGGGTGAAAAATACTCCAGGATTTTTTAACCAGGAATGAGTAGATGAGGAAAACAAAGCCGTTTAAAACCTAAGTAGGCACTGGGAAACTTTAAGAGATCAAGCAGCCTAGGAAAAGATGAGTGTCATTTTAACTGGCTTGGAATCAGACTGGGTTTTGTTTGTCAGCATCTTTGGGCCAGAAAGGATATTTTGCATAGAGTCTTGCATGCATGTGTCACAGAGCTGAATGTACAGATGTTGTCTTATAGAAAACATCATCAGTAACACTTCCTGGCAGGGATGATGACAGATAAGCCTACATCTGAGAACATCTTTCATTTCCATAAAACACACATCTGTTCTTTGTTTGCTGAGTGTATTCTTTCAAAACAAGGTACAGATCACTACCTAGGAGACAATTCATTAACAGCAAGGCTTGTTGAAAGCACTGGAGTTTTTCAGCTTAGCAGTTTGCAAATCTAGGAGGTTTCATGGGGTTCAAAAAGAGATGTAAAAAGAACTATCTTGAGCACAACAGGTACCTTCTTCCACATCTTGTTGGCCCCAAAGACTTTCAGCCCAAGAGACTATAAGGAGATCAAGATTAAATGGAAATGTGAATGTGAAGGGGGAACAGGCTAGAGTTTCTGAAAAGTTGAGTAAAACCTCCTTAGTCTCACTAGATGGTGCTGCAAAAACTCTGAACTTCTGATTTAAGACTGAAAAACAAGACATTTGTTTATGTAACAGAAAAATATAGTTATTTTTTAATCCCCCCTACTCCTTCCTGTTACATATCCTGGGTAATGCCTTTTTAAAACACTGAAAGGAAGAACCTTTGTAATAATTTTGCAGGATATGGTGTGTTTGTCCAACAGGCTCATCTGCGTGTATGATGCCTTATCTTGAAAAGTGTATCAGAAAAGACCCTGAGAATGCACATATCTTTTCATTCTCTTTTCTTTTTAGCTAGATATGGCTTGTTGAGATCAAAGTGACTTATTTCTGCTTGGCTGAACATTGACCTGATGCACCCACTCCTGTTTCTATCTCAGCATAATGCAGTTGGTTTCATACCTGATTGACAGAAGGCACGTTGAAATTTGGCAATTTAAAAGTTAGTACAGGGAAAGCTCAGAGTGAAGTGTCACTGGTTCGTACCTCTCCATAATTAATGAATAATGAATAGGCTTAAAATATCAGTTTCCACAGAGACAAGTAGTCACTTTTAACCTCTGCACCACCATTTCTGGATGTGTTTGGGTCATATGCAGCATTGCTTCTTCTCATTTAAGAAGGGAATGAGACTGATTAGTCTTCTACAAATGTAGTTTTCCTATCTATGCCTACAGATTTTCCATTCAGGTCCGTGGTTTCTCTCTTAGGTTAGATGCTTGCTGTAGGGAATTTTAACACCCCCCCGCCAGCATTTGCAGTGGTCAGAAACAGAAATGTTTCTCCAGGCCTAGTTGCAAAGATCTATCACATGTCACAGACATTTGTAGGTAATTTAGTTATGCCAAGCTTGCATCCTACAAAAGAGAATGGATACTTCTAGGGTTCACCTTAAAGAGGTACCTAGGATAGCCCAGCTAAACTGTACCTGCTCTTTTTCTGCTGACTATAATGGTTGTGACTAGCTAAAATACATCCATGATATATCTATCTGCAGTCAGGTGAGATGAATATCACCAATATCTGGAACAGAAAGACTCACAGCTGGAGCACCAAGTGATAGCAGCTTGTGCAAGCTCTCTGCAGTCCACCTGTGAAAGGGTGTCTCTTGCAAGCTGTCCACACAGGCTGCTGTGGAGGCTGTTGCAGAGCATTCCTGGGAACATTGGAAAACAAGCCAAGAAGGGTCTGAAAGATTGGAAGAATTCATTCAGCTTGTCACTATCCTCAGCCTGGCTGAGCACAGAACTCCCCAGCTACCTTTCCTGTGAAATGCTTGCCTCAAGCATCATGTTTTACATTTTCAGGTATATGTTGTCCTCTTGCTTGTGTGGCCCTTAAGCATATGTGTGGTCTTTAGAACTGGGGAAGAATTAACTAGGTGCTAAGTTACAAACTTTCACCAAGGAAATTATGAAATTGCCTTTTTTTTTTTTTAAGGAAATTTAAGGAATTAAAAAAAGAATTTCTTCCTTTTTAAAGCATTTGGATTTTGAGACATGGTAGGTAAAAAGCAGGTAAGAATTCTGCAGTCATTACATTTCTCCTTAAAAATACAAAACATCTCCCCTGATATTAAGAATATTTCTTGGAGTTGTTTTGCAAAGTTTGCACCAGTGCAACTTTAAAATAAAACAAACACTCATGGAAAAGCGTCCAAGGTGTTTTTCTTTTCTGCTGGGTTGATAATTGATATGAATGATTTGTGAGATTCCAACACAGCAAAGCGTTTCAATTGATACTGTTCTTTTAATTTAAGATTATCCACTTAAAGAAATGGTTGGTACAAGAGGTAAAATGCGTGTAATGTAATTCATACCAGCAATCAACTTGCAATTACAAAGGAAATTAAACCATGACTTCAAACTGCCTAACTCCTCCCTCAGGCCAACTAGTTAGTTATTTTGTAAACAGAAGCAAAGGGAACCCATTCCCATTATGAAGAATTATGGCCACTGTTAGGGTGACAACACACGCTCAGGAATTGGAACTGTAAGTTCTGGGCTGGCCTTTGGTAGCTCCTGAAATATTTTGGTCTGAGGAAAAAATGTGTTGGCTGGTGAGTTATCTGTCAGTTACTGAACACTAACATTACTGTCAGAGCTGGAGATTTTGGTTGGGACTTTCTGTCAGTTCAGGGTTTATGAGTTTCCTGTGTCCAATTTGAATTTCTGTTGAGGGACATTCCTGTTTAACCTCAAAGCTGGGAACTGGTGCCATACCTTACTCTTCTCTTCCCAGTACATCTGAGGAACAGCTGAAAGAGATTGAAGCTGTGTTTTAATTTTGCTAAAATTCACTTTTGGACTAAATGAGGGACTTGGTTATATCACAGGAGCATCACTCTTTCCCTTTTTGGAGGCACCATTCCATGATGTGCTAATTCCACCCCCAGACTGCATATCTAGCTGTCTAAGGAAGTGTTAAATACCTAATAATATTTTTGTCCTTCTTTGTCAGCCTGAAGGAAATTCGAATAGATTCAGTTATTAAGATATTAAAGGAAATTGGTTAAAACATTCTTTTCTCTGTGGGGACTTGAGGATTAGAGAGGTGTTTCTAGACACAGCTCTGAATAATTTAGTTAGATAGTTTGCCCTTAGAGATCAGAACCAAATGAACCATGAAATAGACCCTCTGGCTGTTATTTCCTAATTGATGTGATATGAAGACACTCCCAAATCAGGTGGACTGACATGGATTTAATGACTTATACTGCAATATTATTATTTAGTAGTAGTAATGTTGTAGCTGTTACATTCCAAGATTCCAGAAATTTCAAGTGCATATGAAATGTAGTATTTCTTATAGACTAGTCTACAGATGGGAGAAGTGCACAAGCTTTCAGGCACAAGGTCACTCCATTAGGTCATCAGAAACATTGTTCAATAAATTTGACCTTCATTTATTTTGAAGGAACAGCTCGGCTCAGAGTCTAGTATATCAGGTTTTTATTTCCTCCTGGAAACAAAATTTCGCTTTGCAAACAGCCTCATTACTATCCATTTGCAGAGTAATTGCTGAAAGCTTTTTGTTCTCTTCTTTAAAAGTATGTAGTTTAGAAACACAAGGGCTGATTGAGATGCAAGACAAGATATGACAAAGGGATGTTATGCCAAAAACCTCTGTTTTTTCCAGATACGTGGGCAACCTAATAAAGGTATTGCCTCTTCCTACGTATCTTATGACTCTATGCTATTATTTTTGTTAAGGAGCTACTGAAAACTCTCAGCAATCACCCTACAAATTGCTAATAATGAGGTAATTTGCAAAATGAAATTGTATTTGCAGTAGGAAAATAAAAGCATAAGTAGTGAATTCTAAAGAGAACATCTATTTGAAATAACTGAAGCTCAAATTTATTGAACATTTTGCAGAAAAAAAAGGAGTTGTAAAATGCCTCAGAGCTGGAATAAAGAAACACTGCTATGGTGAAACACAGGAACCTTTATGCTCAGACATATGCAGCTCAGTTACAGCATTTGCCTCATCTGACATAATGTTGGTGGAGGACAAAGAACACTTAGAGTTCAGCTGGAAATGTAAATGTTTCACACATCTCATGGTGTAAGATTCTGGAGTAGATCAGTTTTCTCTCTGAATATAATATGTGAATGAAAAAAAGTGGCCTATATTTCTTTAACTCAAACTTAATTAGTATCTATATTGGGAATGCAGTTTTCTTGCAGAGCTCCTATAATCAAGTGGAGAGAAATAGGCACTGCCAAGGGTGGGCTCTGGCTAACGTGAGCTGCCATCAGGAGGGTGAGTAGCTTCCTCCATTGATAGTTCTCCAGTTATTGTATTACAAAGTGTATCAAAGAAAGCTGGGTGGCTTGAATTTTGGCCACGGAAGGTGAAATCAACCCAATGTTTTCAATAAGGCTCACTACACACAATGAGTGTGCTCATCTTCCTTTGTAGAGGTTTGATTTTATTTTTTCTCATTTCCTTATAATAAGGCGGTGGTTGAAAATGCACATCTACTGAAACTGCAAGTTACGTCAGTATTCAGTAGAGTATATCTTGTGTCTGGCCAAATCTCGAGTCAGCCAGTCAAGAGGTGAAAGTGGGCTTCTCATAACAATGAATTTCAGTAAAAAGATAGTGAGGTAAAGGATAAGAACTCTTGGCTTTTAAGGCTATTCATGCATATTACACACCAACTGCAAAGGTAGCACGTCACCTCTCCCAGTATCATCAGTGTTCATTGGCATGCCTTATGCTACAACATGCAAGCTGCATGTGCCATTAATACTTGCAAATTCTCCTACACAGGAAGAAAAGATAAAGCTGAAAGCACAGACTCATTTCTGCTAATGTTTTGCTCCACTGAATCAGTTCAGCAACAGCAACAGCAATCACTGGACCTCAGGGAAAAATGTAAAAAGGAAATGTTGATTTATTTGCCTGTTTTATGGTGGAAGCAGAGACACACTGATAGGCTTTGACTGATAAAGTGTTTCAGAGATCTAGAAAGGACATCAACAGCACTGCCGCAAACCTTCCTCTGACTTGAGATAATTTCTTCTCCAAAGAGCCTTTAAAGATGGGGTTTTTATTCTTTCAGTTACTGGAGCATTAACTAGCCATTAGCTATTTATTCAAGTAGATACACAAATGCAGTAGAGGAAGTCTAACAAACTTTTTCAGCACATTTCCATCAGTTCCCAATAGCAGCTTCATACAGTGTTTTATCAGCCACTGTCTGGTGGAGACTTGTCCTGGAACAACAGGCCAATCTTTGACACAAAACTTATCACTTGGAGCAGTGATCAGCTTCTCCATTCATCAGGACAACAGAGAAATGTCATGCAAAAATTCTATTTTTTCAGAAACCATAGGCAAAATTTATTTATCAGGGCACATGGTGTATAGTTATTTATGTCAAGGGAAGGAAGCATAAGAACACAACCTTTGGCTGTTACAGACAACGTCATTGCTGCTTAGGCTACAAGAGAGTCCAGCAACCCTACTCCATACACTTCTGCATGTGATCAAGCATGTCCTACTGTTTGGAGCAAATTTAAGACCTATTGTAAAAGATAAAGGGCGACAAAGAAGCTGTCCCCACAGGAAGAGAGCAAGAGAGTTCTGTAGCAGAAGCACAGGAAGATGCTTGAGGCTCCAGAGCTGTACACAATCAGCTACTGATCACTACAGAAATTTAACCTTGGGAAGAAGGGATGATTATTTTTAGGGCATAATCAATATAAAGAAGAGCCTGTATGCAGCATATGCAAAACATCCAGTATATGGTAAAAAGACAAAAGTGATAATAAGAAGGTACAATGCCAGTAATGGCCTTTGCGAGTAAAAGAACAAAGGCAAAATTGAGAGAAGAATCACTCTGGGACTGTCCCCTGGTTGTGGATGCTGGAACTCATCAGTGCTGCTACCTCAACACCAGGAGGTTCTCACTTCCCTTTGGTGTGGGAAGGTTGCTGCTTTTGGATTTGCTGTTCACTTTTTACAAATGCAAACTCAACAATCATATACCAAGTTACTATCTTAGAATTGGGTTCAATAAATCTAAAGAACAGTTGAGTGAGTGCTGTTGTGACTGTGTATGTGTGTGTGTGCGGGCCTGTGTGTGTCTTTCAATCCAAACTTCCTATAAAACAGTGTGGTTGATACTGGGTCACAGAGTCATTGTGATATCAGATGTAGCCCTTAGGAATCACATTCCACCCTGAAAATCCGTATTTTCTCAGAGTTACATGGGATTTCTGTGGCACATACATTCTGTGTGAGGACTTAGTTCAAGGCTGTGCTTCTCTTAGCGTTCTCACACAGCTTCCCTGTTTCCTCTGAGAATGGTAAAATTCCTTCCCTGGATAAAACTATGGGGTTTTCTTAGCTAAGCCTCATATTTCAGCCCAAAGAGTGGTAAATATTGAATATATACAAAGGAATTGCTGCATTAGCTTATTCCATTAAATTATCTGGAATCTGTGTATAGCCTCAAATAGAAAAATGTACTGCATGAAACCTGTATTGAATTGAGGAGCAATTGCACATATGCTTTTAAAAAATGAATATCTCTCAGCCTTCAGAAATGTTTTTGAATTTCTTCTCTAGGAAACATGCTAGATATACATGTATCATTAATCTAGAAGAGATGAGATGATTAATTTATTGCCAAGTAGAAAGATGGGCAGAACTGTAGGAGATGAAGTGCAGATACAAGACTGAGGGGACAAGGGCCTTCAGAGTGTGTGGTTCAACAACCTCTGCTTTTGATGTACTGGGTGTTTGCAACCACCATTGCCATATCCACTGCTTCTGGCTCTGAGCTCTTCTTCCCAGGCACTCAGGAAAGAGTGAGTTTTTGTGTGGAGACCCTACAAACCAAATTATTGATCTTGGTAATTTCTTTATGAAACATGCTTAACTTTAAGGATTTATATTTGGAGACACTGTAATTTCTGGCTTAGTGCTGAACCCCTTTGCATCCCAGCAGTGAGCAGGTGAGTTGTCCATGGCTGGAGCAAGAGGTGAGAAAGCAAATCAAAGGATTGCTCCTGTGCCTGAGCCATGCTACAGCTAGGATTTTGTGAACACTTCTGTTAGAAGTTTCTCTGCTTCTGATACCCCTCTGCATGAATATGTGTGCTGTTCCCTGTGCCTTGAAGAATTTTAGTATTCTTTGTCTTCACTTGTTATATGCTCAGACAAATATACTTTCATGACAGGAAGAAGGAAACAAAAGGAAATGACTCACCCAGATAACAGAAATGAAATATATTTTTCTATTATATTCTATATCTGCTAACAAAATAACCATAAATGGTGCAGTGATGCCAAAGAAGACATTCTCTGAGATGCTTTTAGAGGTGTTTAGAAACGTGGATCTGACAGATAAGGAAATGAAAGAAAGTCAAACACATTTTTCTGCCAGGTCCATCCAGTTTACAGTTGATGGGAATTGTGTAGAAGGTCAGTTTGTGAAGAATATGCATATGCAAAAGGAGTTTCTGCTCTGTGAAAATATAGACCTGATTGCTTTTTGAAGAACAGAAAAAATTTTGGGAAAAATATTTTAGTGGAAAAATTTAAACACGGCTGTTTTGAGTTTGGGTTGAGTTTCTTTCTCCCTTTTAGATAGAAAGAGATTTCAATCACTGAGGATTTTTTCCTGCACTGTGAATCAGAAACAGGCAAGACAAGCTTGAAGGGAACAGTTCGGGCTTCACAGAAAGCTGAAACAGATTCACAAGCTCATCTGGGCTGCAGTTTAACAAGTACAGTACAGCAGTCATCTTGGGACAGGTTTGTCTGGAGACATGCTACATGGAAATGACGGAGGATTCAGACCATGACCCATGTCCAGATTGCAACACCAGGCTGGGCTGAGTGTCAGTGTCATGCTAATGCAGCTATACTGGTCTGGTACCTCTTCTTGTTTAGTCAGTGTTAGCCTGGGAATATCTTTGCAGTGTGCTCTACTGGGTGGAGAAAATGTGTCTTCCAGGGATGTAGTGATATTTACTTTATTTCAGGAGAAAAGATACTTTTCTACAGATTATGCTTTCACTTCTGCCTTTGTAGGATAATTATTAGCTGCCAACGACGATAGAGGTTTTGTAAAAATAACATAACATTTAGTTAACTTTGAGATTAGACATCTGGATTTGTGACTTTCTGTAGTTTTCTTCATCACCTTTCGGAAAGACCAATTTTCTTGAACTCATTGGAAGTCCAGAACACACCTGGATTAATCAAAAGAGTAAAATGGAATCTCCTTCTCACGTCCTTGGCCTCATCCTCATTAACACTTTCGTGGTCATGTTCTGAGCACAGCCTCTGCCTTTGTCAGCCCCTAACATATATCTCAGCATCCAAGTGAGACTAACTGATATTAGTTATGAAAGTGCTAAACTGCTCTTCTGTAGCAGGTAGTACAGAAGAATCTGGTCCTCCCTTGGGCTTTTTGGTGCCAAATTAGATGCTAAAGTGTAAGGGATAGAAATCCTGAACCAAATTCTTCTCTCACATGATAACTTGTCCTTCCAGGCCACAAGAAGAAAGAAGCAGACCTGACATCACTTATGTGTGAATGTGTCTCACAGGAAAATCTGCATGAAGAATAAGAATATAATCCCATGGTTGCCCCCTATCATAAACCCCAGTAGGATTGGAAAAGGGAGTGTGCATATTTGAGGGATGAAAATGTTGTATGAGACTTCCTGCTCCTTTGAGGACTTGGAATGTGCACACCCTTGGTATTTGGGATTCACATGACATTTTCCATCAAAACAAAAGATAAAATAATAACAATAACTATCATAAAACAAGCAGTAGGCAAACACAGAAGTCTGTGATTTAGAGAAATTAGGTTACCAAACCTTCTGTCTCAAAAATATGTGATCTGAAAGAAAATCGTTGCTCAGTTTGTCAGTCATGTGTTTCTCCATAAACACAGGGTGTCTAATCTCATCCTCATTTACACATTCTCATGGATGCTGTGATATCTAGAGATTTATGGGTGCCTAAAGGCTACATTATTAATATGAGATAAGCAGCCGACTATAATTTACATGCAAGCCACAGACTATTTAATTTTATGTTCAGTATTTCATAGCTCAGCGGAAGTGGTGGGTTGTTTAAATATTCAAGTAGAGGAAACTGAGATGGAGAGCTGTTTGCAATTTTAGGAATGTCAAAGCACCTTCAGCTAAATATGCCACTATAACAAGTTTGGGGCCATTGCTAGCCTGTGGTTTCTGCAGGCTTTCCAGGAATGACACCCAGCTGGGTAAAGGCTGAAGGCAACATACTTTCAGAGACTTCCTGAGGACTATAAAGAAAAGCTGTTGCTGCTCTGTGTCCTGCTAATGCTGCATTTCTCATCTTTCTGTCCATGGGAGCTTAGTGCCCAGGTCAGGCAGAGAGCGGTGACGGGGGGCAGTGGTGACAGCGGTGGCAGTGGTGGCTGCAGGCAAAAGTACCTTGCTTCTGAGTTAGATGGGGAGCAATGGCCCAGCCCACCTTGGCCTCAGCTGCTGGAGCTTATCTCAAGGGGTAAAAATACAATTCAACCTCTGCCCTGCTCACTCAGGCTAATTACTGTGAATTAGTGCCAAATGAAACCATGAAAAGGCAGCATTTTATGATGGTCTCTGGCTAGACAGCAGATACCACTAACAGGTAGGTCACTGACCTGCTATCATGACAAGAGAATTTTTAATGATAATTTTATTTGGAAGTTGTGCCCTAGAGATGATGATGCCTGTGTCCTGCTGCCAGCCCAGGTATCCAGTTTACATGGGGCAGCGTGTGACACACAACACATCCAGAGCACAGATCAGTTGTTTGCCATCACGATACCTCAAAACTAAACTAGGGGATGAAAAGGTTCTATAGTATTTTAATTTCAGCCAGTTTACACCTAGAAAGCCCTAAGCAAATTGATCTGATTGAACATCTGTTTTTCTTTTCATCAGACGGTTAGAGACCTCCCAAGTAGCCTTCCAACCTGATTTATTCTTTAACTTTATGGTCCTATATATTATGAATCTATAGTATACATAGTTCAATATACATATAAATGCATATATATATATATAAAGTACATAAATATATTAATATATACACATATGAAAAGCTTCAGGAAGGACTAAGCAGAGATTAGCTTATTTACCCTTGGAGTGGTAAATTTGCCCAACAGAAAGAAACTGCATATCCCCATGAGGTCTGTGAAGAGACAGCTGGAGTAAGAAGTAAGTAGATGGGGCCACCAGGAATACCAGGCCATCAAAATCTCGCTAGAGCTCTCTGTGTGTATTCACAAATGTAACTCTAATACAGAGAGAAATATGGGAAAATACTGTGCAAGTTCAACTCTTCCTCTGCTTTGAAACAGCAAATCTCAAGTGTACTTTCAGAGACTGTCCCTTAGTTGCTTGCAAAGTTTTAAATTCTATGACACATTTGTGGTCCCAGGAAAGGGTAGTAATTTTTCCTATAAATCCTAGACATCTTTTTCATGTGTATTTTTAATTAATATCTTGGGGAATTCATTCTACATTTTCCTTGGCTTTATTAGCTACAAATCCATCATGAATTACACTTTTACAACTTTTATGATTAACAGGGTGTTAGATGCCTTCTGCACATGTAAGTTTTGCCTTCATCTGAAAGCTGTGTTCTGTTTTCATTTACAAATAAGCATCACAAGGAAGACCAGGAGGACCTCGCTGCTGACTGAGTGCTGAAGGCAAGGGGGATCTGACCTGATGAGAAGGAGCTCTTTGGGTGCGATGACAGAGTAGCAGGGCCCTCTGCTGCAGAGCCTGGGCTTTGAGCTCTGTCTTTAGCCCGCACATCTACTGACAGGTACTCCCTGCTGTAAACTCCTTTGAAGTTTCTGCATCTGTAATCTGCCTGTGATAGCAAATGCAGAATTTTTGGTCTGTGCTCCATGCAGCCTGGCCAGACATTCAGTTTTGAAGCGGACTTCTGACAGGAAATATTTATGGCTAAATCCCAGAGCAGGCACCATGCAATGCTGCTGTGCTCCGAAGTGAGCACAAGTCAACACTGCTTGTTGGAGACCATGACTTTTAAGCTCTTTCTTACTTGGATGGCACAGTTATGATGGAAATGGTCTGTGAAATTACGTTCCCACAACAGAAGTCACCAGTGTTCAAGAATAAATGAGAAGGTGAATTTGTGTTTCTGCTTCATATTATCTGAGTGTTGACAGGGGCACAGTGAGGAGGAATTAAAAAAAAGGAAATAAATAACATAGAAATGTAGGACCAGGGAGCAATAAAAGTTTTGTCACAAAGTCCAATGGAAGAAAAGGAACAAATCAGACCTGATATACAACCCTCTTCTCATTTGGAGTAGTCATTTGGGTTAGCTACCGGAGAGGATTTTGCCCAGTATAAGCTAAGTTTGATGATATAGGCTTGGCTGGAGAAGAGATGGACTTCTGAACATAATACAGGAAGGGACATGACTATGACTCTTGTAGCTTTGGACAAAGAAAGGGGTAGGAAAAGACACTGAGTACTATAAATATATGTGTTGCCTAAAATTTTTATTGACTTGTTTTCCAAGTTTACTACTTTAGCTAAATTCCTCCAACCATTAGCTGTGGAGATTCAGAAAGTTGCACGAGACAGGTGGACATGCATACATCCCCAAATCCAATCTTTCTCTGCCCATACACTCCCACACTAGATTCACAGCAGAGTTAGTCCTGTGATACCATCAGCCCTGCTAACTACAGAGGGAAAAGCTGGAACCCAGCTTGGGTGACAAGGCTGTCATCCTGCACAGCCAGCTCAGCAACCCTGGCCTGGACGGAGCTAATGCTGGTCCTTGAATGTCATCGCTGCCCTTCCTCACCTCCAGTCCAATGCCCTGGAAGAGCAGCTATACCAGGTAGCAACATGTGGGGCACAGCTGTGCAGCAGCCTGCCACTTACTTGTCCCAAATGATGGACACCCCTTTCTCACTGGCTGTGCTAACCCTCACTATCCTGGCATATGACAAACTCTGTGAGGCTTGCAGTAGAGCTGTGGGCAGCGATAACACTGCTTTTCTCTCTCCTCCTGGTGGCTTAAATGAGCTAAAATAGTTAGCAAAGCTGTTGCTGCACTGTCCCCTGCACCCTTGTGAGGGAGAAAGGCTTCTGGATATGGGAGCTCTGACTTATACTGGAGTTCACCCCTGGATTCATAGTCCTCTAGAGTCCCCTCTGTATTCTGCCCTTCACTAAGCAATGGCTGGGTGTGGTGAGAAGTCGAGTTTGTGCTCTTTCCCATGGAGCCCTTTATTTTTGTTCAGCACTTCTTTGTTGTTCTGGTAATATAAGTTAACAGCCTCTTGAACCAGCATCTCTTTATCAGCAGAAAAGCATCATGATTCAGAACATCAAGTGCTGCACTTGTGCCCTCAGGAGGGAACGCAGAGGATGGGAAGATCAAGAAGATGAACCAGCCTATATCTCTTTGAAAGGCCAAACAAGCACTGAGATAGAGTGAGTGCATTTATCTAGGGGCTTTGCATTCTCGCATCCTGCTGCTGGAAGCTGGAATCAGGTACAGGTGTTTCTTTTTTTCCTTACTGAATAGATTCAGGATATCACGACATTTGTCATATATGTCTTACTGACTTGCAAGAAAATTATGTGCTTGGTGTATCTCACAGACAATAAGGAATGAAACCTCACGCTGTCTTAATGTCACACTTCAGTTCTGTGGAGTTATTCCAATTTAATGAAAAAGGAGAAATAAGTAGGACCCAGAGATATTAATGGAATAGCTGTCACACAGCATGTCAGCAGCAGTGGTAGCATGAGGATGCACAAATCCTGGCCAGTCCTCTACTCCAACCCTGCTGTTAGCTGGTCCCCAAGTATTTCCCTGCAAATCACATTATTGCTGAGCCTGAGAGCCTCACTTCAGGCTTTCAGCTACATGGCAAGTGAAAATAAATCTTAGTTGCTCTATGCTCCATGTGTAGTCAGTAGCGAGAGGTGTAGGGGCAAACCATACCTCACATGGTCTGGAGCACACTCTGTCAGTCCTGATCCCCTCCATTAGCTGTAATCAAAGACTAACCAAAATTAATTTGAGTGTGACGGGTAAATGTCTAAAATTGCACAGTCCCACACCAGTCATATAAATGCACCTGATCATTTCCTCAGACTGGTGTGTTTGAAATACACCATCAGATGTTCCTGGAAAATGGGAGAATACATTCAGGGCTATTTCCCAGATTTCTTTCATGGAAACCTGCAGGTTTATGCATGCAGGGCTCATCTATATGTACCTCTGCCTTTCAGCAGAGGAGGTATTGCTTAAATAGCTGTTTGTGTGTCTGCAAATCTGCTTATCACTGTTCTGTTTCTTGCCTGCTTCCTTGTGGTGGGTGTGAATATCTACCCAGGCTAAAGAAGAGAGAAGAACCTGACTTGGTTGCAGTGTACCTGATGGACTGGTAGCTTCCAGGTCATCCTCTCTGCACTGGGAAAACATTCTCAGATTTGGAGGTGGAAATATGAGAATATCATTGATCAAATGTCCCATGCAGCAAGGTCCTCATTTTCCATTAGCAACACACCCAAAGACTTCCTTCAGCCAGGAAAGAGGAAAGGATAATTCTTGATCCCATTGAAATCAGACAAGACTTATATGTATGACAATTTCACACCTTTCTGAAAGGAAGAAGGCATGGGAGATTTGCTGATTAACTTGCCTCATAAAAATCATACGCCTTCTTAAAAAATAACTTACATTAAAACAGGAATTTGCATTATAATGGAAGAACTGATAACAAAGAAATGAGATGAGCAAATTATGTTGTAATCTGGTAAAAATATATAAGGAACAAAGCCATTGGAAAAGAACTTGACAGGTTTCTTAATGTTTTAAATTGGAAATGAAAGCTCTTCAGAGTTTCAAAGATTTCCATGTTGACTTTAAAACTAATTTTGTTCAAAAAAAGAACTTTCTGTTTTCAAAACTACAAAATTACAAGTTTCATTCTTTTTTTTCCCAGCTTTAACAGCTTCAACTTCCAAATCATAAAAGTATAAAAGATATTTCAGTCAAAATGAAAATTATGTTTTCTGGCTGTAGCTAAATAAATATTTTCCTGGAGTTTTGGTTGAAGAAAGTTGGGGCTATTTTGACTTTGTATCTAGATGTTGAGTGGGAATGTTGAGAAGCTTGGGTGCTTAAAAAATATCTGAATGTTAGAAAAATGATTAAGAATCCTCTACTGGAACCAAGATTGCTTGGTGCTAAACTTGGACTCTGTTAACAGTGTATGCATTTAAGCCCATAAAAATACATGTGGTGTCAGAAAAAGTTTCAAAATAATTTAAGATATGAAAGTATCTACACATCGTGGTTGGTTATTACTGTCCTGAAGTGTCTCCCTGGCAAGGACAGAAGCATGCTGCACACCTCTGCCTTCCCTTGTGATCAGTATGTCAGGAACCAGCTTCCATGAAGTGCTATTCTCCTAAAACCAATTGATTTCAACAATTTGGAGACATTCAAGTATCTCTGAGAATAGGTGTAGGCAAGTGACAAAATAGTTTCTATGTTTTAAGTGCTGTGAGGAGGGGAAGGAAAAAAGATAATTCTTAATTTCCAGAGGTCTAAAACCAAAAAGGTTGTTTCATTCTGACTTGTGCTGTTCGTGAAATTAATAAACAAATCAAATGTCAAGTGACAGCTTGACATATGCCATGTGTACATTGTCTAGGTGTCTGTATACGTCACGGTATGTGACTGTCTTCACTGATATAGCATTTTTTAGGAGACCAATGACATGGTGCACATAAGCATCATGTTGCTCAGGCGAGACATGTGGCTTCAACTGCACTCCATGCAACACCCAGATGAGGGTTTGAAGCATCTCACTTTCCAGCTGCTCTCTCATTACTTTTCCTTTGTGACTGAATCTATATTACCAGAGCATGTCCAAGATGATGCATCCTGCTGAACCCTTCCCTGAGAGATAAAATGCAGCAAGTGACCAGTCCCATCTGTCCCTTCTTGATTTCCGCGGTAAAGAAATCCAGGCACGTGGGCTGCAGGAATTCCTGATGTGCTCTAAACTTGTCAGCTACTCAGGTATCAGGACCCTGGGAGACCAGGCATCCTAAGGAGCTCTGCAGCATGTACTGGGAGGTACATCAGCAAGTACCCAAGTAAGTGGAGTACTTGGCTACACCAGCCATATCCCACTGGGAGTGAGAAAAACACAAGGGATGTGGTTAGTAGTATCTAGAGATGGTCTGAAACAAATGCTAAGACCTCTAAAGGAGGGAAAAGTTCAAGCTTCAATATGACAGTTTCACATAGTTTCCAGTGCTGTTAGCATCGTGCAATTATTGAGGATCTCCTGGGACTGAGTACGCTGAATCCTACACATATTTATCCTTCAATTCCTCTTGGAGTTAGTTCTCACACAAAGCACAGCATGATGTTTCCTTACTATCAACTCATTCAGCCGAGAATATCAGTTTAATAATACATAGAAATGCAAGTTCAACCTAGATGCTTCAGAAGAAAGTTAGAAATGTAACAGCAAAAAGACAGGATGCTCTACACTTTACTTGTTTCCTCTGTAGATCTACTTAGCCTTGCTATGGTGTAATATTAATCACAAAGCTAAGATCAGCCATATGTGATGGCAAAAACACAGAGATATCATGTGATGTGTGGCGAGTCCCCATGAAATCTGCTTATATCGTTCCCAGATTGTCCACCCTCTCTCCACTTCTCCTGTGCATGTTTAATGTAGCTCTTTTATAATTTGTCATTAAACCTGTAGTTCCGTAACACAGGAAATGGCACTATTGCAAGGACATTGGCCATTGGCCATGGTCCAGTTATTATGTAAATTCATAGCAAAATGAGGAAGAAAAGGCCAAGTCTTGGCAAGGGAATAGCAGGCGGCTGCCTAGTGCAGCAGGTGGTGAAATGACCATCAGCTTCCAGACATGCCCAGACTGGCTGTGAATTAAATGGATGTTGGTGTGTGGAATTTTTAGAAGATGAAGGGTAACATTGCCAAGACCAGCTGTTGCCACCTTCACCTCTTCCTTCTGCTGGGAGCAGAAGGAGCATGGAGCTGTTTTTAGGGTTCTTCCCAAGCTTCCTGTCCTTCTTTCTGCCTTCTTGTGACAGGGATGGCCTTGCCTGGGTACCACCCTGGTCTGAACTGTGATAATAGTTCTATCAGGAATTCAGCTAGCTGTTACTGTGACTGATGAGCATTTCATTAATTGCAGTGATATTTTTTGTGTACCAAAAGAGAAGTTATTACCTGTAAAGTTTACTTTCAGGAGATAATCTTTGTACAGCTTCCTGCCATCCAGATGCTTCATGGCATCACAGAGTTTGGTGGTATTTGGACAGAGAGTCCTCTGCATTTTATGCAAGGCATGGGCCATTGCATACACAGCATTCACAACAAACATGATCTTGGATTCTTGCTCGTAGTTGGAACTGTTGATGGTGAAGTGCTTTTCACAAGCCTTTTTATGTGGTTTTCGGTTCTGCAGATTGCACTGGAATTTTTGCTCCCAGAAGTCCTTGAACCAGGGGTTGCGCCTGTTATTGTAAGGGCTGAGACTTTGGAAGTACTTGTCAAACTCTTTAACTGGATGGGAAGCAAGCTCCAAGGTTATCGCCCCAGAAGCGATGCGCTCATTGCCCTTGACGATGCTCTCCTGTGCTCCCCATCCGTCGCTGGCGATCCAGGTGAAGGAAACGTTGAAACGGTTGGCAGCTGCAATGAGCTCCCGAGAGTCATCCGCTCTCATGAAGAGCACCACCACCCTGGCGCTGGGTTTCTGAAGCAGCTCCCTGATCACGCCATCATAGGACTTCCTGATGTTGGACCGTCCCACCTTCTCGGAGGTGGCGATGCAGATGTTGCGCAGGCGAGCTTCCTGCTCAAAGGCTTCGATCCCTGTCTCCCCATAGTCGCCCTCTGAAGCAACTGTGGAGACATAAGTCCAGTTGAAGTACCGCAAGATCTCAGCCATGGCTTTTGCCTGGTAGAAGTCCGGAGGCACAGTCCGTGCAAAATAGTCGTAGCGGGATTTGTCGCTCAGCTTGGCACTGGTGGAGGCGTAGCTTATCTGGGGGATCTGGAAGAGTCTGAGCAAATTTGCCACCTGGAGAGAAAGTGAGAAAACACAGATTGTTAAAGAGTGGTGTTTATAAAATTGGACAGAAATATCCAGGGAAAGGCATTAGCAGTGTTTTTTAATAAGATGTGTTCTGACAGTCACAGATTGAGGGTGTTGATAGAGGAGGTTGATAAACTCCAGTGAGAGCAGTGCACTGTGCATAAACACAAAAGCTGTTCTGCTGCCCAGTTAATTCCCTGGGTTCTACTGGAACTGTAAAGGACATTCATTTTTGTGAAATTGAGTCTGTTTAAATCAACAGAGAATTAGACATAAATGGACAATACACTTCAGTCTCAGTCTATGTTCCTTACTAAGGTCTGGGGATTTGTATGCCTTTGCTGTTCATAGTGGGATTCATAGTCTCCAAGATTCATTGTATTTGATAACTAAATACACTAATAAGACATAAATTTCCCATTAGTGTAAATATCACAGCCGTTCAGAGAACTTTCTGATCCCACTTATTCAAGCTCTCCTAGCTTTTACTCATTTAAACTCTTTTTTCTGAGATGTTCTGACAGCAGACCTCCTGAGGAGGTATATTTGTTGCATGTTAGTACTCTTCAAGTACTGCACAATGTCATGCTGACCTACTGTTTTTCATAAATAATAAAAACTTTTATTAATCTCCATTTGCCCTTCTTGTGTGCTTTTTTTCCTTTTTTTTTTTCATACATTGCTATGTCCAATGCTTATTCCCAAATCTACTCTATTGCTCTCATAGAAGTGTAGCTCCTGATCATATCTGGAAAGAAATCAAGAACAGCTATGGTATTTTTTTTCCTTTGATAGCTTCTTAAATGACAAAGAGAAGATTTTGGAGTTCTGCCTTTGGTCACTGGAAATTTTGTCCAGTAAATTAAATATAAGCTAAGAGTACAGCCTGACAAAACCATTCGAAAAGCAGTAGTGTACTTGAGATTCCTAAGGGAAAATTATTAAAAATTGCCCAGTCATTTTCTCCAGATGTTTCTCCGACCACAGACTATGTCTGTGAGAATTCAAAGGCAAAGGACTGTTTTGAAAAACATGTTGTGGAACAGGCAAATTTAGAGGACTCAAACGTCAGTAGCAAATTAGACAGTCTGGTAAAATAAAACCAAAAAAAACGGAAGAATTTTGTTGCTTTTCAGCAATAAAAGCAACCGTATTACTTGGGATTTTATAGATTTAGATTCTGTTTTTCCTGTAACACAGACACTGGACTAGTATCCTGCTGTGGCTCAGTCTCACCCTGTAAACTGATGTAATCTTATCTGGGCCAGACTCTGCTGCCAACCATACGTGTACAGTGACTTTCACAACCCCTGGGACACATGGAACTGAGGACTTCAGGAGGTCCTTGTCCTCCTGTCCTTCTGGGACACCAGGGAAGAGCAGGTGGGATGTCCTGGCATCTCAGCTGTGTTTGTGGAGCTGAAGTCCTTTACAAGATAAACCGCTAAGAGTGCTTTATTTTAGTTTAACTCAAAATCAAACCTTCTCTACACTTCTTGGAAGGGAGCTTTATGTAATGCTCTGTGGTTTTACCAGTGGGTACAGGATGGGAAGTGCTGTGGCTGAACAAGATACCGTCCGTCAGAAAGCTGCCAATGTGTCCTTAACCTCCCTGCTAGATGGTAACACACATTAAAATGCCTTATACTGGAAGTATGGGATTTAATTTCCATCGTGGTGATGTAAATGAACAGCTTTAAAGCAACAGGATGGGCAGAGAGGCTTGTTTTGTCATCAAGGTACAATGGGTGCTTTGAGAATTGTTGAGTCTCTGTGGCTTTTTATCTTTGACTACATGCTGACACATCCACATGATTTGGTTCACATGTCCTCTCTCAACAAGAGCATTCTGATTTGGTAATAAGAATGTCCTCTGTGTAGCTATTATGGAACATTTCTTGTAGAACTGTGTGGGCTGGAATTGCTATTCTTGTCACAGTTTATTCTAGCAGAAATTATTTTATTTTAGCTAAACCATAATGAGGATATGCACACATATCATTCTGCATTTTTGCCCTCAAATTGGCTAAAGAAGTCCATTTTCCAGCTCAAGCAATGCTGTTCAGTGCGTAGACAAGCCTTCAGCTCACAGAAAGATGCTCCTAACAAATATAGCAGCTTCTTTATTGTTTGTTTGTGTGGTTATTTTTGTTGTTGTTGTTGTTTTGCTTTTCTTTTAGTCTAAGCTGCAAAAGCATCCATATACAGGGAAACAGAACTACACTCCCAGTTTACACAGGGGCTCCCAGCCTTGGAGGTCACTATAATTCTAGGGTCCCTGCAAACTGCTGCAATTCTGATTCCTGTGCTCTGGGGAGGAGTTTTTGTGTGTTTATAGCTGTTTGCTGTAATGCTCTTCACTGCAAAGCTGTCTAGATGGTAGGTTTTTCATAGATTAAAAATTATAAAATATAAGAAAGTCTGATTAATTATGGAGGATAGTGACCCAATCATCCCTGAGAACTATGATTGCTCATGGAGTTCAGTGAAGTTGTATCTGTTATTAATTCTGATCAGGACACTCTTCTTGAAATTCTCAAGCTGGGGATTTTCTGGAATGTTGTAATTTCTTGATTTTAGGGACTAATCTGCCAAAAGAGCTCAAGCCTCAGGAACTTAGCTGATGTCATTGTTTTCAGAACAGTCCCTTTTTCCAGACATTTCCATGCTGATCTGAATATCTGATTCCGAAAATGATATCCTGATTAAGCGACCAACTAGATAACAGCACAGGTAACACAATCTGGAGAGGGGCTGATATCTAAGATTCAGTGTAGTAGAGGCCAGTGTAACGTAAACCAGAGTTATGTGCACTGAGATTGAATCACTTGAGGCACACCTCCACCGTAGCTCCATGCTGCCTTGGGATGTGTGCCACAACTTCAAAACTGCAGTGTACATCCGGCATTTGCTAAGTGAAATAACCTATTTTGGCAAAGCTCCAGGCAGCAATTTAATTCAAGTCATGGTGCATGCAATTAGTGCCTGAAATCCATATGTTGGCACTTAAGGTTTTTTTACTGTCAAAACTAGTGGGTTTTGCAGACACCTTTGAAAATAAGGCTGAATGTTCTGCATCTGCAAACCGGAACAGTCGCTTTGCACAACTTGCTGTGAACAAAGTCTGTCGACATATTCAGCATTCACCGTGATGGGAAACCTTTATTTGCCCTCACATTGCTGGGTTTATTAGTGCACCCACTGTCCTGTGGTAAAGTGTCCAATTCCCAGGCAAACCTGGCTCTCACCCAGCTGCTGGGATGGTGGGTGATTCACTGCCCAACATAAGCATGGCAGGAAGTCCACTGTGAGCCACGTCCCTCCATAGGGACATACTGCCCCAGCAAATCCTGCAAATGGAGTGGCCAGGGCAGTGCCAGGGGATACTGATGTCCCTCTCCCAGCATTGGAGCCACATGCGTAAATTATACTTCTCTGAGCACCAGGGACAGGATGAATGCTTGTGGGAAATTGCCAGTCTTGTTTATAATGGCTTCATGATAAGCACGTGCAAGGAGCCATGAATTAGGTTCAGCCATCAAACACATGAACCTGGTTTCTGAGTGTATTTCTGGCCATTCAAGAGTCCTGCTGGTAAATGGGGACAGAGAGGTAACACCCTTCTGTCTTAGTAGTCTTGGTCTGTCTTATGATTTACTGAATCTCACTGAACATTTTGCCTAACGTTCATAGGACTTATTTTTGGTGGCAGTAGGATTTATTCTGATGTTTCTATTAAAATTTTCCTTTTTAATGGCTGAGAGACTGCTACACGGATTATTTAAATGTGTATGGGACTGAAGAACACAAGAAACATTTCGGAAAAAAGTTAAATCTCAAAAGTGCTAGAACAGATTGGGTTTCTTAACACAACACACAAGTGTGTATTGCACATTTGTTGGACAGAGGAGGCCCCTTGTTAGATGACAGTGCTGTCTACCCTCCTGAAATTTAACCATGCGAGAATCTCATGGGACTTAACACGGCTTAATGAATTTAATTTCATAGAGCTCCTTTGAGACAGGCAAGAGCTCCTGTGCCTGTTTTGAACAGACAATAAATTAGCCTGCGGAGCAGAATAGGATTGAGGTAAAGGAGGTTTGTCTCTATGGAGAAACTGGAGAAATCCCTGCCTCTCTGAGCTGCAATCTGTCCTTATGGAGATTCCATGGCTGCCTTTGGTCTCCTGAGAAAGTCTTTCTATTTCTGGTGATAAGTTTCTTGTCTGGATTCCCACAGCAAGACCATGGCAAAGCCATTTCCCAGAGATTTCCTAATGTTTAGATCATTGCTCAGGGGCTGAGCTCTTGCTTTGAAGAAACATGTACTGCTGCCAGTGTATGTTGCATATAGTTCCTAAGTGATGGTATACATTGTCAGCTTTTTGCTATTATTTGGGTAGTTGGAGGTCAAACTACAGCTAAAACATTAATTCCATAAATAATACAGGGATTTTTTCTTATTTAAATTCTCCTTGTTTATTAAATCCTAATATATACCGAAATTTTGGCAAAAAGCACCATTTTTGAAAGGCAGGAAAGAAACACTGGTTCTAAATGGGCTGGGATGTGGGTGTGTGATAGATGGTGGGCATAAACCTAATATAAAGACAAAATGAGGTATCTCTCCCGTCAACTGCCTTCATTGGCCTGTGCAGCCTCCCCATGATCCCAACTCCTGCTTTGTACACTTTATATCAAGTTAGAATATCCCTTCTTTCAATCTATAACCATTTTCTTCTGTCCTCGTCATCCATGATGTCAGTAAAAGCATTTGCTTTGTGTTCCTGAGAATGAACCCGTACATACTGAAAAGCGCATACCAGATTTCCACCAAACCTTCTCTTCTCCAGGCTAAACAGTCAGTTCCTTCAATTTTGTCTTGTAGGTTATGTGCTTCAGATTCTCCTCCCCATGATCATATCTGTATTTATTGAATCATCCCTTTATTGAGGGGCCCAAAGTTGGACATAGCATTTCAGATGAGAATTTCCAATGGGAATAAATAGAAATAATTCCATCTATCTACTGGTTATGTTTCTGCAGATAAAGCCCAGCAGTCTGTGAGCCTACCGTGCTGCCAGATTGCATCACTGGCAATAA
This sequence comes from Neopelma chrysocephalum, assembly GCF_003984885.1. Lineage (NCBI taxonomy): Eukaryota > Metazoa > Chordata > Aves > Passeriformes > Pipridae > Neopelma > Neopelma chrysocephalum. The sequence goes on along the minus strand of NW_020897704.1, from coordinate 16,855,171 downwards.
ATATGAGAAATACTGAAGAGATTGGCTCCACCATAACTTTCCCTGTTTTCTTGGGATTTAGTGGGCTCAAAGGCATGGCTACTGCCTGGGGACAGTGTGACCCAGTGTGACTCAGTCTGGGCCCTTCTGACATACTAATGCAGTTTGTGAATATTTGGGAGTGAGAGAGTTCAGTGATGCAAATGCAGCTGCCCAGCTCAGACTCCCCCCAAAAAAATTCACTTCAAATTCTCATTTGTTTTCAAAGGGAAATTAGGACCTTAAGCTGATTCCAGAATTGAAAAACCTTTATCGTGGTGGAACATCACCTCTCCGTAGACCATTTAAGGCTGTGGGTGTTGTGTCTGGGATATTATAACGAGCACTATGAAAGGCAGTGTCACAGGGGCTGTGACATGATGTACAGCAGAAAACACCCGTTTGGCTTCAGCTGGACTTCAAGCTCTGGCCCAGGAATTAATTGGGAATGCCAATATCCCAGTTCTTTAAATCAACAAAAGATCAGTTGCAAGGAACTAAACCAGTGAGGTTATTTAGGAGTCCCAGCCTGCCTTACATACATTGCAGGACTGACACAGTGATTTTCATCAGCTTTCTCACTCTTTGGTATTAAAAAGACTGTTTCCTAGTTCATAAGTAATGTTCCTTAACAAAATTCCTTCCAAAAATTAACTCAGAAGAAGATTATTCATTATCAAACAAAAATTGTCTGGCACTTTTTATTAGCAGGGAGAGGGAAGAAGGCAACACTGTTTTTAGCTTTGCTCTTCTGAAAATTTAGGCAATGAAGCTGGGAAAAATATAGCTAAATATTTGCAGGAGAGTCAATAGCTATCACACACAGAGAAACAGTGAATGAATATCAGTAATAAGGAATACTGTCACAATAACATCTACAATTTCTGCAGAGGAACTGGGAATTTCTTCTTATATGCGTGTCTGTCCTGTATAATAAAAAGTAAACCAGGGAGGGCATGCAGAGAAATGTGCTTTGAGAGAGGAATTTTTTTGGAAATCTTTTTTCTTATTTTCCTGCAGGGGATGGCACAGTGAGCTGTCACATATGCACTCTGCCTCCACACAGCATTAACTGTTGAAGTAAGCTGAGCACTAAGCTGGCACCTTGAGAAGAGACCTGTGCAGAAGACTTTGCTTTGGATGAGGAGTGCAACTGTTCTCAGAGACTTCATAAACCTGATTGTGAGTGACTCTTGCCACATTTACAAAAGATCAGAAAAAAATACTAAAACTGGGATTGATGGTTCTAAAAGCATGAAATTGCTTCTGGAGTTAAAAAAGCTATCATTGATAAATATGGTTATTTGAGACTCATTAACTGATGTGTAAGTCCTAGTCAGAAGAGATAGAATGAGTGTAGGTGATGCTCAGATGTCCTTAGATAGTTCTTATTTTTGTCTACTTCTCTTATAGGTACATCCTTGGAACATTTTATTGCTCCCTAAAATTGCTCACGTTATTGCTCACTACAGCTCCTGAAGGAGGTTGTAGACAGGAGGGGTTCATTTTCTCCTCTAAGGTAACAAGTGATAGGACGAAAGGAAAGGGCCTCAAGTTGTGCCAGGGGATGTTTATATTAGATATGAAAAATTTCATCACTGAAAGGGTGGTCAGGTAGTGGAATCACCACCCTTGGAAGTGTTCAAAAAATCTGTAGATGTAGCACCTGAGAACATGATTTAGTGGTGGACTTGGCAGGCTTGGGTTAATGGTTGGAGTTGATGAACTTAGAGGTCTTTTCAAATCTTCATAATTCTATGATTCTTTGGTAGGGCTTCTTCCTTCGTACCTGTGATCTCAGCAGTTACTTATCCATCCCTGTAAAATCGTGTAATTTCCCCCTTGGCAAAAGGAGAAAATGGTCACTTTGAAGAAAAAAATAAATCCCAAACTCAATTCAAAAGGACTACAAAGGACTACAAAGGAATCAGTTACACTGGGATTTTCAAAGAAGCCAGCCAGAGGGAGGTACACTTATTCCTTTGAAATCTCTAGGAAAGAAATATCCAGTGCTCTTTGGACACTTTGCAAATTGCAACCTAGTGGCTGTTCAGTTTCTAAATGTGGAATAGAAGAAACAAAGAGAGGAACAAACAGCAAGGATCTGGCTGAGAGGTAGCAGAGAGAGAGGCACAACAAAGATAAAGGAGGGAGAGAGTTTAAAGGAGACACATGGAAGTTGGCAAGGGCACGTGTGGCTTAAACGCTAGTGGTAGGTGATCAGTCTCACAGAGTAGATCTTTTAATAAGGATTTGGCTTAGTTTTCACGCACAAAATCAGGAGAGGCTGTTGTTGCACAGTTGAAGGCAAAGCTCCTCCATAAGCAGAGCACAAATGGCATGTGTGAACTGGGGTTCCTGGTGAACCCCTGCAGCCCCCTGCACTTTTCTCCTGCCCGTATCCCTGCTGGGTCCATGCACAGTGGGACAGATCCCCATATGTTCTGGGGGTTTTTTTTGCATGTAGTTCTTCTAAGGATTTTTCGCTATTTTCAGTGGTTATGGAAGCCACAAGCTATCGTTGAGACTCTGTTTGAAAGATGGTTTATCCTTAGAGGAAGGAAATGGATGTGATTAGCTTTCAGGCTCCGTGAGCCTTTGGCAGACTTCTGTGGCTAAGGAGAAATGACAGCCAGGAAAAGATTGCCAGTAAATGAGTACATACTCTGAATTTCATGCCAGATGGTCACTCATGGAGTGGCCTTAGCTTTTGTGATAGTGGTAATGTACCGTTAAACCTTCTCCAGTGGTTTTGTTAGAGTTTACACAGCAAAGAACTGAAGAGAAGACAGCTGGGCACTGGTTTCTATTCTGCCATTTTTACTGGATGAGGCTCTAACTTGGAAATAACTTTCATTACCGTGATCTGGAGGTCTTCTGAGCTGGTAGCATAAAAAAATCTTACATACACACGAATATAGTGGATAAGGAAATTGAAAGCCCAGCCCACTTAAAGTAATATCTTAATTTTTCTAAGAGATAACTGCAGGGAATGGACCCCAGTCTTCATTTTCAGAAGATGAATCCAATTTTCAGAAACAGAGAAGAACAAATCCAGCATTTGAATAATTGCTTTCGCAAGCATATTCCTGACAAGAACTGACCTAAGTATTTTAAATATGGCATTGGGATTGGCTATGCAGGTGCTCCTTTGAAAATGAACACTGTTTTTCTTTTATCCTTTTTACAATGTCACTGAACATCTCCAAGGAAAATATGTTTGAAATTTCTGTTGTAAACTAGGAAAGAGTGGATAACCTGCCTCAGATGAAAAGCCATGAACCCAAAAGAAATGCCCTCCAAATTCTGAAGCATTCTCCTCCTGATCCCAGATTCAGCTCAAGTCAGAATTTTATTTCATGAAAACAGCATTTTTATTTTCTTTTTATCATGAGCTTTTCCATTGACAGAGAATCCTGGCTTGAATTTTGAGAGATCAAATGCTGTACAGATTGGGCTCACTGCTAATTTAAACACAACATCTAAAAACTAATTATCCAGATCATCATTAATGATAATAGCCTAGTCAGACCAGAAAATAATTAAGCATTCTGCATTCTCTTGTTGTTTTTAGACTCTGCAAAAAGTGCCTATCGCACATACTGACTCAGTGGGGAAGGTGTTCATTGCTGAATTACCAGCAAATTCTTTTTTCCTTAGTGGAAGGATAATGAAAGAAGTAGAAATCTGACAGCAGGAGCATCATAAAGTGATTTGGCAGACAGCTGTCCAGACAAAAAACAGGAGAGGGAGGGTGACAGGAGGAGAAGAAAATGTATTGAAATATAAAGAAAAATTCACAGAAGGAAAGAAAAAACCAGAAATAATTTTTGTCTGAAGAACTCAGCATGTTTTATTTCAAGGCTAAGAAACTGCACTGTGGACTGTATGATGTTTATAGCTCTGAGCAAAAGAGATATGTTTGACAGGGCTACATCTGGAAGCATCCACCATCCTGAGTGCTGCTTGAAAACACAGGGAATGAAGATGCTGAGCCTTGTACACACGCCTGATGAAGTATTTTGAATTTCAGCAACTGTGCAATTCCAGTTGTTACTGGAGCTACTCTGCACAGGTGAGTGGCTCTGAAATTGGGTACTTTCTTCTTCTGGCGTGGCACCAAAATGCCTGGCTTTAATGTTTCAAAGTCCTTACAACTTCAGGCTTGACTCTTCAATGTCTGTTATTGTTGACAAGAATTTTCTTGTGAAATTGAAGTTGTGACTGGCTAACTTAACAGGATGAGCAGCAGGAGTGAATGGCTTAATTACATCTTTCCTGGATAGTGTGAAATCTAGGGGAAAGCTAGAAAAGAGAAACTGAAGGAGGGCCAACATAATCTATGCCAAGGGAAAATAAGCAACTGAATACTTCTTTTCTAGCTGGAAAATGCTCACTAACATGTTGAAAGATTTGTGAAACTATTTTTTTATCTTTCTGAAGAACTGTTTTACAGATCTGTTTGAACAACTATTGGCAACTATAGGGAAGCTGTACAGATCATAGAGTATTAGTAACTATAACTATTGTTTCATTATCCTTCATAGGTTTTGAAAATATTGAATGACATACAGATAGGTATACACCTACATTGTCATTTTTACATGTACTGAATGAGAAAGTCTCTTATCAGGACTTCCAATTTCCATTGGACGGCTGCTCCAAACCAAAGATTTTGGAATATGAATCATCTATATACACTGTATTATTACATTCAATGTGCTCTGCATCCAGCCTACTGCCTTAGATATGGATTTATTCTTAGATCAGTGATTGCCAGAGACTGGCTTCAAAGGGACAGATTGACAGATGTCATGCAAGATGCCACAGGCCTGCCTGACTCCCTCAGGGTTTCTGGGAGGGAATGAAATATTTTTGCCATTTCCCCAGCTGTAACTACACTGATGCCATTTTCCTTCTTGGCCACCTGGGCACATTCTGGGTCATGTTCCACCAGTTGTTGAACAGCAGTCCCAGCTCCTTTTCTGCTGGGCAGCTTTCCACCCACTCTGTCCCCAGCCTGTAGTGCTGCAGGGGGTTGTTGCGACCCAAGTGCAGGACCCAGCACTTGACCTTGTTGAACCTCATACCACTGTCCTCAGTCCATTGATCCAGCCTGTCCAGATACCGCAGCAAAGCCTTCTCTGCCCTTCAGCAGATGAACATTTTCGCCCATCTTATTGTCATCCACAAACTTACTGAGAATGTCCTTGATGCCCTCATCCAGATTATCATAAAGATATTAAATAGGACTAGTCCCAAAACTGAGCCTTGGGAAACCCTGCGAGTGAACGGAAGTAAGATAAGGATTTATTCTTTTATTTTAAATCTAGATTGTTTAAATGACAACTGTTGCATTCATGCAGCATGACAGGCACACATATATTCAGAAACATAGGTGGTATCATTTATGATTGATGAGAAAGTAGAGATCTGCGCTTAAGAGTTTTAAAAGCGTCAGGAAGTGCAAAGTTCAAAATAAATACCAAGACTTTTGGAAACTTTGGATACCCTCAGGATACACCATAGCTAGAGGAAGTGGACAGCTGCTGGAGGTTTGAACTACAGCAAGTGTTTTGAAGAGTGAGTCAAAATAATATACATTCAGTAAAAATAATCTGCTAGATTGACCCCAGGGTAAAGTGATCAAGGTTAGACTTGCTTTATTGACAAACTTACTTAAGCAGTGGTTCTCTCACTGTAACTGCAGATGAACAATTCTCACCTGATGGTGCTCCTGTGACTTACCTGTATGGAGACGCTGCTATAGGAACCGCCTATGACTCCTGCAATGAGCAACGGCAAATTCTCCTGGATGGCATATGAGCCGTCAGGGCACATATACTCTGTTTCATCCACTTTAGTTAAAGATGCCCTGACAAACTCCAAAGACTGTTCTAAGGCATATGTATCCCTGGAACACGTGTCCAAGATGTGAACTCCAAGCTTAATTCCCGGAAGCAAGTAGTTGTCCTGGTTGATTTCATCAATAGCAAACAGCATGGCCTCCAAGCGCTGGATGCCTCGGTCTTCATTGATTCTCCCACATTCTTCTATCCCAGTGCCTTTCTCCTTGATTGGAAATAAACCACCTAAGACCAGGTCTCCTTCTATCTTAATTTCCTTCCTTACAAAGCTGTGGTCACTTAGGGAAAGGAAAACTCCTTTGGAAAAAAAAGCTAGCGCAAGGACTTGGAGTCTGGTCAACATCTTCATTGGTCCTGTTTTAGCAGCTCCAAGAAACACTGGTGGGAGCAAAAGTGCTCTTCAGTCCTTCTGATCCATTGCCAAATATAAAGTGCTGTCCCACAAGCCAGTGAAGAACAAGCCAAGTCTTTCCACTGGACCTCTAAAGAAGAGATAGAAGGAATTAGAAAAGGCATAAGGAGACATGAAGATGTGAGATGCCTTAATCATGAAACCACCCTTCCTTAAGGCAAAAAAGACTCTCTTGCAAGCAAATTATGGTAAATACATAAATAAATAAGAGAGACGCGAAAGAGAAAAAGAAGAGACATGACAAGGAGGAGTCTTGCGTTTGATGCTTGCTCAGGGCATGAAAATGCTTACAACCGGACTTGCTCTTTTTAATGTTAATCACAGTTCAGTGCTCAGATCAAAGGGAGGACACAGCAGTGATGCATGTACTTAGGACATGATTTTACTCTCACTAAGGTCAGGACAGTTTGCCAACGACCTTAAAAGGAGAAAAATCAAGCCTCAGAGTGAAGATAATGTTGTAACAATTTTGTAAATAAACACACATACATGAAGTCTATTTATACAACAAAGATGCATGACTTGTCCATAGACTCCTTGCCAATATCTCTTCAAATATGTTGAAGTGGCTACCTTTTGATCTCCCAGTCCTGAGATAAATTGTGTGGTCATAGTTAAATAGATCACTTTAATAATTCACTTCTCTACTTACTTTTTCCTTAACAGAGTACGTACTATTATTAGAGTTGCAGGGTTATTTATAATTTAGAAACACTTAGCACAAAGAAATTGAAATAAGCAACAATTAAGATTTAACACTGACTAATGGATGAACACTTATTGCAAGGCAGCTGTTTATCCTAGTACAATTTCCATGTTGCTGTACCAAATTGTGTGAAAGGAGAGCTTTTTATTCATATTTATTCCAATATTGTTCTCTCATAAATAAGTAATGGGTCAGATGCACTGTTAAAGGTCTCTCTCTCCTATTGTAGTAGTCTGAGCTGCAAACTCTCTCAGCAGAATTTTCCATTCAGAAATAAGTGATATGACAATGGAAAACAAGCTTCCTCATCCCAAAGTGAGCTGGTTTGCTTATCACCTGTGTTTTTATTAAACAGGTCCAGAAAATATATTTTGTGGTAATGTTAAGAGAAGTAATGATGTTGACTGTATTCAGCAGTACTTTCTGTATCAGACTTAGTACTATAATTTACCAAATATTATTCAAGTGTACACAGGGCATCTAAAATGGTGATACTATCCCACTGGAAATCATTATCAGACAAAAAGGTGGCATTTGTCACATAAATGGCTGTGTTGTTAATAATTCAGTTGAGTTGACTTCCATTGTTTTCATCACTAATCCACCATTTGGATAAAAACAGGACTTGGGATTTTTTTAATGCAATATCCATATTTTTTACTGCTGTGGTTTCTGCTGTCACTGTATCTCAGTAAATATTCACACATTTATCTTTATAACACTGGAAAAATATTTGTTTTCCCTGTTTTACACTTGGGGGAAAAAGAGACACAGAAAGATGAAACAAAATTCTCAGAAGATTCTAAATGCAAAGTATGATTCGCTCGGCACTCACAATCACTACCAAACTTTGGAAAGGTCTCTGTTTCCCTTTAGGAACTGAAGAACGTGCTTTCAACCATGCCCCGAACCCCCTGGTTTCCACTGAGGCACTGACTCTGAAAAACTTCCTAAACAAGCTGGTGTCTTTTCCAAGCCTGTTCCTGAGTGATTTACCTAAGGTCATCAGCACAGCCAAGAATCAAACTTTGATCTTTTCCAGTGCTCCTCTGATACCTAAAAAATAAACCTCCCTTGTTTCCCCCTGCTCCTTCTGGCTTTTATGACAGTCTTTTATAAGGTCATATTAAAACAATCTGCTTTCAACAGCCCTTAACGCTACTAGGAACAACTGAGTTACCCAAAGAAAAGGCTTGTAAATGGGGTTCTCTATAAGGTTTTCTGAAACTGTCCTGGGACAGAGCTACAGTGGATTTACCCTCACCAGCAGGGAGAATGTTCCCATCCCCTTGACTCCTTCATAGGAGCTGGTTTCTGCAAATGGCATCACCCTTCACCTTGCATCTCCTCTGTCTCAGGACTCTATGTGTCCCTGATACATCAAGAAGAAAGGTTAAAAAGGTAGCAAAAATTATTATAGAATCATAGAATCATAGAATAGGTAGGGTTGGAAGAGACCTCCAAGATCATCAAGTCCAACCCCTGATCCAACTCCAATTACTATATCATGGCACTAAGGGCCACGTCTAATCTCTTTTTAAAAACCTCCAGGGATGGTGAATCCACCACCTCTCTGGGTAGGCCGTTCCAATGTCTGATAACCCTCTCTGTAAAGAATTTTTTCCTAACATCTAACCTAAACCTCCCCTGGCAGAGCTTGAGCCCATGTCCCCTTGTCCTATTGTTGGTTGCCCGGGAGAAGAGACCAACCCCCGCCTGGCTATAACCTCCCTTCAGGTAGTTGAAGAGAGTGATGAGGTCGCCTCTAAGCCTTCTCTTCTCCAGACTAAACAACCCCAGCTCCCTCAGCCTCTCCTCATAGGACTTGTGCTCAAGTCCCTTCACCAGCCTCGTTGCTCTTTTCTGGACCCGCTCCAGCACCTCAATGTCCTTCCTGAACTGAGGGGCCCAGAGCTGAACACAATACTCAAGGTGTGGCCTCACCAATGCAGAGTACAGGGGAAGGATCACTTCCCTGCTCCTGCTGGCCACACTGTTCCTGATGCAGGCCAGGATGCCATTGGCCTTCTTGGCTACCTGAGCACACTGCTGGCTCATATTTCAACATTGCACATAGAGAACTGATTTCCCCTGCAAAGAACACAAAGGATTTCTATTTCTATCACTTAAGCTTGTTACAGTGGTACTAGCGAGCAAAAATGGAATCAGTGATGGCTCAGTAGAGGATCAGTCCCTGCAGAAGTCAAGGGGCAATCGGAGAAGGCAAGGATTGGGAATAGGTATGACCATTACTCTGTTTATTCCTTGCCACTTTGTGTTGACAACACCGGTCTGAAAGTGTCCAGGGATATGAAAGGAGGAGATAGTGGGAATCCCACCTGAGTTGGAGAACACAGAACACTCATCCCCATGATCCTGCTCTATCTGGGAATAGAGGGACACTGTAAGGAATGCCCACAGGTGGGGGCCACCTAAATACACCAATTGTCTTACCCTCCTCACAAGGCAATGCCTGTGAAGCTCTTTTCACAGGGGCTTTGAGACTGTAGGGAGACCCCATGGACATAGAGTACTGCTTCCCAGGAAAACATGATAATCCTACTTTCTGTGTTCAAATCCTATGTTTACGAATGGGAGACAGTTGCCAAAAACACAGCTTAGGGTATCAAATGTGCATCTCTCCCTCTGCCTTGGTAGCCTGTGCACTGTGTAGTGCATCGCAGCGTCCTGCCAAGGACCAGGGATGCTGAGCAGAGGTTGGGGAGTGAAGGTATTAATGCACAGGCTGATTTGTCAGGTTTCCCCTTTGGGCTGTGAGGGAGGGATGCTTCCAGGATTTCTCAGTGCTGGGACTCCTGAAGGAAGCTATGAGGCAGATTTGGGTGGCCAGTGAGCAGCATCACTATGGTGACACTGAACAGACAGCTTGATGTGAAGAAGGGAGACTATTTTAAAGCAGATCACAAAGATGGGCTAGGAGCTCAGTTCCTCTCCTGCTCTCTCTGGCATGCACCTCCCACATGTTTTCTCTGCAGCTTGCATAACTCACGACTATATATAGAAATATTTTGTACCTATTCTGGGCTGATACAGCCCATATTCCTCCCTTTAAATATGGTGAAGGTGCCACTTGCTATTTCCTATCAGAAGTGTTCTCACTATAGTGACCACTCCAATTCAGTTTTGCAGTGCCCTCTTCTACTAAAAGCATGTTTCTGGGACATTTCAAAAAGAAGTACCTGTTGATCAAGCCGCAATTCTTTAAATTTCATTTATATTTAAAGTTTTAACATCAGCTACAGGCAGAGTTGTGTTGTTTTACCTGTTCTTTTAATATTAAAAATATATACGTTCCAGCTCTATAGACTTTGATGGAAATAGAAGTAGGGTCTGGGTGTTGAAGTGATTCAAATACCAAAATGAGAAATAAATAGGCTGAAGGAGAAAAGTTTCCTTGTTTGAATCAGAGGGTTTCTGCCAGCTGCCCTATGTGAACTTTAGTCAGCAGTACTCAGCTTGTGAAACACCTTAATTTGGCACTTCAGAGCCCCTTCTCTTTCCACCATCAAAACTCCACAGGGGAAAGCTACCTCTGCCCTTGGGGGACACTGTCAGCACTTCCCTCAGTAAAAGCAACTCACTTATTTGTGTAGAATAGCAGCTGTGCTGCTCTCATTGAAAATCCCATTCCCTCTAGGTTTGAATCATCAGTTTTGGTGGACTATTTCTGTGCATGTGAAATTTGTGATTACACAAATTTACTATTTCTTGGTGTAAGTTTGCTTATTTACTAAGGATTGGCACATTTCTGTTCCTGTGAAGGCAAACTGGAATGAGAAAGATGATGTCTAGGATTTCTGCATTTAGTATCCCACTGATATCATCTCCAAAACTAAATCTGTCTTCCAGACTCAAATGACAGCTCTGGTCCTCTGCAGACTTTCTGTCTGCAGCTCACAGAGTAGGTCCACCTGTGCTATTGGTTCAGAGATGAATTCTAATCACACTAAGTGTTTTCAGTCTATTTTTCTAGTAGGTATCAAAATCCAAAAAGAATTGCAGTTGAATCAATCATTTAGCCAGATGACACAAATCGAAATCATTGCTTATACATCAATGATAATTTTGTTGGTACCTTCCAGTATATCACCAGTGCTTGGCACTGGCAATTCAGCATCCAGCAGCCATGCACTTTCCAATTTTCCACTTATAAGAATAGAATAGGAAACCTTACTGAGAGCTGAGGCACTTCAGATCTCCCAGCTATTTTTTAACACCATTAGCTAACAAATGGGACAATCTACTGAGCTAAAACTCTGGAGAGATTGTCTCTCTTCCTTACCATGTGCTATATCCTGAATTCCCCCACATTTGTTCTCCTTCACAGTATTTTGTGGGGCTCATCTGTTTATGCAGCTTCCTGACAAAGGATGCAACAAGAGCTGATGTTGATGCTGGAGAAGATTATGTTTAATCTTTATTGTGGGTGGCTCCACTCTGGTAGTCATGGGTTTATATGGCATTACTCAAGACTATAATGTAATATTATGACGCCTGGAGCCATATGTTAATGTGGTATCACCTGCCATCCTTTGTAAGCTTTCTTTGGAGAAGAACCATGCTCAGTGTAGGGTCAAAGAAGAGGTTCCCACACCTGTGCTCCTGCGGCGTTTTACAACATTGAGATTACAGTTTCATCAATAGATCTTTCTCCAAGGTCATCCCCCCCAGAGAAGCATCTTTCCCTGAGCCCTTGCTATGCCCTACAAATTTTATCCTAGGGAAGCAGATTTCTAAAACAATTCCAATTTCAACTCAAAATTCTGGTGCATCTCTCATGACTGACACAAGAAGCTCATCCAACACATTTATCACATTTATATGTGTTCTGCCAGAACTTTACCTTAATGCCTGATGAGAATTGCACTGAAATATGTCTTATTTCATTGGAAAAAAGTGATAGACAAGCTTGAGTCTCCTCACCAATTAGAATTAAAGATGCCATCACCTTTGGAAGAGAAATATTTGTAAAGGAATCCAAGAATTATAGTGACAGCTATGTGCCAGGCACACAAATTGCTCACATCCTGATTCTGTCTGGCTGAAATCTGATAGCTTAAATCAGGACGTAAAGGAAAAAACAAAACAAAGCAAAACAGCAAAAAGTTGCAAAAAGGTGAGGTAGGGAAGACAAGTAAATTTCCTCTGTGGAAATGGAGAAGTTCATTCATGAAACGTTAATAAGGTGCTAACACATAAATTTGCTGCAAATGAATCAAAGCATTTTAAATTTCAATTGTTGGCTGTTATATATAGGATTTTTTTTCTTTTCTTGCGAAAAATGATAAAAATGGTTTTCCAATTGTGTGATTTTGTGCCTTTCATTTCATGTTGGAAATCCATACATGAAAAACATTAATTAATACAACTGCCACTGCCAGCAGCATGAGACTACAAGCCATACAAGTTCATACCATGCCTAGCATATTGTAGAAGAGTTTGAAAAGCCCTAAAAATTTAGGGGCAATTTCAGTATAAAGACATATAAAGCAAGAGATAATATATCAGTGCAGAAGTAGATCATCGATCTTAAAATAAAAACTTATATTCTGTTATTTTAGAACAAGAAGAAAAAATCAGAACACTGTGTTACTGTTTGTACTGTGTTAGCATTAACAAGGATGCTTTATGTTTTCTACAGTGTCAACATACAACAGATGCCCAGCCCTCTCCTCAGAGATCTATGATCCTGTTTCAAAAAAAGAGAATTTAAATTATTAATCATGCAGGAAAACAGATGTCTCTGACGTGCTACTCCTTAAGTTTCCGGATATTAAATATCTCTATAGAATAGAACTAGATGCATTAATTTAGCCTGGTGAGGAACAAGGAGACCCTGAAGATCATTGGACATTAATGTGGTGTGGAATTTGTTACTTGTTAAATTACATGAATGCATTTGGCACTGGCTGAGTCCTTCTAAAGTGAGTTTGGTTTCAGAAGAGGGAGCCACAATGAGCAGACCATCAGAGCTGGAGATCTGGGTCAGGCCATGCAGGCTCCTAACTCGTTAAGAGTTTCTCCATACTTTGACAATAAGTACATTCAAGTGTATTGAGAAGACCAGCCATGAGCCCGAGGCTTCGTGCCATCTGGACAATTTGTGGTGTAATGATCTTGATGTAATGCAGGGTTAGACCTCTGAAAGTGTCACCATCTTCCCGTCTGTCTTCTTTGGATTGAGCTGAATCCTACTGCTTTTTGTCCATCTGCTTATTTCTTCCAGGCACTGGCGACAGCTGAAAGCCCACCAGCAGAGACAGCAACAAACAGGCAAGTGCTGTCTGCTTATTGATTGTGTGTTAGTCAACTTTAGTCTCAGTCTCCATGTGTGGTCCCAGAAAGATGCAGAAGAGGAAAAATGGGAGTATAAAGACTTTGAGGACAAAGGACCAGCTGGCTTCTGTGACCTGTGGATGTCATAGCAATTATTCCTACTAGGTGATGTGGGGGTACCTTCACCATGCTAAGGTCAACAATGTTAAATGTTGGGTGAGAGGGGTAATTGCACAAGTGCAGAGTAGTCTTGCCCAAAGTGAACCATGATGTTTTCAGAGTCATGTCCTGGGATGAAACATTTAGCTAAGAGAAGCTTTAACAGTTGTGCTTAATGCAAGTGAGGCTTAACTAAGTGATATTAACACCAACCAAAGTGTAGCCCCCCTAGGGAGTATCTGTGCATTTAGTCTTTAGATACGTATTTAGCCTTTCCCTCTAAATTGATTCTTAAGCATCTGTTTTTTTCTGCCCTCACAGAGATAATTTCTGCCTAGTGCCTCTAATCTCTTAGCTCTCTGCAGCACCTGCAGGGTTTTCCTTGAGGCTGGATCTCCCTGTGAGTCTCCCTCTGTGCTCCAGCCGAGGTGCTCTGCCTGGGCATTCTTGGCTCACTCCAAATGGCATCAGCGTGAGCTGTCAGATTTCACTCTCATCACTCCTCTGCCAAGATGTTTCCCTCACATTGCAGCAACATGGCCAAAATATGGCTGAGCCTCTGCATATGTGGAGGGCAGAGAGTCCTTTCTCTGTATGGCTTCTGCTGGGGCTCAATCTGGCTGCCAGCACAGCCAGCCTCAGAGTCACACTGGCCCCACAGAGCAGCAGAGTGTGCACCCTTTCTCTTCTCTGTCTCTATGTGGGATGACTTCTGCTGCCACCCGGTCTGCTCTGATGGGATGCAATCCTGGACCCCCAAGGAGCAGCGCCTGGCTTGGTGCTCTCCACATCACTGGTCAGGATAGGAGAAATTGGAATAGCAAAGGTGATGGCCAGCAGCGGGCAAAGCCCCCTCTGTGGCTCCTTCTCCCTGCCCCAGCTTAGTGATAAGGCAAATAAAAGCCCTCCCAGGTTGGTGCTCCCATCCCTGTCCGGTCTGAACTGTATCTCCCAGTTTGCCACAGCAGTACCTAACACTCAGTGGGAAATTTTCCAAGTTAAGGTGGCTCTTCTCATTTGTCGATCAAGGCAGTATTTCTCCCTCTGGCATGTCCACAGCAAGCACTTTAGAGCAGGAGCTGTTTCTTTGCCTGTGGCTGTGCAGGGCTGAGTGCTTGTCTCATCACCACTGGCCGTTCACTGACGAGATTTGATCTGCCTAATTTACACACCAACATATGGCAACATTTTAGCCACCTTTGACCTCCACCAGGAGAATATCCTGCCTATTCTGGTTTAAGAAAGACACCAGGTGTCCCTGGGACCCCCAAAGGCACAGAAATATTTCTAAAGAAAATGTAGGCACTTGCTTTAGGTAGACTGGTTCACTGAGCATCTACAATATGAGGTCAAGGTAGGTGCCTGATTGCACAGACAGGGTTTCACCTCTTGGCCACCTGTTTTGTTGTGATCTTGGTAACAACACAAAGCAACAGAAAGCGATCAAAACATGGAAAGAGTGTTCAGCTTTTTCAGGAAAGAATTGTTTAGCAGTGTATTGTAGCTTTTTGCCGCTTAGCTGCTTTTATTAGTTTTGGGGTTTTTTTAACACAGAAGGATTAAAAATTTAACAACAGTAGCCTCTCTTGAAATGATCCTTTCGTCTGCCCTCCTCCCCACCAGAGCCCAGACTGGTAACTCTTCCATCACATGAATGTTACCTCCAGGCTACAGCATTCAGTGGAGTGTGAAATCACAATTAACAGAGCAAGTGTTTTGTAAGTGAGCAGAGACGTCCACAAATTACATCCTGCTATTAGCTGATTTTAGAACAACATTGTTGAACAGCTTCATGATTACTGGGCTGTGGCGTGTATTAAAAAAACATTAATAAAACATAATTGATTGTGAATTGTGCTTACTGCCTTTATAGTTTTAATCACAAAAGTCACAGAAGTTTACTGGAAACAAGAGCTTTCCTCAGCTATTTATGTGAACTCGATTGTTCTAAAAATTTTACAGAACTTGATTTGCAGCTGTTGTAAATCAGTAAATTACTGAAACCTATGGGGTTTGCTGACTGATGCATTTTTCTTTTCCATTTGGCAAACAAAGGTACGAGGCCGCCTTACCTCTGCCAGAAAGTACCACTGGAAGTGCGATGGAAACAATATCCTCAGTCTCTCAGACCTGCCATGCACCCAATGTGCCCTTAGAAGCATGTAATGTCACTGATAGGGAAAGAGCTGGTGCTTTCTATTTGCTGAGAAATAAGCAAATACAGAGATATACTTCAAAAATATTCACATTTATGTCTCTCTTTTGGGCTCCAAATTATTTTCAAACCTTAAATGTTGTACTCTTACAGGAACCCAGAAATGTTTAATTCTGATCTCTGACCCTGTCTGGGTTCATGGAGGGACAAGGTATACCGCAGAGGTTTATGGCTACATTTTCCAAACTTGGATGCCCTGCTATGAATTAATGACTTTAAAATGGCCATTAACAATCAGTCTACTGTGGGACATTGACAGAATTCAGGTCCCAGCCAGTGAGGCAAACTTTCTGCTCTTCTGCATCAGTTAGTGCTTTGGGGATCTAAATCTCACTCTCAGGCTGAGAATTCCCAAAACACTTAACTTCAGGTACTGCCTGCACTTGCTGATCAAGGTGACACCTAACTCCACTTATAAGCCAAATTTAGTCAGAGGAAGACTAACCTCTGCCAAAGTCCTTGGGGAAATAGGCTCAGGAACGTGGGCAGGATCTTGCCCTACCTGTAGGTATTTAAGCTCGTAAAGTTTTCTCACCCTGCAGAGTGGTGGCAGAAAGTGAAGGAATAACCCTCAGAAGTTCTGAATCTGTCCGGCTGTAACCACCAGAAATGCTATTGCTATGAGTGCAGAAGAATGTTAGAAGTGGACCTGAAATGAGGTAATACAACGCCTGCATTATTTATTGACTTTTTGTCAGCCTGTGCCCTGGCAAATAAACTTGTATAAACAGTGGGAGTAGACTGCTGAAAAGCATTTCCTGTTAAAGAGCTAGCAGCAAGGGTTATTTTTAATGAAAATAAACCAGAGAAAGGAAATTTTTCCTGTTTCTGCAAAGATTTATCTCATGCAGGCAGTAACAAACATGCCTTGTCCTGACCAAAGGAGTGACTTCTACTGCTGTGAAATGAAATGTAAGTCAGTTACCACTCAAACTCATTTCTCTTAAGAACTCAGATCCTTGCAGGTGTATCCTGGAACAAACAACTGCAATCTGCAGCAAGCTTCTCCTTATTCCGTACCACCTGTCCATGCCTCAGATCTGGTGTTTGCTTGGCTCCTTTCATGTAGCTCCACAGCATTGTACCTACATGCAGACATAGATTTTTATGTAAAGAGCCAGAACCTCACTCCCCCAACACATTCGCTGCCTTCTCTCACTGTAAATGGCCATTGCTATGGCAACACTGCTTAACTCAAAATTTAGAGAGGTATTTAGCACAAATAATGAAAGAAGACATGGAACTGTATTCTGGGTAAAGCCACACAGTTTGATGACCCATTGTGGATCCATTCACCAATTGTTTCAGGACACCCTGGGGACCTTGCCTCCTGTGGTGTGGCACCTTCTGCCCCTCAAGGTGCAGGAAACAGCCTTCTCTAACACGGGCTTTGCCTTTATTTTTTTCTATGCTAACAGTAAATGGCATTTCCCCACAGATCAGCCACAGAACTGAATCTGCAATCCATCCAGCCTGGTGCTCCATACCTCTGCCAGAATACTTCATGGTCTGATAGTGAGAGGGAGGAATTCCTTGCTAATGAAGGGAAGGAAAGACACAGGCCCTATTTAAAAATATCTTGAACAATGCTGGTGTCCTGCATCAGTATGCCTGGCGTGAGATGAAGTCCCAGCTGGGTGGTAGGATAAAGTGTACTCCGTGTCTGTGACTCTTCTTGCAAGGAGTTGCTCTGTGGTGCCAAATCTCAGACATCATGACAAAGAAGAAGACCAGCATGAATAATCTCAACAATTCATGTCTTTCTAAACCTGTACAAACTTTGTCCTATGTTCTTACATATGGCCACATGTTATATAAGGCAAGATGAAAGATCTACAAGAAAGATGGAGAGGGACTTTTTAGGAGGGCATGTAGTGATGGGACAAGGGAGAATGGCTTTGAATTGAGAGGGACCAGATTTACATTAGATACAGAGGAAATTCTTCGCTCTGAAGATGGTGAGGCACTGGAACAGGCTTCCCAGAGAAGTTTTGGACTCCTCATTCCTAGAATTTTAGACATCTAAAGTGAGGTTCCCTCTTTGGTTTCCTTTACAATAGATGGATGGAGATAGGAACTTCTAAATGGCGATTCCTGTCCTGGGTGGGATAAAATGCTTTCTACAGATGCTGCCTCCACTGTGGAAAGCAGGAGCTTAGGGTGAAAACAACCCTAACTTCAGCAACTTTAAAGCCTAAAGCTAAGCAGGATGAATCTTGGTCTTAACTGTGCTCCTTTCGTTGCTTACTGGAGACAGACAGAGTTTCAGTCAAGGAAGAGTTAAAAATGTTTTGCATGGATGTTTGTATAGAGGTTTATTATTTCTTGGAAGGTACAGTCCACAGTAGGGATGTACTCCTGCCTCACTCCAGGAGGAGTTAGATCTGATTTATTTTGGGAGGGCCAGGGCTGGATATTCTTTCTGTGTGGCCTGTGTGCCTTGTAATAACAAGCTTTCTTGTTATTACAATTCTCATTGCAATCTAAGATTAATACTTGTTTCCTAAATTTCACCGAGGCCAGCATGAATGAATAATAATCCCATTAAAGAATTCAGGAACTGGCCAAGAGTCACTAGTTGTATTTGTTGACGAAATTGAACCAGAGGTATGGATTTCATTGTTTGCCTGCACTTTCTGGCTTTGATCAGGGAGAAATTCCATGTTTGCCAACATTTCTACTGACCACAGGAAGGCCAGCAGAACCATCCACACAGCAGCAGGCATGCAATGAATGTTATTCTGTGATAATTGCCCCAAATTCTCCTGTCAAGCAGTGATTGAAAAATGTGAGCTGAAAAACCACAAGACCAGGTGCATGAGAAAAAAGTAGGTTAGGAATTGTACATGCCAGATTGTGAACCAGGCTGCACTCCCCTCAAGGGCATATTCTTCCAGTCCCACAGCTTGTTTCACAGAGAGGAAGATGATGGAGAAGAACCCACTCTGCAGATCCTCCGTTCTTCCCAGGGCTGTGGTGTTACCCATGTGTCAGCCCCATGGCTCTGGGAGGCAAAGGGCCCTACATAACAGGTGATGAACTGCAGAGGTGTCTTAGAGCAAGGAGAAAAATCAGGAAACAAACAGCAGCCCTGGATGTGGCTCTGCTCCAGCAGTAGCTCAGCAGCTCAGGGCATTGCTGAGCCTGGGGACAAATTCTGTGGATCTCACTGACCGCGCCCAGGAAGAGGGGAATTACGGATGGATAACAAGCATGGAAATGTGAATGAATTTGAAGGGAAATTTTGAAATTCACTTTCTAGGGCAGAATTATAGCCTTGACAAAATCCTAGATCTTTAAGCTACACGACAGTTTGCAGGGAAAAAGAAATGCAGTTCTCTAAGTTTTTAATTAAATGTGCTTTTTAGGATTATCACACCCAGTTTGGCAACAAGCAGTGAAATACACTCCCTTCGTGGCTCAGGCCCAGCTGCCTTTTTCTCAGGAAAGCAAAATCAGTGTGGCCAACATCCTCTGTCTTTTCCTATTCCACACAGAAATGAAAAATATACATGGAAACAGTGGAGTCCTGCGGAAACAGGTGACAACATTTAAAATGGGAAATCCTATGGCCTCTCTCCAACATTAAAATGAAGACAACACTTGAGTAACAGCCTACTTTTATCACAGGCTGCATGTTCTCAGTATGTCCTAGTGGGTTGCAGAACAGACATCATCTACAATATGAAGGTGTCATCCTGACCTAAGGATTTCTCAGTGGTTTGGATAAGCTACTGAATATTTTGGTGGTGCTCTACCTGTAACTTTCCTGTCTAAAACAAGGCCACAAGGTGTGAAATCAGTGTTTACTGAACCCAGAGCCAAGCTTTCACTGATGTCAGTCAAACATAGGCTATCCTCAGGTGACACTTGAGTTTCAGTTTGACTGTTTTCTTTCTGACATTGCATAAGACCAGGGCATTTTATTTTTTCCAAGGCAGATACATTATCTGACAGTTTCCAGCTGATATAAGATAGGTTACAACAGTGATACCACCCATCTGAGCAAAGGACTTTCCACAAAGTCTGTTTGCCTGTGGTTTTCTCCAGGGAGGATTTTCTGATGTCTGCTATGTGGCTGAGTTTACTCTTCAGCCTTTCTTTATCAGTGGGATTTTAATCTCATTCTTCATTCCTTTACTGAGCCACCTTCCTTTCCTCAAAAGGAAACCTGTAACAGATTAATGTTTCCAAGGTCCGTATTTTCTACAATTTTGTTGAAACTGGCTAGTATTCAAACTTTATTGGAATTGACAGTTAATGAAATTGCATAAGCCCTATTTCCTTAGGAAAACAGCCTTCAAAAGACCAGGGCATGCTTTGAGAACTCTTCTATCCTTGCAATGTCCCAAGCTCTAACTTTTAAACCTCCCCTATTGTTATGTAAGCCAAAAGCACAGCTTTACTCCTGGATTAGTCAATTATAGGACATGATTCATCTAATATATCTTAGACATTGGAATAGGATGAAATAAATTTCCCCCAACTGTATCTATTTCTCTCCATGACAGCAAACAGGGTGTATAGAATGGAACAATGAAATTTTCTGCATGGAGTCTACTCTTCAGACTCTCATTTAGTCAATGAGACCAACTAGGCCAAAGGGTACCTTGGCATGCAGTTAAAGACTTACAGAATCATGGAATGGATCAGGTTGGAAGGGACCATAGTGGGTCATCTGATCCAACCTCCCTGCTCAAGCAGGCTCATCCAGTTCTTGAATATCTCCAGTGAAGGAGACTTCACAACCTCTCTGACCAATCTGTTCCCATGCACAGCCACTTGCACACTAAAGAAATTCTTCCTATTATTCAGGGGCAACTTCCTGTGCACCAGTTTCTGCCAGTTGCCTCTTGTCCTATTGCAAGGCTAAACAGGCCCAGCTCCCTCAGCCTGTCCTTGTAAGAGAGATGCTCCAGTCCCCTGATCTTTGTTGCCCTCCTCTGGACCTGCTGCAAGAGTCTCATGTCTCTCTTGAGCTGAGAAATCCAGAACTGGACACAGCAGCTCCAACTGTGGCCTCACCAGGGCTGAGTAGAGGAGCAGGCTCACCTTCCTTGACCTGCTGGCAATGCTCTTCCCAGTGCATCCCAGGATACCATTGGCTTCCTTGGCCCCCAGGGCACACTGCTGGCTCAGGGACAGCTTGTTCACCAGAACCCTCAGGTCCTTTCTATTTTAGGCTGATTCACACCCTACACTCTATTGACTGTATTGATGAAATCCACAGAGAGTCAGTTAGTTCACATGCAGACGTCAACAACAAAGCTAAGATGGATTAGATAAGATGGGTAAGATGGTCTAGATAAGATGGATTCCCCTTCATGCTCTCTTAAAATTTCAATCTAGCTAAGGATTGGTCCCTCTGTCACATTATTTTAATGCTATCAGGCCCTGACAGCATCAGACCTTGTGCCTTAGTACTAAAAGCCCCCCTCTGTGAATAGGAGCAATACCATATGAAATAGGGAGAACTCACATTTTGCAAATCCATTCTCTCTGTGGACAGTGTTTCAGTTTCATTTTGGGATCATTGATTTGCTGGCTTCGAGCTGTTTTCTTCATCAAGCCCAGAGGATAAGCTTTTTTTTGCACTGCATCTTTCTCTCTTCTATGGCTAATGCTAGTTTATTCTCCTTCAAATCTTATGTAAAGCTTTTACAGGGGAATACATCTGTGATATGCTCTTCGGGTGTTTTTTTTTTTTAAATATGAATAAACCAGAATAAACTAGAAGATTGTCAGTGTATTTCGCAGATTATCTGTGTTCCACCTCTACTCGCAGGAAAAGGCAAAGTCGATTAAAACCCACCCAGTGCAATAAATATGTTTTTTGATTCTGTCAGCATGGCTAAAGATGAAAGCTAATGGCAAATCCATAATACAGTCACACAGATCAAATGATCTATCAATCCATAAGCTTGCATTCATGAGAGATAAATGCTTTTATTATCTTCACAGCGTGCCCCAGTTAGTCCAGCATGAACTGGGTGAGTTAACTTGGCACTCTGCAGTCAGGGTGCTGGAGTGTAGGAAGTTTGCTTGTTATGATAGGATTGCAAATGCTAGAAGTTCCATTTCTTCAATCTGTGAACTGCTCCTTTCATTGATCAGCTCAGTAGCTGCTACTGCTCATCTCAGTAGCAGCTCTCAGGTGTATCCCATTCCTTGTTCCCCGTTGCCGTTTTCCTGTGTTCCTCTTCCAAGCCTTCCCCCTCTTGAGGCCAACAGCCTCTTTCTCCCAAGTTATCTGTATGCTGCAAGACACTTTAGATGCCCCTAAAATTTCAGTGGCAGGTTTTTTTCCTTTCATTTTACCTGACTGTGCTGATAATGGAGAAGAGACTCTTCTGGGGGTCAGCCCTACCATGGCTGGCTGCTGAGAACAGCAATGGCAATAAAATCCCAACTTTGCCTCTGTGATTTTGTTATTCTTGGCATGGATAAGTTGGTCCCAAGGAGACACAGTGAAGCAATGCAACTTCCTGCTTTATCGTGTAGGATTATTCTGGATGGCACTAGAAGCACTGAGAGGCTCAAGCCTTCTAAGAGTGGACAGACTCTTTAAAGGCTTCAGCTGCTGGTGTCTTAAGAAGGTTTTCCTCAGCATGTGTAAGTGGTGATTATGTTGAAGGGCTGGTAATAGCCCACCTTCAGGACATTCTCAGAGGTTTAGCAAAAATCTCAATCACATGACTCATGTGCTCACTCTCAGTGTCCTGACATAAAAAACTGTAATTGCTTTTCAAGGAAGAGCTTGCTGGAACTTTTTTTAAATGACAAAGCAGCAGGCCTTCCATCTCCACTTGTCTGCTTGTACCTTTTACATAATTCCTGTCTGAAACTTTCTCACCCTTATCCCACTCTCAGCTCACCTTAAACTGAGTGTCAAGTGGAAAACACCCTACATTTCCATTCACCTGGGGCTTGAGATAGCCACATGACGGGAAATGTTTGACAAATTTAGCAACAGGCATCGCAGTCAGAGAAAACTTGTACATTTTTCAAGCTGAATTCAAGAATTTGTGCCAGTAGCTATACCAACATCCAGTAGAATCAATGTGAGACTTTGGTGTGGTTCACTGGTTCATTGAGTCA
This sequence comes from Neopelma chrysocephalum, assembly GCF_003984885.1. Taxonomy (NCBI): domain Eukaryota; kingdom Metazoa; phylum Chordata; class Aves; order Passeriformes; family Pipridae; genus Neopelma; species Neopelma chrysocephalum. Next base: position 16,832,399 of record NW_020897704.1, on the reverse strand, counting down.
GGGGTATTATAGACTTGAACTGTGAGTTCTCTTGTACCAACAGACTGTTTTGAGCTAGGACTGTAATCACAAGGAATAAAACACTGTGCAGTGCAATGGCCAAATTAAGTACCAGTGAAAGAAGCTCCATTTGTGTCAATCATAGTTATCTTGCTGGTGGATCTGTCCCATTGCTAACATTAAAACCTTTTTGTTCTCTTGTTCCAGCTATTCAGAATTATTCATTCATCCTGAATGAATATCTTGTGCTTAAACTGAATCTTAGGAGCTTATTTAGAACCACTTAAGATCTTAAATTAAATATGAGTGTAATGTGGGGAGGCATAGAAATGAAAGAACCATAATTTTTCAAGTCGAAAATTAAATTTCCTCTCCTTTCCTCTCTTATTTGATGCATCTAGTAAAAAGTTTATGGAATTTGAGTAGGTGTACTAAGAAAGTCAGAGAGCTTTGGTAGACATCTGCATGTGATAGATATCTGGGTCTTATGGATACACCTGTTCTCAATGTCTGGAGCAGCATCTGCCTTGTTCACACATGTCCAAGTGAACAAACCAGTTTTGCCAGATGCATGCTGGTGCCTCTGAGTGACTGCTGCAAGTGAGGAGACGTCCTCACTGTGACCATATTGAGTACATTGACCACATTAACATGACTATTGGTGGTCCATAGGAATATACCAATTGAGAAATTTATTTTCTGATAGAAGGTACAAACTTTCTCCATTGATACTTAAAGGACAACAGGACCGACCTACGAATTTGTTCCTGTTTTTCTGTTGCACCTCAGGACCCACAGGGAAGAAATTAAAAACTCATCATCTGGCCAGTATGGAAGCTCAGAGCTTTGATGCTTTCAGCTGTTAAGCCTGCTGTTTCATAGAACCCATTTTCCACTCCTAGATCTGCTGCCCAAATCAATGTGCTGATGTTTGGTTGGGAGCAATACAGTTCCAGACAGGGTTAGCAATTTATAAAATTTCTGTCAGCCTAAGCGTAGCAGTGAGCATATATGTGAATGCATGCATGTGGTCTTTCTGGCTGCTTTCAGCATTTGGTGAACAATTACAGGAGAGCATTAGCTGTGCTTCAGTGAATACTGTGAGTCTAAACTAATGTCATGATCTTCACTTGGGGACTGATAGCATCCCTGATGGCTCAGCAAGGCAACAGGGAAGTAAACCTGCAACACACCTCATTTTCTTTAGGGTACTTTGCTGTTTTGAACACCTAACCCTTACATTCAGAAATATTTTTTTCATTGAGTTGCGAGCAGGTCTCTCTTTTTCAGTAACTGAACAGATAAACGAGAATATTTTGTATTTCTCCACCACTACAAATCCCTTTATGACAGGGGATAATGCCATACCTGTATTTTACCAATGAGAAGCTGTGGAGAAAACAAAGTATGGCATGAATTAATGGCAGAAGAAGCAAAGATCACTTCATTCCCAGTGCCAAGATATAACTCTGAGATCACCAATGTCTAAGAACAATGAAGAGAACAAGAAGCTCAAGGCAGTGCGGTACTACCTTAAGTACAGCCCAGTCCACAAACAAGAAGAAATGGTTCCTGTTATGACTGATACAGCTTCAAAAGGCACACACCATTTAGGTTACCAAAACACTTTTTCAGGTCTTCATTATCCAGAGCTTACTTGTTTCTCCTCAAAAACATTAGCTGAATTCCCATTTCTCTTTACCAATGTTGCCTCACTTAAACTAGACAACTAGGCCACAGAGCTTTACAAAGCTATTTGTTCATGAAGGTAATGAATTTCAATGGGGAAATGCATTGACTGCAGCAGAACCAAGAGAAAAGAGCTCTACAGTAATAGGTCAGAACAGCTTAAAGTGCCCTGAATACCCATTGTTTTGTTGATGAGAAGGAAGGAACCCTGGAATTTTGTATGAAGGTGTCCTTCAGCACTTTTTGACTGTATGGCAATCATCTAATTTAAATACTGACTTGCCCAAATCTCGGGAAAACTCATGTACATCACATTTTTCCTGCAGTTGGCTCATTAAAGCACATGAGTTATTTTTTCAGGAGACTTTGGACTCACAGTATGACATGTAAAATCCTCTTCCATTTGTTGGAAAGGCTCCAGTCTAGTAAGTAAAACAGGGCACTGAAAGTTGGTTCCAGAGTCATCTTTGCCTTTGGCTCACCTCTTTGTGCCTATAGAAGATAGAGATAATATTACTTTCTGACCTTGCAGTTGTGTCCTAAGAATTAATGCTTGTAATGCATTACACGCTCCTCCAGTGAATGGTAGTCTGGTCAATGAGTGCACTCCGTTCTTCTTTGCTTGGAGGTAAATTAGATGTGGCTCTGATGGCAGCAGAAATTTGGCCCCATTGGATAGTGACAGGAATCCCATGTTCTCTAGGCTTTAGACAGATCCATTCAGCTGGCGCCATGCCTCAGCCCTAACTTCAATGTTGTGACATATCTTGCCAGGAAAGATTTTTTTCTGGGTTGTGAGACAGTATGTTGACAGGTAAAGCAAGAACTAGGGGCACTCACTCTGGTCAAACAGTTCTCCTCTGGAGAATTACAATACCAGCTCCCTCGGAAAGGAATGATGGCAGAACAGTTAATAAGGCCTGTGGGGTCATCTCTGCTGCTACCACATAGAGAAAAAATCATGAGCTAGCCATCTTCCCAGGGCTCCCTCTGCTTTCTGGGCTCATGCAAGTTCCTTAGGAAAATCCCATGGGATTTTCAGAGCATCTGGGTTTGGCTCCTGCTCCAAAGTGCTTTCTGGAAAGCCTTTCTAATGGCTGTGGGGAAGTGTAGGGAAGCCAGCTGAAATAGGAGGGTGCCAATAACGTCTACTGAGTCTGAAGTGCCTCGGGACAGAGCTGCTGGTGTAGACAGACAGCCTGTAGGCAACAGTGCTTGGCTGACACTGCTTTCTGAAGCCAGCCTTCATCTTACAGCCATCAGCAGGATGTTGCTGGGAACTTCTCCTCACTGTACTGAAAATAGCCAGCCTATATCTTGGCTTGCAGCCCACAGTGAGCTGGGGGATCTGGACACAGAGGAAGCCCTCTCCCCAAACAACCCATGACAAGCATCAACTAAAACCTCATCACACACCAGTCTGGCAAGCCCCAGTTATTATTAGCATTAATTATTCATATATTTCCATTTTATTTAGTAACTGACTTACAACTATTCATATTACTGTCTCCTTACTCCAGCACTTACACAGGCTTAAAGGGCAGATGAAAAATACATTTCATACTTCCTCAAATGCAAATGTTTTTGTTTGTTTTTTGATGTTTACTTGCTTGACTGGAACATTCCACTTGAGCCTCATACCCTAGTTAGTTACAACAGATTGCAAAGTGGGATTCATGCCTGGGTAAAGATAGTTAGCTTGCTTTACAACACCAAGATAGATGCCGGTCTGAAGCACCGTCATCAGGTCAATCAGGTCTAAGATTTTAAATGCCAGAAGATTTACAATTCCATATTGACAGCCCCTCTGCTCCTCCTCATCTTTTCCCCAGCAATAAGACTCATTTAAAGCTTTAAAATATGGGAAGCAGAAAAGGAGTGATTAATTTTACTTACACAACAGCATTCACACTTGTAAGGTTTTGACAGCTTTCCTAAACCCAAAGGAATTCAGATAGCTAGAGCAAAAGAATGCACACGAATACTTGCATTGAAAGGATGTAGTTTTCAGGGCTGAACACGTATTTTTTTTCCTGCAGGAAGCTGACAGTAATGAGAGTATGTGGGATGCTTTACTACCACATTCACGTGATGCTACTTAATCCCCCCCCCATCTTGTTCAGCATATTTTCTTTGTGTTTCTTAAATCAATAGAACTGCAGCGAGTCAACAGATTATTTCAATATTTCATAGGATGATCTGCCCTTACCACCATACTTAGTACCTATTGTTTTTGGTGAGGCAAATAAAATCTTTAAATGTTAGATTTGCTACTTAAAGGGAAGATGACTGTGTGTTTTGGGGGATAAGAAATTAAACTGCAGAAAGCTAAACATATATGCGTGGAGCTGGATGCTTTTGGAAACAAATTCTGTAGGTTTTTGTTTTTTGTATCACTCTCATGATTTTGGATGGAAAATGTAAAACTTGTGATGAATTCGTAATAGGCCATTGCATTTCCATCTGAGACAGAAGGAACGTGCTTACTTCTTCAGGAGGGAAGACAGATGAAGGCAGGCAAGCTGCAGAATAAAACAAGAATTAAGTGATAGCTGCTCAGTGATCATTGTTCTGCTCTGTGTCCATTATCTGTCTGGGTGTAGGTAGCAAACACCACATGAATTTAAATAAAACCCATTACTCACACTCACTTACAGACGTGATGATAGGAGTTGCTTGACAGGTCCTACACAGGGAACTCGGATGTAATTGAGCCCGTTGCTGTCTTGATTCTCCTCCAGCAAAATCCTCTACCTGTGCAGGAATATTTTAAGACCTCACTAAATTTGACAGAGTGTTAGGTTTTTTTGCTTATTTGGTTTTTTTATCATTATTGGGTCTCTACAATAACAGATGGTGAAATCTCTCCTGACTAAGCCAAATGCCAGTGATTTTCCTTACAGGATGTCATGCAAAAACATTAACAGCTCGGCTCCTATTAGTACTAGAAACTGATGGTCTGGCTCCAGCACCTTTTAAAGTTCCTGTGAGTCTTTGGATCAGCTCCTTGAGGTATCCGAATGAGGCAGGCAGTCTGCTTTAAACACTCCTTTATTATTCCCAGAGTTGCAGTTGGGTATCCTATTAAACAGCTTAAAAATCTCTCCTTAAGGAGCACTTTTTTTTTAAAATACACAGGTTCCCTTATACACGAGTGTAAGGTCAGGGCAGTTTACAGGTAAGTTTAAAATATCCATTTATTTTTTCCTTCTTGAATGAGGGAATGCTCACTTCTGAGGTGGCTGCTGGTGGTGGTTTGTGTTTGCTGGAATCAAACACTTATAAGATTGCACTTGACAGAGATTAGATAGGTGACAATCAGCTGGGCCAGGCTTGTCTTTCTTGGTCTTTTCCTGTGTCTCTTGCTGTGCCATATTGAAGGAATATGGCTTAATATCTATAAAGGCATATTTAGATTTAATTCATGCTCCTAAAGCTGCCCTAATTGACTCTGTTCTCTCATCATGGTTAACTTATCAGCTGCTGATCATGAAATCTCAATTGAATTCACAATTCCATGTCAAGTGTGCCTGCAGTAACATTTCTCCCTCCCTATAAGTCCCACATTCCCCACTGGTGATATGAAACACATTGGAGTACTTTTATCACATTGATGGGGCTGTGAGAATAAGTTTGGATATATTTATAAAGTCCATAAATTTAGATTTTCTTCTATCCATATCTACCTTCATTTCATGCTGTAATTCTTATTTTCAAGCATATGTATCTATTTATGATCACTTTTTATTATTAGATTTCCTTTTGATTCATGGATCAAAAGATTGTAGCAGAGATGTTGCATAGAACACAACTGTGAAATGAACGAATTGAGGAGTATATAGATATCTCAAAATTGCAAAACAGTGTCAGCAATTGGCTGTAAATTGTGGGGGGGTGTGGAGGAGGAAATGAGTTGATAAACATGTTTCAGAAGCACCTGTAACAAAAGTCCTAAGCCATGGGCTTTTGTTTTGCTGTGCTCAATGTGTCACTTGCACATGCACAGAGCAAAAATCTATCAAAGAACCCCGAGAAGAGAAGCCAAATCTGTGCAGGGGGTGCCTCAGTCTAGTGAGAAGGGTTGGGTTAGTCCTGGTATGCCTTCCTCAGAGCTATACAGAAGTGGATGGAGGTGCTTCTGCATCGCTGTAAATCATGCATTGATCATTGTCTTCATGTATTGCCTCCAAAAAGCTTGCATATACTTCACTTGTGTCCTCAGACACCATCAGAGGAGGAAGAAGTATTGGTGGTCCCAAAACAAAGAGTTTTTTACTTGTTGGAACTCTATTCTGAACATGTCCCAAACTGGGGACCAGGTTTGAGTCTTTCCTTTGCACTTAAAGAGAATAGGACAGAAGTGCTTCTCCTTCCCTTCCTGATTCCTCTGATGAGATGCCTGAATTTGTGCCAAATATTGTATTTTAAGCAATGTGTAAGTAAAGCTAGGGGTCCTAAAGAGGCAAAACACTCACTACAGTAGGCTTTATACATGTGCCAAGAGTCCTTCCTTCTTCATCTCTGGGACTGTCTGTGTTGGATAACAGTCAGTAGATGGTAATGGATGCTGAGTGACACAGTAGCAATGGGGACAAGATGCCTGCCAACCCGATACAGCCCTAGTTATGTACAGATATTCATGGGTTTGGGCTTTCATTACTCTAGGCCCCTTTGTAAGTTCTGAATTTATTCACTTTGGCATTTTCCTTGAGAGAGGAGACAGATAGCAAAGACAGAGGAAAGAAAGTGATTCCTATGAAACGTCTTTAAGGAGAGTTGATTTCTCTTGACTAGTATCTGTGGAGTTTTCATATTAATTTGGAAGAAAATCATTCTCAGCAACTGTCATTACCTCCCAGAGAAGTGCTGCATCTCCTTGGAGGTATATTTGACACATATTGTGTCAAAACTCACTGTCTCTCACACATGACATCTGAGAGCTGAAATGATTTGGGATGCTCCAGTTAAAAGAATTGGGAACCAAATTCCCAGAGGCTGTGTACAGTTTCTGTACATAAAGCTCTCTTTGAGTATGAAGTAGATTTTTCAGAAGCACTCAAAATCATTTTTACATGCTCTCATAGAGTTAATTCTGCATTCTCTTGATCACCCAGATAATTCTTCACTACATCTGATCCAGTTTGGCTGAAATTATCTTAGCAAATAGGGTGAGCCTTGGACCACTCTCTGGTCTGGATACCATCTGGCAGAGCTGTGCTGTGCCCTTACAATGAAAATCTCTGGAGCTCCAGAATTGCAAAGTCCCATCCCAGGGGTCTGATGTGAATACTGCTGGGGCTAAGACAGTCTCCAGTCCCTTCCCAGGAGTTGTCTTGGGAGAGCTATCTTGGTCAAAACTCCATGGCTAGAGACTGTCTTAGCAATTAAGTGATATGACCATATTCTGGTGTCTGTTACTGTTTAAGAGCTGTAGTTGCAATCTTCGAGCTCCTCTGTCGTGAGTGCAGATGATCGGAACTGTGCACAGTCCTTCAGATAAGGAGCTGTACAATTATCATGTCAATAGCTATTTCTTGTCTTATAAACTAAATTCCTATGGGACTGTTATGATGCAATGAGAGCATTAGGCCCACAGTTGTGGCCACCCATCCACCTACCCTCCCTCAGACTCTGGAAAAGGGGGCCCACATTGAGAATGGAAATGATTAATGGTCCCCACTATGTCCTAATTCCCAACACACATCTAGGAATTATTTGGGACAGTGTCATATCCCAAAAGAACTCCATGACTCAGGTCAGAAGTATTCCAGGGGTCATTCCTGCAATTTCTCAGTATGGGCAATCGGAATTATATTGTCAGGGACTTCTCCCTGTCACTGTTCAGCTCATTAGTAATACACAAAGACAGTCCTTACCACCTCTGCTAGAGAAATCTTGCCTGATACATCCTAGCACTCAATTGCTTTGCTAACAGCTGCATCAAGATTGTCTCTGGGCAACCTCTCGTGGGTAAAAAAAAATTGTCTCTTCCCAAAAGGTCTCAAATAAAAGCTTGCAGGTGGTAACTGAAATTCCTCATATTTTCCTAAAGTTGAAAGCTCCTTTGTTGAAAACAACAGAGGAAATTACATGGGTGCATGCAGCACCCAATCAGTGAATGCAACTTCCAGGATACAGACAGAAAGAGTATTTTCTGTGGATGCAAGGTGTTGTCAGTGCCATTGCATAGGATACCATTTAAAACTTATGTATAATCCATATATCAGTATGAAAATAATAACTGAATTAGGAATAGATAAATAAAAGGACTACTAAAAAGAACAGGGGACTGATGAGACTGTCTTAAGGGAGGAGAGCAATGGGGCTTCACTTATTTAGCTTAGAGAAAAGAAAGCTAAATTTTTTGACAGCTATCCATAGACACCTCAGGGGTCTGAGTACTCAGAAGGGAGGAGACTAAAAGACACTTCTGGCGTGAGAACAAATGACTGTAACGTGGTCCTGAATAAACAGACATTGGAAATTATAAAGCAGTTTCTAAACAGCAGAGGAATGAAATTTTGGAAAAGCTTTCTGACAGCAGGAATAACAGTCAAAAAAGCAAAATTTAAGAGGCAGCTGAAGAAATCCAAAGAAGGGATTATATGACCTGATGGCTCATGACAGCGGGAGCTGAACTCAATGACCAAAGAGGTGCCTTCAGGTCCTGTCTCTGATGATCTGAAAAGTATATGAGACCATGTCCCATTGATCTGCGATGACAGAGAAGGTGGAGATTGAGTCTCAGTCTGTCCAGATCTAAATGGAAGGTGATGTCCTTGAGCAACAGTCCTGCCATCCCAACTAGTAGCAAAAGAGCCCAGAAATAGCTTCTCTGGAGATGCACACAGTAACTTGATTTAACATAGTTGTGAAAGAATGGACTCAAAGTGTTATTTTTTCTAAGTTGTAATATCTTTTCTCCTGGGTATGCTATAATCATGGGAAATAAATTGGCAGATATCTAGATACAAATTTTAAATCCACCAGATCTTAAATTCAAGAGCTTTTGTATCCAAATTGCTGCTTCATGCCCTAAATTCTCTGAATTGTGCTTAATTCTTGCAGCACATAAGGCATGTAAAAACCACCCACTCACTACTTCAGAGCCATTTTTCTTCATCTAAATGAAATTTCTTTAGTTCCATTCATCTTTACAGCTCATTCAACAGGTCCCTCTGCAGCAGTGAAGGGAAGCATGTTTCAGTGCACTAATCCAGTTCGGAGATGGATTAATTGACTCACAGGCCCCTCTGATCACTAGCCAGATGTCTCTCCCCAGCTGGCAAGCCTTACTAATTTTCTTGTTGTTGTTGTTGTTGTTAATTCTGGGTTTCCAGCCAGCGGGGGCCCTTCTCGGCTCAATCAAGGGCAACATGCCCTCTGCCGACATTTTGTATTCTTTGGCCTGCTTTCCCTTGGGCAAAGATATTCAGCT
>NW_020897704.1:16783431-16822872 GCF_003984885.1 Neopelma chrysocephalum | reverse complement strand
TGGGCTTTTTTTTTTCATTAGAAAAGAAGTTGCAAAATATTGTTTCATGACAAGATCAAGAAAAGTGCAGCTTGAGAAGAGAGAAGTAAGAAGTTCATCTAAGGTGTGAACATTAAGAGTTCAGCTGCATTTCTATGGGCCCAACACTTCCTACTCCAAGTAAAAATGGGGAGGAGGTCAATTTTTCAGCATCAGAGCAGTTGCTTACAATTTATAGGGATGTAAATAAGAAGAAAATCTCACTCTTGTAATTTAACATCTTTGGTCGTTTTTAGCTTAGGTACGTGCCTTGTATAAATCCCACCACAAATTTCTTCCCACATCAGGCATAGCCCCGGGGAAGTTGTTTTACAGGGAAATAAAGGCTTCGACCTTTGATCACTGTAACCTGCCTTCTCACAACCCTGAAAACAAGTGTCTAAAAAATTGAAATGTGAGCAACACACACCATCAATATCAATTACTGCGTTGTTAGGTGGTAAATTTTCCCCACAGGGGGTGAGCCATTCACTTGACATATTTGGCAAAGGGTTTGATTCTCCTCCCCACTGGCAGCAATATGATGCTGACGTCTCTCTATACACTTTGGAGGGGTGCAGAGCAGAGTAAAGGAGCAGAACAGCAGAGGAGTAAGAATCAGACCTGAAGTCTCTGCAAGTGCAGAGGGAAGTGGTGTCTGTCAAGAGAGGGTTTAAGCAGTCTGAACAGCAAGCTCCAATCTTTGAAGAAAAGACTTCAAAGAGAAAAGGAGAAAAGAAACAATGTCTAATCTTCATACAAATGTGCTCAGGGGTCTCTGAAATTCAGAAACTTCCAGGATTTAAGAATTAATTATCACTTGCCAGAGGGAAGCTTTATTCACAGGTAATGGTTACAGCAATCTGAGTCCTTTAGGTGTAAAACTCATGGAATTATATTGAACTCATTAAAGCTCAGTAAATCATCATATTTCCCTTTGGTGTACTTGCACACTTTCCAAGTGTTTGATGTTATCCTTCACATTGTTTATGAGGGACACATGACAGCAGCTCCTAAAATGTCATCTTTGAAAGGAGATACACTTGGAAATATTTTGCTACAAGAGTTGTGACTTGCAGGTTCACATTAAAACATGCAACAAACTGATGCAGCTCCTCAGGTCCTGTAGAGCAATGCAGCCCTATTTGCTTCTCTTTAACACAGCAAAAGACAAGACTGTAAATCATTTGTCAGCTCCATGGCTGTATAAATAGCGAAGAGCACTGTGGGTGATTAAAAGCAAAGCCCGGCTGTTCCGATTCCCCTTAGCAGAATGGTGTGTGTAAAATGTCCCTCAGGCCAGGTATTTAGGATATCTCAACACCTCGCAGACTTTATTGTTTTTTTTTCTTATAATAGCCTTTAGAATAAGCACTCCTCTTACATCCATTTAACACTTGAAGTTTGAAACCTAAGGAGGTGGTTGCAGGGCAAGTTAGTGGTGAAATCAAGAGTTAAACATTTAAGTATCTAGAGGACACAGTTACATGATGGAGTTATTGTGCTCAAGAAAGTGAATGATTTAATGTGGATAGCTGACCAGAGACATAGATAGGCCATGGTAATGTGCAGTTTAAATCCTGCATTTACTGAAGCTGAGGGTGTGCACCCAGCTGGCTGGTGTGGCTCAGCTGCTGCACAGAAGCACATTAAACCACAATAACTTGATTTTGCATCCCAGCCCTCTCTTCTATAAAGCACTACTTGTCTTTCATCTTTAAGACTTCAATGAAAAGAACTGCTGCAGAAGCTCATGAGAGAGCTGCACTACAGCAGGGAACCAGCTCCCTGACATGAGCAAGAGGGTCCTCAGACCCAGAGCGGGTATATCTGATACAATAAAAAAATTGCCTCTCCTAAAATGTCAGTGAGCCAAGGCACCTGCACAGAAGGGAATGGGAATGGAAAACAGAGCCCATGTCCAATGCAGCTATTTTGAAATAATGAAACTCTCTGGCAGGTTTACAAATGCTTCATTTTATGTTTATAGCCATATGGCTTTGGAGGTTAAATGGAATTTGTCTTGGTATTTGCCCACCAGCAGTCAGGAGGCATCTGTGACAGTTGTCTCCGTGTACATACGAGTACTTTGCATCCCAATAATAAGCAGACCCAACCATTGTGCACCACCAGCATTGCCAAAGAGATGACCAAAAACTGAGTAGATGTGGCAGTTTGTGACATGATTTAGTGGGCAAGGTGGTATTGATTGGACTTGGTGATCTTTGAGGTCTTTTCCAGCTTTAATGATTCTATGATTCTATGATCTGCTACTGCTTGGGAGTGTCACTGGCCGTCACAGAAGACCTAAGTAACACAGGAACATTGTATTATCCCATGTTAGCATCCAGAAGGATTGAAAGTACAGAGTTTGACCCTGGTGTTGCTTTACAGGCAGGGCTGTGGGTGTTTGTTTTCAAAGGAAATTTTCTTCTGCGAACATTCAGAAAGATCCCAGGCAGTCTCCTCTGACTGACTGTGGCAGCTCCCAAGACAACAAAACCAAAGGTAACTGGTGCTGCCTCTCTCTCCAAATGGGAAATGTTGATATTTCAAGTATTTGTTTAACTGCAGATAGTTGACACAGCTTGTGAGAAATTATTCTGGGAGGAAAGCAAACCTCCCAAACTCCTCCACTTCCTTTGTCTCTGGCTCCTCTTGGCTCCTGCTGGGTGATCTGAATCACCCCACCAGGAATGTCCCTGCCCCAGAGCAGGGTCCTCCACCCCTTCCTCGAGGTTAGTGTTCTTCAGCCATCACTCCTTCCAGAGCCGGGAATCCAGGGATGCACAGGGAGCAGATCCAGCCATAAAGGGGTTCAGCTCTCCTGGCATCAGTGGGGCCAAGCTGTGACACCCCAGCCCAGATGGGGTAAGTCAGGCAGACTCTGCCCCTGAGTGACTCATACCAAAACAGGGAATCTGGTACTGAGCTATTTTTGCCCAGTGGGGGATATTTGCTGTGTTTGTTGTAAGATTTTTGGTGTCACTTATCACATGCTTGGTATAATGCATTGCCTGAGGCATAATTAAATTCAAAGGGCATGTCTGTGTTGAAAGGGAGGGTTGCAATTTGTTGCTGTTAGGATTTTTCATTAAAAACCAAGCAGTTTTTCTGACTGGCAGGAACAATGGTTACAGAACAAAAATGCTGTTAAATAAAGAGAAGGTAAAGGCTTTTCTTTTCTTTTTTTTTTTTTTTGAACAACCACCTTCCTGACATTCTCACACTGACTTGCAATAACATACAGCATTTAAAAATAGTGGGATTGTAACAGCAAGCTGAGGCAAAGAAAAGAGGAGCCTTGACATTAAGAAAGGTCTGGGGGTGATAAGTATATTATGTATACCAAATTATACATGTTTATCTATCTATACACGCAAATATCTATAAGTGTGTGTGTATGTGTTTCATCTCTGGATGAGAAATTTGCCTTTGCTGCTGAAGTTTCCCTGAAAGCTCAGTTAATTAGTTCTCATAATACCCATGGAGGCAGACATTAGTATCATCCTTATCCACAGATGAGGAGATAGGAAAGTGCACAGAGAGAAGGATGCACAGAGAGATTAAGGGATTTCCACTACAGTGAATTCAGTGTGGAGCTGAGAATTCAGTCCAGCAGGCAAAATCCTAACCCTATTAAAAGCAATGGGAGACTAACTTACGAGAAGCCTGGATTTGGCAATTTTCGCTTGCTTTGTTGAAATCTCTCTGATCTATTCAGTTACATGTGCCCTGATGATGCTTTCAGAAGAAAATTGTACATCCAGCTGTGTAGAGCTCCTGGTCAAATCTCAGCTGAGTCCTTCAGTCCCAGAGCTTCAAAATAGGGGCTGAATCTTTCTTTGAGGGACTCTGTACCACACATTTACATATATCTTAAAAATAGTCTGGAGTGATAAGTAAAGCAATTTAAGATCTTCCTAAACAGATTTCTATATTCGCTTAGGCTACCAGGGTCACAGAACTGAATTTTTACATCCCTGGTTGCTATATTCCACAGACAGTGCTATCAAGAAATGACTAGAGGGTTTCAGCTAAACAGATGAGCTACTTTGAAAATAGATTGGGCAAGGCAGGCTCATTAAAGAAAAAAAATAATAATGTCCTCATTTTATAATGGCTTTGTTGCCTTCTTGCTTATATACTTGTTCCAGGGCAGTATTTTCATATTATTAGGGTGTTTTCAGCTCTTATTTTTAAGTTCACTTCATTAATGTTGGTAGAACACTTTGAAGTAGGAAATGTGAGTGCTAAGTGGTATCACTGACACACTTTCAAGGCAGCGCTTTTGCCTTCCCAGAGGTCATGTGAAGCAAATTTGTCACACCTGCAAATGTGCACAAATTGGTGCTGGCAGTAGAGGGACAAATTTCCCTCCAAACTGCTGCAGCAGCTGTACACTGGCTGCAAGTACCTAGAAGAGGATTCCTCTTTCCAGCAGGGAGCTGGGGTCTGCCAGCCAGAGAGTGAGTCCCCAGACCTGCCGTGAGGAATCTGGCAGTGAAGCAGCTGTGGTGCAGAGCTTCACTGTCTGATAATTATGTGCTGGATAAAAATCCCCTAAACTCATCTGAAAGTCCCCTAATGACTCCTCCAGTGTTGGGCACCAAATCTCCAAAGTTTCTTGTTTCTCAGCAGGACTATAAAGGACTGAGGAGTGTTGGGAGGAGCACAATGTGCACTGGGTTATGTGGGAGAGGAAAGGCTGCTGGGGTGGGCAGTAGATGCACTTGCTGCAGCATCTTTGAACATGGGGACAGTTTCATAGAATCATGAAAGACTTGGGTTGAAAGGAACCTTAAAGATCAACCAGTTCCACTCCCCTGCCATGGGCAGGGACACCTTCCACTAGACCAGGTTGTTCAAAGCCCCATCCAACCTGGCCTTGAACACTTCCAGGGGTGAGGTGTCCGTAACTTTTCTGGGCAAGCTGTTCCAGTGCCTCACCACCCTTATCTAACATCTGTATCTTGGGGCTTGTCCACTGAACAAAATGGGTTTAACAGCAGTTCAGTGCTGTTGAATACCAGGCTTTACTGCTCACTTGCCTCCAGCCTGGAACATCCCAAGGCAGAAACAGGTTTCTAACATCTGAGACAAGGGCTTATCTGTGAAGAGTGATATCTATAGAGTCCTATGGCCAGTCTGAGAAATCTGTGGCATCAACTTTAATTTTGAAAATCTGTTACTGAAATCATGGCCTGGCTACTTGTATCCGTTCCCGATCACCCTCTGGGGTGTGGGATCACAGGAGGGATCCTATCTATTGACCTCTAGGTCCAGTTTGGACATACACGCTCTGCTGCTTGCAGAGAGAAGAATGGAAAGCTCTGTATGGCAGCCTTTGTGCTAAACTGCAATAGCACAGCTGCCCTGCTCACCCATGGGTCTGATTTATTACCTTGTCATATTTCAAAAGCTAAAGCAGGTTGAACTTCGTCGATGCTTAGATGGAAAGCTCTCCAAGGAAAACACAAGAACTAGAGGAAATGTTCCCTGAGTCAGAGTCAGGGCAATAATCCAGTGTGGTGTTAGAGATGTTGCTTTTGGTCTGATTGCAAAATCAATCTATTGGCCACTGGTGGTCTGTGGGGAGGGACTGTAATACCTACCATAACTGCCAGGTATTTCTTTTCTGACAAGGGTCAGCTCTACAGCAGGTGTAAATTGGATGAAATGAAGATGATGAATCTGGCTGATTGCTTTCTCTGTTGTATCTTGTTATATGGATTTGGAGGTTTGGATGTTTTTCTTTGTCATTTTCCTTGATATGTTGCATAGTTCCTTAACTGGCATGGAAGTACAAAAATACAAGAAAATCCACAACTTAAGGGTCCCTTTAAAGTTTTTTTTCTGCTTAAAACTATTGTTACGTGGATTCTAATTTCCCCTCGTCATTCCTACAGAATTATCTGCAAGCTCAGGATGCTCACCACTGTCTGCAGAGTTGGATCCATCCAGTTTCTTATAATGAGCATCATCTCTGTGCCTGACCCTTGAATTCAACTGGCCACATCTCTTCCTGTTAGCTCTTTAATGTGATTCAGATACTGGATTCTCTCTGCTGATGTCCTGGGACAGTGCATTTTTCCACAATGAAATGTGAGTCCTGATTATTCATCACGTAGTTTTTTTGAAATTGTGCCAGTCAAGGAACACTGACATTTCTTTTCTGTGAAGCAAGCTGCATGCACATAATAAAACTCACAATCTCTTGTATTTGTAAAAAGTATATTAAAAGAACACTGATCTGAATTTAAAGAGATAATGAACAATTTCATCCATGCACCAATTTGGCCTCTCCAGTTTCTAAACAAATAGCTGTTCTTCATCTATCCTCCATTTGTAGCACAAAAAGAAACATTTTTCCATCGGACAATGGAATCCAGATTCAAAAGCTCTATTTTCATCCCCTGATTCTTCGTTTCTGGTTTAACAAACTGCAAATTTGAAGTAGGAAAGGTGCTAAATGATCCCATACTAAAATCTGAAAGCAAAGGGAGCTTCTCTACCCACTCTGTTACTTTGGGTGGTCATTTCAAGAATGAACCAGCCAGGCAGCTTTGAGGATGGCAAGGTGCTTATAACCACTGCTGCAAACACTCTGTGACTGTAGTAATTAACTATGGCTCTCCACTGGGAAAGCAGAGCCTTGATAAGCACGTTACAAAACCACTGTCAGGATTACAAGTGCTTTGAAGAGAGCATTGAAAGGAGTTTTGCTTCAGAGTATAGGAAAGTATGTAATGTGAGATCTCTCAAAGGAGAGGAATATGATTTATTTGGGCTTTTCTATACAGGTTGAGAAGCAGAATGTGAGAATACTTTACAACTTATTTAGGAACACAGATATTTGCAGGCTTGACTGTACCCAAGTCTAATCTAGCCCAGCGTTTTGTGTAAGAAAGTGGTCAGCACCAAATGCTGCAGAAGAAGGTACAAAAGAATCTGTAGAGGTTATGTTTTCACAAGTGGGTAAACCATCTTCCTAATTTCCAGTTATTGTTGTTGCTGCTGTTATGTGTAGATTTATTTTCTTTCTACAGGACAAAAATTAAACAGAGGTGTGTCCTAGTTAGAGCAGCTGGGAGCAATTCATCACTGTGTGGGTGTAACCCAAACTGTGTATTCTATACCCTCTATGTCATTTCCCATTGGCCAATCAGAACTCAAATCAGTCCAGCAGTTTAATTACCTAGGCAGCCTCATCTCCTCGGATGGTAAGATTGACGGGGAGATAGACAACACGTTAGCAAAGGCATACAGTGCTTTTGGAAAGCTTCATAAAAGAGTTTGGCAAAATAAACACCTGAAGGAAAGTACAAAGATCAGTGTTTACAGAGCCATAGTGCTGTCTACTCACTTTCCTTTGGCCACACAGCAATCAAGGCAAATTGGAATCTACCCTGTGGTTTTGAACGAGGTGCAGGACTTTTTCTGACTGTCACACCAGCAGATCATCACTAACTATCCCAAGCCCTTGCAGAGGAGACACAGAGGAGGCATAGCCCAGGCTGGGACCCTTTTGATGGGGTCCTTACTGATACTGGCTGCCTTACAGATACTGTACTTATTGATACTGGGCAAGTTGTTTCTCATCTCTGTGTTGCCTCTACAGAGTAGAGATACTGACACTTGCCTTCTTTGAAAAGCAATGTGATTGACAGCTGTGGCTAAAAAATAACTGTAGAACATAACAGGAGAGATTTGATTTTTTTTTTAGGATTATCAGCTCCACCACTGAAACTGCTTAAAACCACCCACAAAACTCTTCTGTAGACAGAGAATAACACATTCACCTCCATGCAAATTTTCTCCTTCTGTTCCTTCTGCAGAATTAAGCTGAGCCTTTGACTTTTAAATCTGGACATTGGCTTTTTTGTTATTATTATTTTTAAAAACACACAACGTAAACTTAACTGTGGTCAGATCCCTTACTGAGCTGCGATGGAGAAAGGGCATTTGCAAGGGAAATTAATATGGCTGGCATGTCTGCACTGGTTTTGAGGATAGTGTTTTCATGTTCTTTTCCTTTCTTCCTCAGCTTTCTTCTCTTTTGTGTCTGCCTGCCTCTTTCCCATTTCTTTCACAGTCGCTATTTTTGCTCCAAGCAAAGAACTCAGTCATGCTCTCCCCCTCTCATGGGCTCTGTGTACACTTGAGGTCAGGCTAGCAAACCTTATTGGAGCCAAACTTTGCATCCTTCCCCTGCCCTTTTCATACCCTCTGCCTCGTCACAGTTTTCTGTCCCCTGGGTTTTCCCCTGTCTTGCCGTGCTCCTGGAGGGCAGTAGTCCCTTGCTGCTGGCACATCTGGCTGGGGCCAGCTTGGGTTCTGTCAGTGGCTCAGATGCAGAGCTCCTGTTGGACGCTATGCCAGTCACTCACCTCTCCTCTGACGTATTTTATCCGTTTCCACCACATGCTTTTCAGGGAAAGAGACAGTCTGTTACTTTTTGTCATTACCCACAGTAGCACAGCGCAGCTCCCCTGAGGTTCAAGGCACCATATGCTTCTTAAAAATACACAGTCACTTTGATGTGCCTTCCCATTCCTTTGAACTCACTTTACCCTCCTGTCCCTCCTTCCTTCTCTCTCTACTCTTCATTTAACACCATCTTCCTTTTTGCACTGTGGTCCTTCTTCCTTTCCCCCACACTCCCCTTGCCCTGCTCCAGGGCTGTGCTGTCAAGCCTTGGGCAGCTGTCCTGGGGTGGAGGTGGGGCCAGGACCTGGGGACAGTAAGGATTTGCCAGGAAGGGTCGAGCCACTCTGACTCCTCTCCCTTGTGAGGGAACAGGGATTTCTGTACCTGATCCTAAGGGGGCAGAGAACTGAACAGAAAGAAGTGGCAGAGCTGTCTAATGAGCTCAGCAGAGGGGACATGGCTTGCAGAAAAGACTGTATGTGCATTGGAAAGGAAACCTTGCTGGAAGGATTGTTTTTTTGCCAAGGATCTGGCTTGCAAAGCTTCATTCTTTGGAGGTCTGCAGCCATTTTTTCACTTTCCCTGCCTTTCATTTTCATATCTGCCCTAATCTATATGTTTCCTTGTATATGGTTTTCTCCAGTTCTGTTCAACCCTCTTCCTACCATTCCCATTGGTGTGGCCTGTGGGCTGCTTCACTCCAACCAATGTTCCTAAAGTTCCTTGATTGGGGTGCTCCAATGCAACAATTAATTTCTCTATCTATAATTTGTTTATCTTCTTCTAGAGAGTCTTACAATAAGCCTCAAGAGAGGGATATAAATGATGAATGCAGGTTAATAACACAGGAGCCTGTGGAAAATTACATTAAGATGGCACAGCAAAAAGGGATATAAAAACAACTGAAGCATGTGGTGAAGCCCCTACTATATCAAAATATTTCCACTGGTAATATACATTATAGTTTGTGCTAAAAAGTCTGAAACTTAAAAGTCATAAAAAATTAATAGCTCCAAACTGCTACTGAGAAGAAAGAAGGTTAGGCAAATTATTCCCAGTTGTTACGATAGGTGAAAAAAATAAGCAAAATGGGTAAATTTAATCCTATTTAATTTTAATTGTTCAAAGGCCTGGAGCTAGCCATGTGTATAAACAAAACTCCCTCTCTCATCAGGCAGAGTGACAGAGACCTCAAGGGAAATAGATTCATCCCAGCTCAGGAAAAATGCTTAAAAAGCAGGGACACTGACTCTCCCTTCACTGGAGAAGACTAATTCATCTAGTCTTACGTAGACAGGATGTCTGACCCTTCCAACAGCTACACTTGGGAGCTTCATCCTTCTCAAAGACATTTAAAAAAAACAACCTAAGGTCACTACAGCCAGACTAAGATTAGCAAAACTGTTTGTGGTTTCTGATATTCTGAAAAGGAGGTAAGGCTATTTCTATTAGTCTAATAGCCCAGAGGCAGCTCATAGTTTTCTCTAGATGCACTGGAAAGTTTCTGCAAGATGTGAGGTGTTGGAAGCTGAGCTACATGCTCGTACCAGACACTCAGGATGCTCAACAGCCTATATATCTATCTTTGTAAACATTTTGTGTGCCTGCATGACACTAAGGGGAAGCTACCTGTGTGAGCTGATATCACACAGGGTTTTCAGAATAGCTACCACAAATCTTCAATCAGGTAAACAAACCAGAGGAGCTTTACCCTCTCAGGACAGTTTATCATTCTGCTTTAACAGGTTAAAAAAAGCTGTCAAGAAGTGACGTAGGAAGTCATCACATTGATATGGAAAGGGAAATGTGCTTCATTTGTTCCAGTAACAAACAAACAATCAAATGAGAGCTGGACACTGTCTTCGGAGCATCATCTGGACAAATGTGTAGGACATCTCACCCAGCAATCCCAAACCAGAATACCTTCTCTGTCAGGACACAGACATTGTGGAGATTTCAGGGTGATTGGAAAATGAAGGGAGCTATCTGCTGAACTAAGAACACAAGTAGGGTGTGCCATCATAGGAAGATATGTTTCTATTGAAACATTTCAGCATTAATTCCTGATCCAGTGTTCTATGCAGATGAGACTGCAAAGTGCATTTTCTTTTACCTGTCTTGAGATTGCTCAGTGGAATAACAGTCTGTGAGGCAAAAATAGCTCACAGAAAGAGAAAATGCAGTTCCTTGGTGGTGTTTGTGTTCCTCACTTGCTACGTGTTGAGATGTTTGTTTGCTTCTGTTGTCGGTTTTTGTTCAATATCCAGTGAAGAATTGGCAGGTGGAATAGAGATCAAAGGTCTACCCTGCTTAATATCTGCAGCATTCCTCAAGTCTCAGAACCAAACTAAACCACACCAAAAAATGATCCAGGAAATAGACTTTCAATTGACCAGACAAAACCCATGATTAACAGGAACAACTAGGCAAAGTCCACATCTTTGAGTAAATCATGGAGGGTGTCATTGAAATCACAGAGCTCAGATGTATGATACAAGCTACAGATAAAACTTTATGAAATTACAGTCTTTGCTGTCATCTTAATAATCTTCAGCTGCTTGTTCATCTCTATTTGTGGAAAACATGGCCTTAACTCTTTCAATTCATTATGCATGTCTCTTTTTAAGAAGATAGTAGCATTTTTAAATATTCTCCTAGGGTTGTTGTGTTTGACTATGACATATTTATGTCAAAGACAGATGTCCAGTATTATGAGATGTCTAGCCTAATATCACATTTTTTTTAACACAATTTGACATTAGAACTGAATAATTTTTAGACATGAGTTCTGTACCTCTAGTCATACATTGACAGTTGGGATTTATTTTAAAAATATGTTAACTCTGGACTGGAGCAGTTTAAGAACAGTTTGGACCTAGTAATATGTGATTCATAAAGACAGTTGCTTCCTGGTTCTGTGAGGACTTTTTGACTGATTTAAGCAGTGAATATGTAACGTGGTGAGACATAAACAAAGGTTTATCTGGCTTATCTATTAAAAAAGCCCCCTTAGTTTATTTAGCTGCAGCTATGATCACAAGAGAGTTAGTACTAGTGGATTTGTGAATTCAGATGGTAGAAAACAATAACTTGGTTTGCTTCCCTGATGTTTATGGTGCTGTAACTCAGAAGTTATTCAGTGAAAATCAGTGGAGATAGATCCTTCAATTTTGTGTTGGAGTGACATTTTCAACTGTAAAGACATAAGAAAGGACATTCCTGGACACAGTGGGAATACATTAATATTAAATTTCAATTTTGGTAATTCAGTCCTAGAGTAGGAAAAACCAAATCATCGAAACCACTAGTGCAACATTGACATCCCAACAGGTCAGTCCTGGGGACCAGTGGTAGCAGGGTCAGGGCTACGAGCAGTACCTGTGTAGGTTGAGTGGCTGCCTGTATTATAATTAGTCCTCTGCCACATTAACAGATATTGATCCAAGGGGGTATGTGTGTGGGATTACCAACCCTTGATACAAGGGTAGAACATGAAGTGGTGAAAAGGTGAAAAAATTTCCCCAAACCCCTGAACCCTAAAGTTAAATACAACCCAGGCTGTAAGGACTGAATGCAGATGGTACATTTTCTTTAGGTTCAGCAGGGGGAATGTCTTTGTAATTGTTGCTTTTACCCGGTTATGTCTCTCAAAACCAGAATGACCATCTTGAACTAATAAATAGGACAATTTTAATATGTAAAAGAATGAACCATATTAACCAAAATCACACCCATTGAATAGATGGTGGATATTATAATGGCCTTGTCCTGATCACATTAATAGTCCTGTCTTTTGGGGCTATAAGTTAGCTGACTTAGTTAGCAAAAAGAAAGTCAAGCAGGTTTGGAAATTTGGGGGAGATTATGGTACATGGGAATCTCCAGTAAGCTTTGACAGCCCCAGGAAAGAGTTCCCTGAGCTCTAATTGAGCCAGCCTCAGAATAAGAGATACTGCAGAGTGCAGCAGGGAAGGAGGAATAAAAGGTAGCTTTGAGGAGGAGAAAGGAGCACACGAGGGAAATCATGAGAATCCACTCCTGGGGGCTATAAGACTCAGATTCATGCTGGTTTACACAGAAGGGGCAAAGTCTTCCCTTTAATCAGAGAGCTTCAAATGCATGACAGCTTTTAACAGAAGACAGCAAAGGCTACGGAAAGGAAAGAAACACTCAACCCACCAGGCAGTGAATTTAAACTAAACTAAAGTCTGATGAACCCTGTCAGGGAATTTGTGCTCAAAAAGGAAATTAGGGGACCTAAGGTCTCAGGAGCTCTTGACGTGAGGAGGAAGAGCGGGTATTTGTGATACTGCAAACGCCTCTACATGAAAACCTGGAGTCTAGCAGAAGTCACTTTCTGACAGCATCACTTGGAAGGAAATGTATTTGCTTTAATTTGTGCAGTACAACCTCCTCCACACTCAAACCACAGAAGCTCTGAGCCCAACTCAGCTTTATGAACAAGAAGCAGTGTTTTAGTTAAAGAATGTTAAATTTTTGGCTTAGGAAAATGTTGGTTCAGTCCTTATTATAACCAAGATGAAAGTTATCACATATGCATGGTATGTAAACTGAGAAGAATTTGCATATTTGAATACTTTAATATTGGACCAGAGTGTTGACACTATGCGATGATTGAAAGAATAACTTAATATTTTCTGAAAGGTCTGAAATGCAAATCTTTCAAATCAACAAGATCAAGATTAACAGTGAGCTTAGACTTGAATGCTTGCCAGGTTTTCTAATAATATATTTTTTTCCTCAGTTTAGCACAGTTTTAATTTGGCATCCCTGAAGATAATGGATGGCTTACTCACAGATCTACTGAGTCTAAGGCACAGGGGCCATAACTGACCTTCCAGCTTGACCTTTTGTATAATACGAGCAAAGGGACTTTTCTGTATTAATTCCCACTTCAAGTCTAATAGTTTAGCACTAAGAAATTATGAAGCTTTGGACTGAGTTAAAACAAAGATCTCTGTAGCCCATGCCTGTCACTATTCAGTCTCTGACAGAGGTCATCGCTGTACACTTAAGGAAGCATAAGTAGGACAATGCAAGAGATCTCCATCAGTAAACTGTTGCTTTCACATGTGGTAAAAAAGTAAACCTCAGTAGAAAGGAAAACTCTGAATTCTGGGAGAGAAAATTCCTTTTGCAAGATAAACTTATCTCCAAATAATAAAGATGGTATCTTAGAATCTCACACACATTTTGATTTTCTCCTACTGAGAGTCTTGTGTTGCAGAAAGATTTCCTTTTTGGAAGAGATGCAGAACATACTTTGTGGAAATAAATGAGGGAGAACAACCTGGCAAGGATCAGAGAAAAAACAGCAGCACCAGGTTTTCGTCTCTCACTGACATGGCATTTTGTTCGAGGTCACAGAGCAGACTCTGAATAAAATTGTGACTAAAATTTCAATCATGTAAGAAGCACAGGCAAAACTGAACCTGAACTGCTGGAGTCCCACCCTAGGACTTTAGGTGAGATTCCTTTAACCAAACAGTCAGATTACATGGTTCTACATGTGATCTGGTTATTCAAAGACCCCCTTATACTGCTTTATAGAAAAAAACCCCAAATTTTTTTGGCATGATTCCTTTCTTCCTATAGTAGATATCTAAAATGGGTCAGTTGAATCACTCCTTAAAAGGGTAATTCTTTTAATCATGAAATATGACTTTCCAAAGATGTGGATCTCTACACTGTGGCTGTCTCTGTCTCCACCTTATGTCTGCTCAGGTAAATCCCACCCTCAAATGCTTCTTTTCCTTGATTTGTACAAAAAATGAGGTGGTAGAATGAAATGACCAAAAAAAACACCAACAGTAATCACAGAAGGGGTGAAAAATGCAACAGATACTTCTTGCCCCTGCCCCAAAAAGTCCACAAGCTTCTTCTGAACTGAGGAAAGCAAGATTATCTCATAGAAAGGGCAATGGAGAGAGACTTCTTGTTTTTTCCGACATCTGAGTGGGAGTCAAGACTGGTTTTGGTCTTTTAGAGGGATATGAGGCAAATTAAATATTACCTTCACATTTGGTATTATTCACAAGCAAAAGGCTTCAATATGAATACCTTCATTTGATTTGAAGTGGAAAGGACTACTTGCTTGCTTTGAGAAAGTTTACGTGCATGTAAGTCTTAAGTGTCTCAGATTAACAGCAACTATTTGGTTAACTGCAAGGACTTCACAGGAAGACTAAATGATACTTGAGACCTAGAGGCAAAACAATTAGCATAGTTGTGCAACCACTGAAGCCTTTACAGTTGCTCTCCACACACTTAGTTGGGCTGGAGTAACACATGACCCTGAGAGCTTGGGGCACAAGGTTCTCAGCGCTGCAGACAGCAGGAGGCTTCTGGGCAAGAGTGAGGAGACCACTGCCTACGTGCCAGGCACAGATTCAGGGCATATGGTACTCTCTACAGGCCCAAAGCTCCTCCAAGGCACTGTAGTCTTACTCCAGAGGAACGTGCCTGAGCTGAGGAAAGTTACCCTGCTTTGTAAGTTCAGGTATTCTTGTCTGCTGTCACTCTGAAAAAGTCATCATGGGTGTTAGACATTAAAGAGGACCAGCTTCCCAAGATATAGGAGATTAAAAGGGCTTGCTAGGCAGCCTGGCCACAGTCTGAAGACTCTTAGAAAATTTCAGGGAGGAACTTGGCTTACAAGCATCTGAAGGATGTCATTAAGCGTCTTCCTGGGTTCTGCAGTGAGTGGGAGGATTAAACAAACAGAGGCCCTAGAGCATGGCTGACAGTCAGTAATGAGGACAACAGCCACAGAATAACCTGCATGTCTCTCTGACCACCAGACAATGCCAACCCTTAGTAGAAGGAAAATGAATTGACCTCCGCTGGCACCAAGTGGAGGTTGAGCAGGAGACAGGAAAATACTATAGTGAAGCTCCTCAGCAAGGAAATACTCCCCAGCCTGAGGTTTAGCCAAGGCTGCTACCTCTAATTGCTTTGCAAGAGAAGACCAAGCCCTAGTGAAGAACAATGAACAGAGAGGGTGAAGTGATACCAGTAACTGTTTACTCAGGAAAGGTTTTGAATCAATTTTTTTTTTGTTGCAATGATCAACTTAGGAAGCACTGTGGCCTTTGAAGGAGATTTTATTGATCATAGCAGAATAGGCCACTAATAGAGAAGAAATTATCAGAGAAAAGGACATTTCTACCATTCTCAATACCTTTTCCATCAAAGCCTTTTCAACAGCAATAGTTCTTTCTTTTACTCACACTCTATTTTATTTTCAAACCAATGTTATTTTCTACACCAAACACCGAGTCCTTTACTCTAATAGAATCTAAATATTTTCTTTAATGAGCATAAGAGACAATAATGAATCATGTTAAGCATCATGCAAAAAAACTCAATGCCATTTAAAAAACACAATGCACAGGCTGAAATTTGTCATCTCACTAAAGAACATGAGATTAGTGGTGCTACAATTTAGAATGGAAGCATAATTCCACTGATGAGATTGTCCTTTCTTTTGGAATGCACCCCACTAATCACACAAACAGTCTAAAACATGTCTTATGTTAAAGACCCTAACAGAATGTTCCTACAAGGGGTGACAAAATAAAAAAAAAAAAACAAAAAAACCCCAATCTCAGGACTCTCTCTTTTTCATAAGCATTATTTTGAGTCTTTCCGGTGGCAATGAATGTGCCACAGTTTGACGACCAATTCAGCAGACTGGAAGCTGTCTCAGATTGAGAAGTGGGCCAGTTTCAGACAACTAGAGAAGACATAGACAGACTGGTCTGAAGCTCACAGTTTTCCAAATCCAATCAACAGTCTCAGGTTCATGACAGAGGTGGCCAGACCAGATTGTAAGCAAAGCTGAATCAAGCTGAGGGGGTGGGAAATTAATTGGGATGAAAGGAAAATTTTGGCTTCAGTCATTAGCTAAAGCAAAAATGAACTTAAACTGTAAAAATAAATGTTTAGGCTAGACACTTCTGGAAAATGTTCTCATCGTAGAGGTACTGAGGCACAGGGACATGCTGTCTGGGAGAGTTGTGGAGTGTCTATGACCAGAAGTTTTCAAGAAAAAAGTAATCTTTTTCAGAAGTGACACAATAATACTGACTCTGCTTTGGGGCAGGAGATAGATTGAATTGTCTCTTCCGGCCTTATTTATGTTGCACAACCCCCATATTTCCTGTATTTACAAGGTAACATTGTCCTTGGAGCTTGTAACAGTGCAGTTACACTGATTTACACTATTTGGGGGACTGGGACATGTTCATGACTCATGTTCTCATGCTGTCAAGTCCTCAGCAGCTTCCCACTGGTGATGGCCAAGCTCAGAGTCAGAGGGCAGCATCCAGTCTCAATTACATGGGCAAGCGAACATTCCTGAAGGTAAAGCTTTATTGCAATGCAAGGGCTGCAAAGTCCTCTCTACTGCTTGAGTAGGAGCAAGGGAAGGAAGCTGGCTGACTTTGAAAACCCAGAACTGCAGATCTTATTGATCTCCTGAAGCTATTTAAATGATGGAAGTGCAGCACACCTGACAAGTTGAGCAGCATCGCCAGTTGCTGTAACGTAGACCAGCTCTGTTGACTTTGTTGCTAATTTGTCACAGTCTAGTCTTTGACCCACTGAATCCTGAATTAAATTTTTATACATTTGTGAACTATTTATTCTGTATGAAAAATCAATATCTTTTTATTGTTCACCTGATTTAGGACGGATAAAAGGAATATTTCAGTATTCTCCAGGGTCAATGCAGAGAGGCCTTGAATGATGAAAGATATGGTATCTTTTGAATAGAAGAAAAATTTCAGGGTAGAAAGACTGCAATTTAGGATAAATTTCTTTTCTATCAGTGATATGAATAATACATTTTTTCACTACCTCATGACAAAACATAATGTCTTTTTGGAAGACAACATCTAATTCATTATCTCTCTTTAAGAAATAATTATTAATTTTGAAAAAACTTTATTTCTGAATTTCTTTGCGTTTTATAAGAGCCATAAAACCTCCAAGGTGTTATATGAATTTCAATATTCTCTCCCACTTTTATTAAAATATACTATAACCCTGCTTCAGTAATTAACATGAAGATAGGACTCTTAGTCTAAAAACTGAAATATCTCATTTATTTCAGATTTTCCTTAAGTATGCTTTTGATTAAATAATTACTGAACAGCAGTATTAACAATTTATCTATGGTAGGGAGAATTTTACAGATTTCTTACTCATGTTGCTGCAGTTTATGCTTTTGCCAGTGTGTTTTATGAGTATTTATTAAAGATGACGCCTTGAGTTAATAACATAAACTACCTACTAGTTTCATAATCATCACTGCAGTGCAGAAAGCTTTAGAGTTACAGTAGTTCTGCATTGACGACGTCAACAGATTTACTGCATTCATTTCCTTATGCAAATATTCCAAAAACATACATAACTTTATAACCTTATATAGTGCACTGCCTACACACAGGAGTATCAAAGCCTATGAACACGCAGAGTAGACTTTAAAGTTGACAGCACAAGTCGTGCTGTTCCTTCCTTTCTTGTTTGTCTACTGTCCTAATGTTAGAACTCATTTCATGTTGGGTTTTGTAGGTATGCTTCTGCACAGTCCCTACAGTAAAGGGTGGGACTGCTCATGGTCTTTACCTGACAGACTACGTGGCTGGCTGTACTGAAGACACTCATAGAGTCTGCATGTGAACTAGGCAGAGACTTGTGATGCATTCTTGCTCTCTATACATACATGATTTGCCCTTGCACAGCAGAATTTGCCTCTCTCTTGCAGGACAACCTTGTTTGCTCCTGAAATGTGTTCATTTTTCCCCCCTCTTCCCCAAGAGAAGCATGATGCTGTCTGCTCTGACTGCTGCATCTCACCAACTTAGCAGTGGAGGCTCTGCTTAGCTGGCAGGTGTCTAGACTGCAGCAGAAGGAGAAGTTTGAAATACTGAGGCCCTGGGATAGGAACCCTCAATTATGTCACTTAGAGAAAAAGAGGGTTAGGAGGGATCCTGAAATATCTTGATCTTCCTTTGCTATTATGCAAGTCAAGATCAATTTTACTTATGACTTATCTACTTGATTAGCTTGTTTCTAATTACTTTGGTGACAGGAATCTCCTAGATTTCCCAGCAGTTTAATTCTGTTTTTCCCACTCTTTAAAATTAAAAGTTTTTCATAAGGTCTAGTCTTCTGTGAGACAATTTAAGTCTTTTGCTTACCTGTGATAAATCTATCTTTTTTTCACACAATTCTTCATATGGATATTCTCTGCACTCTGAAAGATTTATGTTCCTTCTAAAAACATAATTCCCAAAACTGGGAACCATACTCCAAAACTGTCCCTACTATTGTTGAGTAGAGATTAATGTTTACATGCCAAATCTTGAAGACAATATTCCTATTTATTAATCCCAGTAGGAATTTTCCCTTTTCCACAGCAATGTGATACCATGGTGTTGAGTCATGCTCTGCTTCTGAGCTTCTCCAGCCTTAGATCCATTGCTGTTGCACTGCTACCTGGCCTATTCCTCATTTCTCATATTTATGGCAATACCTACGTGAATAATTTTATGATGAGTCTATTTCCCTCCAAGGGTTATTTTGGGAGCCAGAATCTGACAATATTAAAGTGTAACTGATCTGAAAAAGAATTGCTTTTTGGAACTCAGAAGACCTGATAATCAAGTTAGTTACCAATAACTCTCTGTCCTCTACTTATCTGGCAAACAGATAGTCAATTACACATCAGAATAATGTACAAACCAATACAGAATAGTAGTCACCAATTAACAATTAATTTTAGAACAATTCTTTTTGGTCAGGTACAGTCAGGACCACTTTAATAGAACATTGTATAGAATTATGTATAATTTTGCAGAGTAATATGTCTTAATTAATCAGGAAGGGTATCTGGAATCGATACAGATGGAGAATACATTCACTTTAATGTTATTGAAGGAATTTAAGTTTTATTTTAGGAAAAGAGCAGTACAGAGAGTTCCAGTTACATCTTGAAGTCCTTCTGCTACTGCTGTCATGGAAGTTTTGCTTGAGAAAGGACTATAGGATACAAGACCTGCATTTCAAGTGAATTTTTTTTATTAATAAATAAACACAGGCGAATTAATACATGCAAAATAATTTTGGCAGGGATAATAATGGAAACGGATAGAAAGAATATTGAATGGATTAGCACACCTAATTGGTCTTAGGTTGCCTAATGCACCATTAGCCTAGTGTTTAATTCCCCTCAATCCATTCGTTTTTGCAGCTCTTACTCTCTAAAGATAAATGTGGATCATTCCAAATGTGCTTTTGTTTTTGAAACTATTGTATTAGTATTTAATTGTAATCATTGGCATGGAAACCATGTCATAAATGGGAATGGACAAAAATGGGACATGCTAGAGCACCTATTACTTAGTGCTTAAAAAAAAGTGTTGAAAAAAACTCATAGCACTCTAAAATATGACTGTGATGAGTCCTGCTGATGAAATATAGATGACTCTTTACACGGAAGCTGTTTTTTTAGTGTTTTGGGAACACCATTCAGTAAGTGGCATTATGATGCTAGGGCCTGCTGACCATGATCAGGCAGTGCATCTTAGGTACTTGATTTATTTATTATGATCTATGTTCAAGAGACAACATATCAAATGAGTATTTGGGATTGCTTTATTACCAGTGGAGGGAAAAACCATCAAGCTGCATCCCACGGGTTGCCTGAAGGTGTCCCTCTGTGTGTCTCTATCCCAGACTGTAAAAAAGTTCTCTCACGTGGAGACCAATCTTCCCTTTCACCCAGTGCATCCAAGAAGTGCTTATTTAGCAGTCCCAGTGTGACCAAGTTAGACAGAGGAAAGGGACTGTTCTCATATATAACTGTGGCTTGTGCTCTGGTGGAGTCACGCCACTTAAATCTTCAAAGCAGCTGCTTACCTGTTCAGTGGGAATTCAAGGCTTGGAAGTTAATGGTCAGTAACTAATGAGTTGGACTGGATGTGTTTTAATTTACTGAGATATATTAAAACAGCATGTTGATTAGCTTGAAGGCTAGAAGGGACATTTTTGTTGCAATGTTAAGGTGCTCCATGAATTACTACAGATGCTCAAGTAAAAGCTTTTAATTTTTTTTTTTTAAGTAGTAACTTAAAAAGGGTTCTCTAAGGAGCCTTTAGGGCAAGTACCTGTGGCAGGTTCATTAGGACCCCTCTGACATTATCCATGTCCTGGACAGTTTGGGAAATATTCTACACTGGCCAGGGAAAAGTTTGAGCCTTAATAAAAGAAAAATTAAACAAGTGAGGCACAAAGTGTATCTTGGGGGCATGAAGTTCTGGATTTTTGCCTGATGCCACATTCATCAGGCTTAATGTAGATGAACTCTGTGTGGGTTTGCCAGCAGCAAAATCTAACATCTCACTTGAGACCTCCTGATGCATTGCTCTGTGGTTATGCTCCTGAAAGCAAAAACAGCTTCTGCCTGTTCATGGACCTGCAGCTGGAGTACTCAAATGAATACCAATTCGACATTTCTATCCATCACTCAGCTTTGCAACGTTCTTTGGTACATTTTATGCTTGGAGTTAGTCTGGAGTCTTCCCTTCTACAAACGCTCCTGGGAGCTTTTCTTTGACTTGTGGACAGTCAGGTTGCTGGCTGAGATTAGTGACCATGATGGTAATTTCATGCTAAACATGCTAAACCTGTGTCATGCTGAACATGATACATGCTAGACAATGCAGCAGCCAAGCATCCCCTTTCTGTATCAATGATTAAACCAAGAGAAGTCATTGCCCATACAGATCCTTCTGGCAAAGACAAAGCAACAGGTTGTGCAAACTGCCCAAAAAATTTTCTTCTGAAGTGTTAAGGAGGACGTGAGGGTTGACAGTTGTTTGGTTGGAGTTCTATGTGGTTGCAAACTAGAAATGACCACAAGCCATCAAGAAAAAATGTAGCAAATTGAAAGGTGATGGGACAAGGACATCACTATGGCTCTGTGCAGCTCCTGAGGGCTCCTTGGGCAAAATGCTGACTGGAGTGAGGTTTGGAGCACAGAACAAAGGAATAGTACAAAGGTTTTCTTTGAGGAGTGTTGTATTTAAGACAAGTGAAGTCAGGCCACTCATTGACTGTACTCATCTTTTGGGTACGAGTCCAAACGGGCTACTGGAGAAGGTCAAAAGGAAAACAGCAAGAATAACAAGAGATTGAAAAAAGCAAATGGCAAAAAGAAAAGCAATTATTTCACTGAGTCAAGAGGAGATGACTGAGAGGAACATTACATAAATGAACGTTAAACAGCTGAAATCTAATCCCTTTGCACTATAAAAGTCTGGAATGGAAAGGAAGGTACTAAATTGCTTTGAATTTCCATAGCAGAGAGGATAAGAGTGATAGGCTCAGTTGCAAGAAGTGAGATTTAGTTAAACTTTTGGAGACCTTCTGTCCATAAGAACAGTGAAGCACAGACATATGCTGTTGCAGGAGGCTGTGAAATTTCTGCCATTGTAGATTTTAAGGAAATCATTCAACAAGTATTAGTTAATGAAGATTTAAAGACAGTTTATGCCATCTTTGGAGGGGGAGGTGGATCAGATGAAGTCCTTACTGGTGTCATTATCTGTGGAACTATAAATGCTGCGTTCAGGCGAAGAGAACATTGTGTACAATCTTTGAAAATGAGGAATCTTACATTAAAAGGGCCTCTTTCTATCATTTCTACCCTAATGGATACTGCACTCATTCAGGATAAGTTCTAATTGGAACCTTGTGCCTTCGCCAGGAAATCACAGGGACTAAGAAGCCCTATTACTCTCTGCAACCTCTCCCTGGACATTGATTTAAGGTATTTAGGTCTAAATGGAACTATTTATCTGCATTCTTCCTTAAAACTGGTGAATGTGGAATAGACAGGCAGATTGAAAGATTATATGGAGACTTGACTTCACCTTACCTACTGGTCAAAATAACTACATTTTAGGGAGCAGGAGCATCTCCCAGAGATAAGCAGGCAACAGGGCACTGCGGGGTCACACCACTCCCTGATACTACAGTTGCCGCAAGCTTCAATTTACATTTCACCCTTTGGCCAAAAACCTAGGATACCAGCTCCCTGGTGTTACTTCCAGACTAGATTTTTATTCCTTTCTTCATAGTGAATAACACCGCTAGGAATATGTTTATCTGAGCTTGATACTTAAGGTATTAGCATTAATCTCTAAGCTTTGTCCTGGATATCTGCTTCTGGGAAAAATCTTGGTTAGATGACTGATATTATCAAGAAATTCATAGTCCTTAGAAATCTCAGAAAGGTCAATGAAACAATAAAAATAAGTCAATTTTCCCCTATTCATCAGAAGTCTCTAGTGCTGTTGAAGTGCCTGGTATTACCAATAGTCTTTTAGTCTCTGAAACTGTTAAAATAAAGACACCTTTCCCACATTTTCCTTCTCTGCCTTTCACAAGTGATAGTTCTTTTAACCTCATTCTCCCCTCTTTGTTTGCTTAGAGGATCAAAGCTTTTTTATTTATTTCTTTCTCCTCCCAAACAGTTTCTGGAGTGTTAAAAAGCACCACCAGTATACTGAGTTTACATTACAAACAAGTTAAAATTCCCAGTCTTTCAGAGCTTTTCTCCTAGGATACCAAGGAAAGCAAAGTTCAGCTAAACTGCACAATTAATTGGAGATCACTTCTGAGTGAAGAAGAAAAGGTTGCTTGAAGGGGAGCTATTCTTTTCTTGGAGATTTAAAGTCCACTTCAGAAAGCAAAGATGTTATTCTACGAAAGTTATCTGATTTTATTTGTATTCCTGGACCTACTCTATTAGGTTATCTTCCCTTTTCACTCATAAAATCATCTTAATGAATCAACTGTGGGACTGACCATAAGTAAATGTATTCTTATTGACAGTCACGTTGACAAGGAAATGAATGAAAAAGACACGGGTTGCATGTTGTTTTTGCTGGAACAGGAGTGAGGTTTGTTTTGCTTTCACGACCCTGAGACAGGTAATTTATTTCTTGATTATGAAGAAAACGCTCTTTTTTTTTTTGAGGTAAATATATTTTATAATAACGGTAAGATAAAGAAATGTGATGTATAGTTTAAGAGCATTTGGGTAAAACAGACTTCAGTGCTGGTCTACCATTCCCACACAATTGCTCTCCTTTTTCTTAACTTCCAAGAGCAAAGACTGGCCTGATAACTCAACCTGGCGCATCAGTCAGTGTAGGATGGGCTCACACCTGTCTAAGAAAATGCAGTGTCTGTTGCTCTCATTGTCTCTAATTGTCAGGGCTCTTCTAAAGCCGTGATGGCTGCAAGGAAGAAAGTGAGCAAGCACGATTAAGAGATTACAAGGGAATACAATGAAACAGTTGCATGGTAGATGTGACAAGTGTACTGCAGTGTGTTCTTACAGTGTTTGGAAAAAAATCTATGATTCCTATAAACTCTGTAAATTTCCTAGTAAAATGTAATTTCGTGCACAAATATTTCATAATCCTTATTACTGTCTATGCAAATAATGTGCTGTAACATCCAGAGAGCATTGTAAGGGATCCTTTTCACACAATTTAATCCAATATTACTACGTTGATGTCCCATGTGGGTGTTTTCTTTTCCCTGCTTTTTACAAGGCAAAGTTAAATACTGGTAAAATACATCTGTTATAAGGTAAAATCAAGAGGTTTAATTTGTTGTGTACAGAAACACTCAGAAATTTTTCAATGGTACCAAATGAGATGTCAGTTGACACCTCATGAAGTTGTCCTTCTGATTGATGAAGGTTGGTAAAAATGCCACTAAAAATCTATGATAAAAAGTGAAGAAGTCTATAGCCATATTCTTAATTAGTGAGACTTAACACTCAAATACATACACAATCTCAGCAAAAATTATAATGAGGGTTTTTGAAAAGTCACTTGTTATAGCAAAACCAATTGTATTTTTGCATAAAAATATGATTTTTTAAATTATCTTGTAGATAAAGATGCTTTTAGACATTTCTTATCTATTTGAGCTTATCCAAACAAACTCTTTTAACACCTTAGAACTGAACCCTACATGTCTTACAACACAATATCTTTATTTTTCTTTTTGCCTCCATTCTTTTGATTATTATCTGTTTTCTCTTGTCTTGAAAATACACAGAAATAAGGGGGAAAAAATAATCATCCTATGATTTCTGAAAACATCTCCAAAATTTACTTCTTGATTTTTATCAGACCTCTGGCTATGTGACACTAACAGCAGGGCAGCCAATTTCTGCTAAGCATCACAAATGTAATATTTTCAAACACTAAGAGAACAATGTCTTCTCATGCTTTCCTGATACTTTCTTCAGTGGATGATATGACCACTCTGAATGAAATTCATAATAACAATAAAATATATCCTGATTATAAAGCAATACAAAAATTGCTAGGCAGTAAGTACTGGATCAAAAAATATCTCATCCAAAAATCTCCCATAAAACATGCATGAAGAAATGTTTACTCAAAAACAGCTGCAAGTGTCCCATCATGAAAGCACGGCACATACAAACTTTGGACAGTATGGGATCTAAGGATACCTAATCACAGCTACATTATGAAAAATGGGCAACCATCCTGATGCAGAGAGCTGTACATTAAACTGGTCAAGGTCAACAAGGTTAGGAATGGTCCGGGAGCCTCTCAAAGAACACACTAGGTCCTTATAGGGCTCCATTCCTCACCAGGGAGGAGGAGTGTATTTAGTCTGAATTCCCACAGCAGAGGACTAGGCTTGTTGGAAAATTTCTGCACCATCTCAGCCCTGCTGTTACATGTCTGTGGAACAGGGAGCTATATCACTGATGAAACAACATTTAGGAATTTTTATGAATGAAAAAATTTATTAATACATTTAGGGATAAATTTTA
Organism: Neopelma chrysocephalum; assembly: GCF_003984885.1. Taxonomy (NCBI): domain Eukaryota; kingdom Metazoa; phylum Chordata; class Aves; order Passeriformes; family Pipridae; genus Neopelma; species Neopelma chrysocephalum. The sequence continues at coordinate 16,797,506 of NW_020897704.1, read as the reverse complement.
GGAATTTAGGTATGGGACAATATTTTTTTAAGATTTTCAAACACTTTTCAAATGGTGTCCCACCCTATACTTCATAGGTTGATGTAATGGTCATTGGTTTGATCACACAGTATTAAACAACTATTGCAAACCACTGAAGTCCCTCAGTGTTAGATTTGGTATCTGACAAACTAGTTTTGCTGGAAGAGGTTTAGAGTCTCTCGGCACAGTCATACAGCCCCTTGTTGCCCACTTATCTCAGGCAACCTCTTTACAGGGCTAATTCCAGGGAGGAATCCCACTACTGCCAAATCTGAGACTCGGTGAATTGCCTGCAGCATCCTCCTGCGCAGACCGCAAGGCAGTGCTTCAGTCAGCCTGTCAACACGTGCAGTTGGGGACCAGCCACCACAAAACAGAGAGGTTGAGGCTTTGCAGAGCCCCAGATTATGTAGTTGTGTTAACTTCTCCAGATGCAGCATTTAGGTAACCTTAAAATTCTCCCTGGTTTGAGTGTGGGCTTGTTAGTTGAGCTTTTCAGGGGAATGGAAGCTAATGTATAACTTTACTGTATTTCTCAGCTGAGGCTGCTTTCAGTCACTACATCCTGCACATTTTCTTTTCTATCAGCATGTCATCTTCTAGACAAAGATTTTTCACAGATTTCAGGTTCCCTTCAGCTTTTTTTCCCTGGCAAGCTCAGGACCTGCCTCCTCCTCTGTACCAGTAGGAGGTGACTTCCCTGTACCACCCACCCTCTCTGTTTCTCTTTCCTTTTTTTATTGGCAATCTTTGCTTCCAGCCTTTGTCTGTGCTTTTTCTCTGATGTCATGATTTCGTTTTTACCCCCTATTTTATTCTTCACTTTGTCCTCCTCTCAAGTACTCGTCATTTTCTCAAGAGCAGTTCTATTTCTTCTCACCTGTGTACTCTTACCTCCCCTTCTCAGCACCCCTTCTTTCAGATACACTGTTGCTTAAGGGGTACTCCAAGCTAACATATTCATCCTTCTTTTCATGAGAAAATAATCATCCCACTAATTCTCCTAATACAGTTCTGACCTATGAATGTGCTGACTTTTTGGTCACCCACTTAGCTTTTGACTTAATTCTTCCTTGCTTGCACTTGCTTCATTTTCCTTTGGAATCTGACAATGTCTCCATTGACTTCATCACCTTCATCTGCCTGACAATCTCTTCTTCTTACAACTGACTTATCATTTAATTTATTTTTCTTACAGCTTGAATACTCATTTGAATATCTTCACTTATCTTTTTTCCTTTTCTATCAAGCTCTTTTCTTCTTATTATTTTTCTCATTTTGTCTCACACAGAAGTATTTTCCTCATCCTTTTTTTTTGTGTTGTTTTTCCTTCTCTATTCACTCTTCTAATGGAGAATTTTCACCAAGAATCCACCAAGAGTTTGCTCCAAGTTCCCATTTCACCCATGAAAAGTTTATCAACCATTCGTTCTGCACACACTTTGCTTGATGCATATTTCGTATTGTTTATATACTTGTGATCATACTGCATCCCTTTGTAAGCACCGGGAAAGTGACTTTCAAGGTCAGGGTCATCAGTACTATCAAGTTCAAGCCAATTGCCAGACCTTAAAGCACTCTGAAGTAAGGCTGCCTCAGTAACTGGGGTTAAGACCGTGCTTTTTCATGTGGATAAGTCGGGTCTTAGATGGTTTGGAAAAGCTGTTACTCTGCTTCTCAGGTTTTTGGGAAAACCTGTTGATTTATGTGAGGAGCCCATATGTTCCTATACAAGCAGTACAATTGCTGATTACATAAATGCTCCCATAATCTCAGCATAGCTATGAAAAAAAAGCGTGATAATAATTCCAACAATGTCATTTCATATTTGAGAGGATGAATACGAGACAAAAGCAATATACTTATATAGCCTATTTTTGGGGGGTGTAATTTCCTGTTGCTCTAGTAAATTCTCTTCTTTTTGACTTTAATAGGTTCACAGCAATTTAACCCTCATGAAAATTTTCTGCATTACTTTGAAAAGGCTGGAAACAAGACAGCATATTTCTTGCAGTATTTTTGAAAATCTGCACATCCCTGAAACAAAATGTCTGAAAACCTCCTAAGACAGTAGATAAGCCAACCAATCTATTTAGGTTGCACAGTGGATTCTGGGCTTACTTGAAGAAAGAGGCAATTGCATTAATCTGCAATAGTTAAACCACTTCTAATGATGAACTGTGGTTTTGTCTCATTGGAAATACCTGACAATTGCACTGAGGCTGTTCCCAGGCATCATTGTGCCTAGGAGGAATTCTTAACTTTTTGTCATTTTATTCCTACTAGTAAATTAAACTCAGAATTTTCAGCCAATCTGTATTTTTGTAAAATTAAATGTGTTCCAGATTCTTCTGCCAGTTTAGGGCTGGATTACCACAGTGAAAGTTGTCTTGCTAAATTCATAGCAAGAAACAGTCACAAGCAGAGACTTAGGAAGATGGTACCAGCCAAAGGATACTACACTCCTTTCCTGCCACCTTTGGATCCCAGATCCGCCACAGCTGAGCTCTAAACATTCAGCACTGGCTGCAGGGACAAGGTGGCTGATTATTCCTTTGGTTACCCCTTCTCGGTGCCTGTGGATACCCCTCCATTGCAAATGCAAAACACTCAGGGATTAAAGCACAGCCTTATTCTACACACTAGTAGAGAGCAAGAGGACAATCTTCTCTTTAACTCTCTGACGTGGACTACATTCTAGATTAAGCTTTAAACCAGCTCTCAGTTTTATATCAATAAGCAGAAACACCCCCCCCAACAGTCAATATTACATGATCTTCTTCACAAGAGCTTATGTAGCTTATCATAGTTATACACATTCCCACACAAACAGTAATGCTGTCTGATCCTGGAGTGTGCCAAATACCTTCGTGTTGTTCTGTGGCATCCTGAGAGTGATTTTATCAATGACAAAAATTCATACTACCTGATCAATAACTATAGTACAACAAGTTGGAGCAAACAAGGTGCAGAAATCCCGAAAAACATTTTATAGGGCTTTAGAAACAACTTTCAAAAACTGATAAGAGAATGAACTCTCTTCAGTAGTATGCTGTTGGCAAGTTTAACAGCCTCATAGACAGGATCTCACACCCTGTGAAAGCTTTAGGTTGGATTCTCCAGTCACACTGCTAAACCAGGCTCTTGGTGGATGCACACTTCATGTGACCCTACTGAATTCTTGTAGACAAATAGAGAATCTGGCCCACCAGATTAAAAGGTAAAATTGCAGTTTGACTCAGCATAAACAACATTAGAACCAGGTCATTCATGTCTTATAGGATTCAAAATGGGACTCTGTGAGCTACAGCATAATGTATGTTCTGTAGGACACTTCCATGGGTGAGTTGTGTTCACACAAAACATCCAAATAGCTCTTTCTTTAAATGCCAGTATATCTCCCTACACTGTCTTCATTTCCAAATTTGGCTCCACTTACGTAACACAGACCACTGAACTGAATGATAGCATTGTTTATAATGTATTTCTTTTATTTTGTCTTTCCAGTCTGATTTAGTACTTTGCTTTGTCACATTTATTTAACTATAAAAACATTATGTGAATCCAAGAAGATACTTTACCTCTGCATCTTGCTCCAGATCCACTCTTTCAATGATAAAATTAGAATCTTACTCCTAGACAAGGTGTCAACATTTGCCTAAAAAAACTTTATTCCCTTATTTGTAGAAGCTTATAAGTAGGTCATCAGCACAAGTAACCCAGGCAAACATCAACAGTGATTAGAAAAGCATCTTGGCTCCAGGATGAAAGTCTAGTTTTAGTGCACTTGGTACCAATGCCATTTTGCTTGATTTTAAGTTATAGAGCAGTAAAGCAATTGGTGGATTTTCTATTTTGATGTATGTTTTATTTTTTATATATAATGCAGGGTTCTAGAAATATTGAGAATAGCAGTGGATGGCATCAGTCTTAAAAAAACCCTAAAGCCCAAAACCAAACAAACAAAAAAACCCAAGAAAAAAGCCACAGAAATTAAAGTATGATATATTCTAGTGAAGCACAAATTAACTTGCATTACTCTTCAAATAGTCAGTTCATTAAGAAGGATTTGCATGTATTGTTACTGATTTCACTCAAAGAATGAACATCACAAAAGTACAATTTTTCTATTACCCTAATTCTGAATAAAAGTAGTTAATGTGCAATTTTCCCCAATATAACCTTAATTGTGAATAAAAGTAACTTAGTATGTAATTTTCCCCAGTATAACTGAGGAGTTGCATTTTGTCGTAATATGTTTATCAACATAAATAAGAGCAGAAGAAGTCATCATGATTTAGGTGCATTTGAAAAAAATTAAAAAAGTAATTTTCCTAAAATATGTATTGGATCAGGTGGGTTGTGCGCTTTTCAAATTGTTTTCATGCATATTTAATCAACGTGAGACATATACTTATGCAAGCTGAAATAGGTACCAGTCTGTGTCCCAGGCTGTTCTGTTTCACAATTTTCCAATTGAGATTTTTTTTAAAGCTGATCTAATTAATGATTAAAAAAAACACAACAAACTAAAATAATCTTCAGCAGGTGGCATAAACTGAGAAAAAGCCAAGGAACTCACAAACTACCAGCAAACCCTTAGTTCAGTTCAGTGCAGTATTGGTGCGATGCCTAGTTTTTCAAGAATTGCTTGGGTTTTATCAAGATTGCTGAAATACAGAGATGGATACATAAAACGATTCATTGAAATACTGAAACAATACAATAACCTGGGAGGATAAAGCCCTCAAAATCCAATACGCCCTCCAAATCCTACCTATACACTGGCATAGAAATATACTTTCTCACACCCACATGTGTATTTTGGCAGAGATGTGCGCCTGGCACACAGAGAGATGGAAGGTAAGTACCCACACACCTCTAGGTCTACAGAGGGTTAGATAAACACCATCTAGGAATAGAAACGCATTCCTATGAATCTGTACATATAATACATCCACATGCATCCAAGCAAACACATAGGCATGGATATACACACCTACACACCCAAAGACACAGGGACATAGGCAAGGCACATGCACAGACATAGACAGCTCCATAAGCACACACATATACCTACACAGCTGGCTGCATACTCACATGGACAGACAGATATACGGGCATGTGTGTGAGGGAGAGTTTACACTGGCTCTATCATCCCTGCTAATTTCTCCTTCCTTTTTGAAGCATTCCAATTTTAGGATCTTGGAGGGAGCCAGGTCCCTTCAGGGGAGATATTCCCATAGGAGCAAAGCACTTCCAATTTCTTTAACGTTCCCCACCTCTCTCTTACTCTCTCCCAACAGCAGATCCAGGGAGATGAGCTGGGCACCCAGCACGGCTCTCCCAGCTGCTGGCTTGGCACTTTCCACCCCAGCTTAAGGAAAGGTATAGGATGGCAATCTTAAGATCTCGTCACTTCACCCCCAAAGCCTGCGGGAACAGGAACCTCTGGGCAACATCTGGGCACAGCTCCTTCCTGCACGCCCCTCTCCCCTCCCCATGCCCCCTCAGCTGCAGACTACAGGGATCCCCTTGCACCCTACCTGTCCTCTGCAGGTGTGAAAGCCCTTGTCCCCCTCCCCCCTTCCCTGTTTCTCCTGGCCCTGAATCCCATCAGTAAACCTCTTCGCAATCCGCCACTCTAAACTTTTTCCCGGCTGCACAACCCGCAACCCCCCGGGCAGCGGCTGCATCCAGTCCGGAGGGCAGGATGGGGCGGGAGTGGGTTTCAGGGACCCGGGATGCAGGGATCAAGGCTGCAGGGTGTGGGATGGAAGGACTGGTATGAAAGGACTGGGATGTGGAATACGGGGATGTGAGGACCGGGATGCACGAATCTGAGACGCAGGATGCAGAGATCAGGATGTGGGATGCAGGGACCAGGACGCCGGATACCGGTGCCCAGCTCCTTACCGTGCAATGAGAGTAGGTCCTGGCGAGGGTCTCCAGCTGCTCCCGGACATCGCGGGCCTCCCGATGTGCTCGTTAAACATCCACCGGGGAGTCTTACCCCCCAAACTTGTGTGAGCTGCTTCCTCTGGGAACAATCACCCTTTCTCCCCCTCACCTTGGATCGGATCCCGATGGAAACTCATCAAGCGGTCAGAGGTAAGGCTGTGAGGGAAGGAGAAGAAGAGTGGGGGCAACGGGACAGAGAGATTGCGATCACCAAGCGATGATCCCCCTCCTTTCCCCTCTCCTCTGGAGCACCCGCTTCCCGTTCCTCTGACCAACTTTGGCTCTGCTTGGCCAGGCAGCGCCTGGGACCGGCGCTGTGAATTGGGGTCCCTTTTCGCAGCCTGGCATCTTTCTAGATTTCCTCTCCTTTCTGGGCAAAGGGGATTGTCGCAAAGCTTTAAATTAGGAGGCGACCTAGAGTTACAAAGACAGGGAGTGGGAGCTGCTGGCGTTCGCAGACCGCCTCCCCCGGCACTAGGCTGCGCGGAGGGGCAGGCTGCGCCTTATCCCTATCATTTATTAGTTGACTGCGCTCCTAGTTCTCACTGTGGAGCTGGCTATCGCTCCTGGCACGGCCGGGAGCGGGATTGTGGCAGGAGCCCTAGGAGGGAGGAGAGCCCCATGCTGCGGGGCTCCCCGCGGTTGTTTAACTACGCCGGCAGCGCGGGCAGGAGCGCAGCCCGGTCCCGGGGGGGACGACACGGGTGATGGGGGGGGGACGGGACACGGGGACGCTGCTGTCGCCTGGCAACCCTGCATCCCTGCCCCGAGCATCCCTCCCCCAGCGCCCTGATTGGACGGGGCCGCGGTGGGGGGGGGGGGACACACACGCCCCTTCGAGGATGCTGCGCCCCGGCACTGCGACTTGTCGCATCCTCAAAAAGCCGGGAGCGGGCAGGGGAAACACGGAGCAGCGGGGAGAGCCGAGGCGGTTCAGGGCGTTGTATCACCGTCCTCCTGCTGTCTCCTTCCAGCTGGCTTGATCAATTTGTTTCTGCTTTACATCTCCTAGAAAAAGAATGTATCAGTGTATGTATGTATGTATGGGCGGATGGATGGATGGATGGATAGGTAGATGGATAGATAAATAGATAGAAAGAAAATATACAAATATATGCATATATGTATAAACAAATATGTATTTGTATATACAGACAGATGTATCTGTATTATCTATAATCTCTACATTATCTCTCTATGTTCTAACTCTCCTATATGGAAAGAAAGAAGAAAAATAGTTACTGAGAAAAGATCACTCTAGAATGCAGCAAAGCTGGATGCAAAAGGAAAAGAAAGCTACTTTTTCTATTACAAATGTTTGAAACCAAAGGTTTGCATCACCTGGAGTGTTAACAGAAGGTTGTGGTCCTAAAGAGAGAATTAAACATGGTGAGGTGAGTGAGATGTACCAGTCAGTGAGGATGGATGCGTTGAATTCAGAGGGGGTGAGTTTAAGCTGTGCTGCATGGGGCTGCTGGTATTATGTGTGGCTTCATTGCTCATTCTCTGCTATGGGGGGACAGTGAGCAGCTGCTTCCTGCTGGCTGAGTGTAGTATGGAGCGGGTGTGTGTAAAATCCCAATACCTTTCCACCATAACTCCAGTTGGGACACTGTGAATTTCTCAGTATTCAGCAGGGAGAAGGCCATTGTCCACTTCTCCCTGAATGCTTCCCCCCCACCTTTGACCTTGACCCCAGGCAGCTCCCCATCAGTGCTCTGGTAAAGCAAGGAAAGAGGCACTGCAGTCAGGAGCTGCAATCCAGCAGCTCACATGGGGCCACTATTGTTTCAGCAGCCGTGGTTCCAGTAAGGAATTAAGACAAAGTAAAAGGAAATAAAACAAAATAATCTGTTTCTACTTCATAATATTTTATGTTAAGTTATTTAACATCTGTTTACTTTTGTGATCTAACCATTACATTTGAGCTACTTGGCTAATTGTGTGAGTTTTTTCTTTCTTGTAAGCCAAGGACATTTGCTAAGATGTGCATGGTAAACTGTGCCATTAAGAGCTAAAGGTAAACAGGGAGCAAAATGAAAGAGATCAGTTTCTCTCAGGTTTAACCTTAATGTAAATTGGAATAAAATGTGCATGGGACATTACATTAACATCAAGGTAAAAAGGAACGAATAGGAAATCAGAACCATGTCTTTCAAATCATAGCACAATTTGACAAATAGGTTGGAATATAATTATTTGGACAGTCTTGCAGGCTGCTTGCCAGGAAAGACTAGTGGAAAGAAGAATCTGATCCTGCATTGCTTTGTACATAGTAATCATAGCTCAAAGTGAGTATGAAAGTAACTTTTTCATTGGGTAGGATATAAAACCCACTGTGTATGAAATTGGCCACCACAGGCACCAAGTGGAATTTGGCTGAGATGTATTGTATGATTTGCTGCAGGTCACTTAGAGGCAAGGAGGTGACCCAGTCATTAATGTCTTTGCTTCAAGAAACATCCTTGGTACTGATGGTACTCTCTTTCCATCCCTGCTTCTGTGCAGTGTCTGATAACACTGCTACTACTTGCATTTACACCTGATTCATGGCTAGTGAGGAGCAGGAATTTAAACCTGAATAGGCAAACAAGCTGTGGGCAAAGTCACAACGGTTTTGTTCCCACTTTCTGCCAGGGCAGAAGATGCAGTCACATACTGAGCACGATGTTGAGACTTACAGGTACTCACAGTGTTACAATGCAGAGCAACCCAAAGATCTCAATGAAACCTTGTGCTAAGCTGTGTTTGGGTGCTACTAGGGAAGTCATTCACTTGAGGTTAAATTGAGCACCTCACACTACACTTGATTGTGAATGTACCCTGGGTTAGGCACAGCAATCAGGCTGTGTAAGTTCTGCCAGAGGACAGCCAGAGGACAGCCCTCAATGTCTTTGACCTGGATCCAAATAAGGAGTTTTAAATACGAAATGTATTTATTTATTTTCTACCTGTGACACAAATATAGTAAAGCAGCATTAAAAGTTTTTGAAATAGAAATATTTTTCCTTTGTGAATTCTCTATTAGCTAAATAATAGTTATAGCTAGTTAAGAGATTGGTTCCTTTCAAATTGAGTTCCCACATAACACCAAATGGAGTTTGTAGAAAGCTTTGATGAGTCGAAGAATTTGTTTTTATAAAATTTATGAATGTGATTAATTAGGAAGCTTACCACCATGAGTAAACAGATGTGTATCTTTTCCTTACACTAAATTTTAGCATGAGCTTCAAGACTGTACACATGGGAACTTTCCAATTTTACATTTGATGGCAAGATACTGTTCCAGCAAAACACTTTGTAGGGTTCCCTAACTTGCTAATCAGCTGTTTTGGGACACACTCATTTGCTGATTAAAGTCTAAAGTGATGCTTTAGGAAAATTGCAAATGTGCATGTACAGCCAGTGAGTGATCTATGGATTGGGCCCAGACTACCTGAATAATTCATGAGGCTTATGGTCTTTCCTCCTTTCCTGAGGACCTTACAGAAATGGACAGGAATAGGACCATGGATCAATGATTTTTTTCTGGCAAATTGCTCCCTGCCACCTGATTTCCAGCAGCTCTGCAGTTTCTTCCTCTGTGAGTGGGCACGATCCCATTCTGCAGCAGTTTCCCTGCGCTAACAGTTGTGGTCATCACTCCAGAAGCAATCCTGGCATGTCTCACCTAGAGATGATATCATGTTCTCCTGGAAGTCTGCCAATCTCAGGGTGCAAAACACCAGTTGGATGGAATGGGGCTAATTTCCCATTTTTGAGTACTCACAGGGTCTAGATGTATCTCCATAACACTATGGTCGGGTCATTCTCTGTCTTTGGAGACACGAAGACAAAAGGTTCATAGTGGCTGATGCGGAGATCTACAAAACCCCACATTGTCTGGCTCATCCCTACCTGCCACTTGCAGGTGACACTGACATACTCCAAAGGAACAGCCCAATGGCACACAGCTTTCAGAGCAACATAGTCATTCCCAGGGAAGGTCCACACTGTGAAGAATGTAAGGGGTGTCACTCTGTCAAACTCAAGGACCTCATGGATTGTTATGGAAAACTGTGCACTGTTATGGTGGGTTGGCACTGGCTGGACACCAGGTGCCCACCAAAGCCCCTCTACTGCTCCCCTCCTCAGCTGGGCAGGGGACAGAAATTGTAACAAAAAGACACACTTTCTTTTCTCTTAACAACACTAATGGCTGATTAACTTCATCATGAAAGTCAGCATCAAAATTGAATGTCTTCTTTTCTTATCGTTATGTGGTTTTGAAGAGATTTTAGGTCAATACACAGAGTGCAAAAAGTCCCCATGTACAATAACAATGCTGATCCTCTTATGGCTGAGTCATGTGGCACCCCTTGGGCCTTCAGTGACATTGTTATTTTCTGTCGGATGTCCTGTGATGGGTTTTTCAGCTGACTGAAGGGATACTGACCTAGCACCAACATGAAGAATATGTCATGACATACTCAGGCATTTTGTGCATTCTGAGCCTTTCTCATGCACAGGGACACTGGCAACTCTGACTACAAGGCTAAACACAACAAAAACCTGGGCTTCATGTAGTATGGTCTGGAAGAAAGACAGAATTCAACATGGTCTGTGCACATGCAGGAGCATCCTCCCTTCTGCCTCCACCTCCCATGACCATCAGTGTCTTACCTGCCTCTTCTCCTCAGCTTCCCTCCAGCCGATTTCCAGTTTCCTTCAGTTTCCCTTGGCCTTTTTCACCTTCTTCCTTTTCACTCTTTAGACAGCTGGCTGCCTGCTCATGCCTGTTGGCCATGTCTCCAGTTAACCCCAAGGTCTCCTTGCCCCTTCTCAGCAAAGAAACCTCTTTTCATGGAAAAAACCCAGCAGCTGTTGTTCATCAGCTACAACAGGCGAAAAGGTCTGACTTCACTCTGGGAACCAGCTGCCCTTTTTCCACCTCTGCTCCCTTCTCAGAGTTCAGGTTTCCCAACATACTGCTGGGGACACACATGACGTCCAGATGTTGTCCAAATGTGGCTCCTTCATAAAAATACATGAGTAGTAGGGATCTGTCCAGGTCCCTGCAATATATACAAGTATACACACTTCACTTGCACTCCTCAAACCTTCTCTAGTCAAAATCCTACTACAGTTTGTGCAGGTGCAGGGATGAGCATGCCATAGGCTCTGTCTGATATATGCCTGATACATGCAGGACTCCTTAAATCGCTTCCAGTTTCCATTGCTCATGACTCTGGGTCCAAGGTCCACCATTCCTCTGCATCTTCTCACTCCATCCTTCCTAAGTCTCTGATAAAGGAGGTGATATTTTCTTTTAAGGGACTCCAGCCCTTTCCCAGGAGGCACAGGAGTCTTCCTCATAAGGGGACAGGGCATGACACACTAGCACATTTCAGTCTTTGCCATATTTAAATAAATATGAGCAGATGACCCCATTCTACAAAATCCTGGCTGTTATATCTTTTCCTTAGTGTGAATAATTGGGTACCAAATACCAGAATCACTTACACATTTTGCTTTTGACTTAAGTCACCTTTACGTTTCTGTGCATTATTATTCTCTTTATTAGAATTTGAGTTACTAGCAGTCTGGCTTCTTCAAACTACTCCTCCCTCTCCCCTGAAAATCCCCTAACAATGTTTCTTCTCTTTTGAAACACTTTCCCTTCCTCCACTGCAGGAATTACTGCATTTACATATTTTGTTTAAAGTGCTTAGGAGTTATTGACAAGTTTGCCTTGCCCCTGGGGGAGGTGAAGCAACACAATCAAGCTGTGAACCACTTAAAGCTTGACTGCCTCATGGAAGGGATTGCTTGGGACTCTGAATTAGAGCACGGGCCAAGAAATGTAGCAGAGTGCTGTCAAGAGCTGTGGCATACAGATCCATTTCCTTTATAATCCTATCATATCTATGACTTACCACATACAGAGCAACATAAAAGACCTACATTTTCCCATTAGCTCAAGATATGGGCTTCCAGTGAAATAAATTTACCCACAGCCTTTATGCCACCGCTTTGCAATCCTGAAAACCCTGTCTTTATTATGTCAGTGAGTGTATTTCAGAAATCTTTCACACTGAGAATCCATCTGGATATACTACTTTCTAAATGTCCTGCTGAGATTCTGCTTTGCCACTAGTTAAAAATGAATGGCTAAATTTATAAACAGGAAGTTTATTGTATTTGTCTTCTGAAATAGAATCTAGATTTTATCTTGGCTTGGATTTTTGTTGTTGGTGTTCTGGATTTTGTTGTTGGGTTTTTTGTTGTTTTTTTTTTTATCTTTTTCTCTACCATTTAATTTTATTAGCACCCCTGGAAGGAATAGTGAGTCCAGAATTAGAAAGCTGAAATAAAAGGAATGAAGTTCTTGGAAATGAGACTGGAACAAAAAAAGCAAGAAACCCAAATCAGTCCTAAGCTAAGGATTTTGACTTTCTCTTAACAAAGGCACACCATTTTCCACAAAGGAAGACATACCTGTGCTTGGAAAACTGCTACTAGCACAAAATATAATTGAGTAGATAGTGACAAAAATAGCACTTGGTCTGTTTAAAAGCCTTTTATTGAATACTGCTTTTTTTTTCCCCCCCTCCCAGAATGATGATGTCCTCTCTAATTTAAGAAAGGCCAGGAAATACAGGTGAATTGAGAGAGTTGTATGTTTTTCTTCAGCTGGTTCTATTTAAATTGCACACCAGTAGATGTGGTTAAGAGAATAACGTGAAGTTACAAAGCAATGAGAACTAGCATTGATAGTGGATCTTAATTCAGGTCCCTTGTGCATGTTGATACACTCTCTAATTGGTTTAACACTGTCTTTTTTTCTCTTTCAGAAAATCCTGACACATTCAGCACCTTTAAGAAATAGGGCTTTGTCAATAATTTGATTTCCCTGCACTGCTCAGTGACTCTGCCTTGAACCTTGCATACTGTGCACTCCTACCCTGCCTTAGAGGGTCCATTTCTTTTCAGAAAAACATTCAAGTGTTTTGCAAACTTTTTTTTTTTTCATTTAGTTTTACTCCATTCCTGAGGTAATGGCTGGTATTCTGGCTTTCCATTTTACAGACAGGACATAGGCATTAAAACCTGAAAATGTTAGTGACATCAATGTTAGGTACATGTGAGTACCTGGTTTTTTCACATTTAGGAGGTATACATTTTCAGTATAGTTTACATTATACCTTAAAACAATGGCTGTTGCTCACCATATTTTAAGTTTTTGCTCCCAGTTGTTGGGTTTTATCAGGTCTTAGAGTTTCACTGGGAGAACAATGTTTTCTCGACTAAATCTTTTTATATAAAATTCTGCACAGAGACAGAGAATCAACACGGAAAAGTCCACATCAACAACTAAATTTTGGCAAAGGTGCAAGCCATCATAATCTGGGCTTCATGATGGGAAATGCTCAGTAGTTAGACTACTGCTTGATGTTAATCCCTGAGTTCTAACAATAACTTGGTATTAAATAAAAATAGAGACTTTGTTTTAGAATACCGATTAACATTACTGAGGTAATGGTCACACATTATCCAAAGGTTACTGACACCTCCACTCTGCAAAGCCAATTTCATGAGTCCTGTGACACGGTAGGAGATCAAATGTCTTGCACTTTCATTTGTGCCTGCCTCTTATACAGTGTCTTTGCCAAATATGTGTTATTTTCAAACTTTATAAGGACATACCTCTGTGGATCTTTCTCCCTCCTTCCCAAATAAGGGGAGGCTGACATCCCCTGCAGATACTTGACAGAGATGGTGGACTTCGCTCAGTCTTCCTATTGGAGGAACCTGCCATTGTTGGCTCTTATTTAGCCATGAGGCTCATGATGTGCATCAGTACTAGATAGTCTGACTGTGGATACACAACAGCCATTTACACATCCTAATTTTCCATGCAAAGACTTAATGAAGGTAAAATCCTCTTAATTTTCTAAATAATAAAAGGTGACCAACATCAAATCCTCTCACTATAGTATGCCTCTATGTTACTGGGCTTCACTTCTAAAAGGTCTGATTTTGGCCTACTGTGACAAAAGGCTTTTGGAAAAGAAAAGAAAAGAAAAGAAAAGAAAAGAAAAGAAAAGAAAAGA
>NW_020897704.1:16648392-16783421 GCF_003984885.1 Neopelma chrysocephalum | reverse complement strand
AGAAAAGAAAAGAAAAGAAAAGAAAAGAAAAGAAAAGAAAAGAAAAGGAAAAGAAAAGAAAAGAAAAGAAAAGAAAAGAAAGATTGCCTAAGCACAGATCCTAGATGGATTGTCCTCTGGTAGCTTTCTTATGGTATGGAAGAAGCACCTCATGTGGTGACAGTTATCAGATGCTGGCACAGAAATATCTTCCTAAGAACAGTGTTTTGTGATCACACCAAATGTCCATTCAGGACAGTATTTTCTGTCTAATCCTGGTCAGTAACGTATGCTTAGAAAAACCTGGAGACTGGAAAAAGTAGAACATTTTTCTCTTTATATACCACTTATGGCTTCCGGCAACCTATGCTTTAGGGACTTTAATCTTCTTTTGATCCCATTATTCTGTTTGCCTTTACAAAACCCTGCTGTGGGGATTTCCCTCACCAAAATAGGCAGTGTGTGAAAAGCACTTCCATTTTTTTTCATCTTAACCTGCTTCAGCAAGAACCCTGATCTGTGTTCTGGGAAACCACAAATACTTTTTCCTCCTTCATCCTCTTCACATTATTCATGGCTTTAGACATTTGTCTTATCCCTCCCCTGCATAAAAGATGAAAAATTCCAGGCTATTGAGTTTTCTTTTCCCATTATTTGCTTCTGACCACATTTTTGCCCTTCTGTATTCTTTTTCTAGCTTCACAGTCCTTTTTCTGAGATCAGCACAGCACCATGACCCCTCAAGGTGTGGGAGAAATACCTATTGTATCATAACGAGGATATTGCTTTTAATTATTTTTTCTTTTTTTTGCTCTTCCTTCCTAAAAAATTTCTAACATTTTCTTTGTCATTCTGACAGCTGAGCTGGCATTTTCAGAGAAACTATCATAAGGAGTAATAGTTAATTTAGAATCAATTGTATCATAGACAGAGCTCGAGTTATTTTGTGTCTCATCTGCAGTTTTTCACATTCATCAATAGTCATTTTAATCTGCTATTTTATCGTCTAGTCAGTTGATATTGTGAGATCCTTTTATGCCTTGTAGCTGCTAGTTTGACTTTTTACTACTCTGAATATCTCTCTATATAAGTAACAGTCTCATATCTCATTAGTCAATCATTTTCCAGTCTTTCCAGACTATGTTAATCAGTATCAGTCCCAGAACAGACATTTGGGAAACTCACTGGGGGGCTCTTCCTTCATAATGAAAACTGAACATGAATCCCTACCCTTTGCCTCCTTATTTTCAGCCACCTTCTACCTACTCTTGTCTTTGCTAAGTTTTCTTGAGACTCTTTTATGAGGATATTTGGCATAAATGTTGCAAAGATCCAAACACAGGTCACCTGAATCTGTTTGCTTATGGTCTCCAAAGTGCTCCTCCATGTGCAGCATGGCTTTCTCCATATCAAGAACCTATTCCCAATAGAATTTTGCACACATTAGTTAAGGCCATTCTTTGCTAGTTTTCTTAGCAACCTTCTGGTATGACAGATTTATTCATCACCCCCAAAATGTTTTTAAACACCTGACTTATTCTACTCCTTTGGTAACAGGGCTGAATTAAGAAACAGGTTACAGATAAAGGATAGTAGATCAGCAGTTTCTGAATCCTTTTATCACTTGGGTCTAGAAATTTTTTGTTGTTGATTTTATCATTTTATTTTATATGTCTTTGCTCTTGACAACTGGATTTGAGACAGATCCTCAGAACTGTCACCTGTAAAGAAAAGCTAGGGTGAACACTGATGCGCAAAAATTATATGTGTTTTCTGTTATAGCCTTAACATCCTTCAGTGCTTCTACTATACCTGGACTATTTATTGACCCTCTAACTCTGGCAGCTTTCTTCTGATGTAGTAGAGGAAAAAAATTGCTTTTTAGTTATGCTTTTTTTTGCACATTTCATCTCAAAATTCTTTTCCATTTAATGTATGACACTGAAGATTTATAGATCATAAAGCAATTGCCTAAATCCTATCTCTAAGACCAATAGGCAGTCGACTGCAGAAAAGGGAATAATGTAAATACACCATATTAAGGATGAAATTTCCAACTATTTGTGAAGGCAGGGTTATCTGTGGCTATTTGAATGGCATCTGAAGTGGCTTGTACAAGTTTGAGGTAGATGCCAGGACCCTTAAGTTTAATTTACTGCGGTCTCAAAGTACACTTCCAGCTATCTCTTCCATCAGCCCAGCAACACAGGTTTACTTCATCAGTTCTTACCCAGCTGTCAATGCTTACTGTAGAAAGTCTTGCAGAGAAGTAAATGGGAAATACTTTGCTGACACTACTCAAAAGAATGCTCATTCCTTGGACTGGCAATTTCATTCCTTACTCCCTCACCTTTCTGGTCATACTTCTCAACATTAAGAGAGTCAGAGATATTACTCTAGCAGTAAAACACCCCTTTTTCCCTCTCTCTCTGTTTCATATTTCCTGAATTGCTTTTATGGGAATGAGAAAGGAGCTGGGAAGTGAAATGCCTAACCTATTACACCTGACTGATCAATATATGTCTTTTTTTGCACTACAGTAGAAAGATGAAGTTGGCTTAGGTGGTTTCACAGCTTACAACTAACTTTCTTTACTTCAGCCTAGGCAGGCACAAAGGAAACCTGTGCATAGTAATGAATAAAAAGGCTTGAGGACATCTGTAGAGAAAATATTTCCCTCTGATTTCAACTCAGTGGGTCTTGTTGGCATAGTTCAACTAGAGAAAAAAGACAACTAGCACCAAGTGTTTGCAGAAGGCCTGGCAGATCTATTACAAACACCAGTTACCTGCATATAACATATAAACACACACTGCTAAGTATTTGAGACAGCCCTATTCTCAAAGAGTGACTGTCAAAATAACTTTACCTTCCTGAATCTGCTAGTCTAGATAAACACCTGCTACTGACGAAGCAGATGAGACAGGCAAAGGAAAGATTTGATTTGCCATAGATTATGATCCAAGCAACTGAGACAGAAGGAAAAATGTCTGAAAATCAGTTGACACACCAGCTGTGAATTGTGGCACAGAGAATTGGACCCCAAGAGTGTGAAACACCTATGACATAGATAAGAACAGTGGAACAGCCACTTTTGGATCACTATATAGTCAATGGGGAGAAACAACAGTTTTTTCGCCTCTTTGTTTGAATTTAGGATGTGACTGGTCTTACCCATTTTCAACAACTCTTTTTAGATGTAGGGTGTTAGATGACTCACATCCTTAAACTGCCTGTTTCCCTCTGCTAATTGTGAAATGAGTTTTTTGGGCTATCTCACATAGAATTGCACCCTGGGCATTTGACCAGATGAACACCACCGTAAATGCTATAATTGATGTCTATGTCTGAACCCTAAAAAGAGCCTCAACAGCAGAGTGGTGCCCAACCCTGCAGTTCACACAGCCACAGCACAGCCATGGAAGCATTCCTTTCCTCTGCAGCATTACTAACACTGTCACTTACTGAAACCGAGAGGATTAGAAAAGAATAAAGAAAATCCCCACTGCTTTTTTGCCTTGGGGCAGCAGAGGAACGGACACGCCAGGATCACCTTGATTTATAGAGTGGCATCCTAGTCAGTCTCATGTATTTAATCCTTTTGTGCCAGCAGGAAGTCGAAAAGTCTGGCCTGCAAATATTTAATTATATACTAGTAAGGCTAATTAAAAAAAGGAGATGAGAAAGAAGAAAAAAGTCTTTTTAGGATTTGTAAAATCTTACCTACTCTAAACCTAAAATTTATTTCCATGTGATGGAAATTTATTTTTGTCTTATTAGCCTTAGAGAAATAGCAGTAAATATTTTTGTATACTGTTTTGCTCTGACTGACACATCCATGTTCAAATTTTAATGTTGCTAACAGCCATTCTTTCAGTAAAAACATGTTTTTGTGAATAAATTCTGCATATGTTATTTCTTAGAGTGTTAAAGCTTTGTCAAATAACTATGTCAAATACATATCTGTGATAATATGAATGGGATAGAGTGGAGGTGACTGCACGGAAAATGAACTTTGCAGCCTTTCCCTTGCACTATTTCCTAATGTGTTTCTCTCAGATATTGGTACTGTAAACCTCCGAGATGCTCCTGATAAAAGCATAATTAAACCAGCAAAATAAAACTCAATTCATTTCAAAAGTAAGTGACTTTCTATTAAATAAGCATTCTTCACTTATTTTTTTGTCCCTGGAATTATACTTGTCTCAAACCTAGAAATGGTGAGATCCAGGACGACCACATTCTACCCTATTTATGTTTGTTTACACACACTCCCCTAAACAAATCCTTCCAATTTCATACTTACTGTCCTTTTTTAATGTGGAAGTGAAGTTGTTACCATGAGAAATGTGGTAAAATGGTACAGCTTTTTGATAAGATTTACCACTTCATATAATCATAGAATCATTTAGGTTGGAAAAGCCCTCTGAGATCGAGTCCAATCATTAGCCCAGCATTGCCAAGTCCACCACTAAACCATGTCCCTAAGTGCCATATCTAGACATCTTTTAAATGTCTTCAGGGACAATAACTCCACCCCTGACTGCCCTGGGCAGTCTGTTATTTTAGTATAGAAGACTTCTAAGTATTTAAGTCTTTAAGGCCCTGACTTATTCAAACGAAATTAATTTCGGGTGTTTTGGGGATTTGGGGATGAGATTTGCAAGCAGAAATTAAGGGTTTGAAGATATGAAAATGTTATCTAATGCAAATTCCTCTGGTATTCATAAAATCTCATCTCATTGAACCTCATTTTGGATGTGTCTGGAACCTGCTGCTGCACAGTATGGAGTAAGCCAGCCCCCACCTCTTGGAGAAGCCTCATTGGCTCCAATGAAATAATTATCTGTTTGCTAAACATTCCCTGCCTTAACTGAGGAGCCTGATCCAAACCTGCTTTGCCTGTGACCTTTCACAAATCCATTTCTCCGGAGCTTTTTGCACCCGGTGGATGCTACAGGGAGCTTGTGTCATGTTTGCTCTACACCTGCAGACAGTGAGATGGCAGCTCCCACACCACTGACAGGTGCAATGCTTGATTTCCCCTTGGGTCCCTGGGTTGTGATCTTCAGTTTGAGGACACTGTGCCATTAAGTGGGATTCATCTCATTAAAGACAGATATTAACAATGCAGACATATTTGTGTGAGCTATTCACTCAAAGCTTGCTTTCTATAAGTCTGCCTAAGGATGAGGTGAAGTGGCCTTTTCCCCTCCAGTGCTTCCAAAGGCAGCCTCAGGCAACCAGCTCAGGTGAAGATGTCTGTCCTGCAGAATTAGGAGAGATGGATCACATCTCCTGCGACAACAGCCTATTCCTCCAAATGTTTGTGTATGGGTCACGCTGTGGGGCTGCTCATATTTGGAGGGTTACTCATATGCATCAGTGCCTCCTGATGTGGGTGAGGGTGGTGAAGCACTGGAATAAATTGTTCAGAGAAGTTGTGGACTCCCCATCCCTAGAAGTGTTCAAGACCAGGTAAGATGGGTCTCCAAGTAATCTGGTCTAGCAGGAGATGTCCCTGCCCATGGGAGATGTCCCCTGCACAGGGGAGTTGGAAATAAATGATCTTTAGGGTCTCTTTCAACCCAAATCATTCTATGACCCTATGATTTCTTAATCATAAAATGTTTGAGCTTTACCTCCTGATTTTGGAAAGCTTGAGGCTTGCAGCTTTGTTGTACTAATCTTTTCTTAAATTCCACTAAACCTTACCTCTTTCCTTGCCCAAGGTCTCATTTTCACAGGGACTATTCTGCAGCAATTAATTTTGTACATGTCTGTATTTAAATTACACTTCATCTGGGGTACATTTATTTGTAGATAAAAGGATGTAGAAGAACTGGACTAAGAAAAGGATCTCAGAAACTTGTTTTGGTGATGGGAACAAACATTCCTTATATTGCTATGGCAGAAAAGTTTTTTCTTCTCAGTCTTTTTTCCATGCAATGCTTTTGTTTGGATTGTGAGATTAGTACCACAAATACTTAAAAAATAGGAGTGATCTTGAGCTAACACCTCTTTTTTTGTTTTGTTTTGTTAATGAGCCAGTGCAAACAATGAATCCTCAGAAAAGCACTACTTTGCTTAGTGGTATTTGAAAACTTTATACAACTTGTTCTTTCAGTGTTTTAGGGTAAAGGTGAGCCCTTTTTCTTTTCCCTGTTCTGCTCTTTCTTCTACTGAATGAAGTCAAAAACATAAAACATAAAATGTACAAGCTGATATCTTTCAAAACAATTATGTTTTCCCCAGAAAGAAGTACAAACAGTGTATTTTCTCCACTGTGCAAGTTCACACTGCTAATCAGCCACACCATTGATAAGAAGCATAGCAGACAGAGAGAAGAACTGTAATTTCTTATTATTTGCACTTTAGTTTAGCATAGAGAAGTCAGATTAAAATGACAGTGCGAATTGGGTAAGGTGTTATAATGAGCACGATGAAAAGTGTAGATAACAATTACCTTACATAGAATCATAGGATTGTTAAGGTTGGAAAAGACCTTTAAGATCCCTGAGTTAACCCAGCACTGCCAAGTCCACCACTAAACCATGTCTCCAAGTGCCACATCTACACATCTTTTAAATATGTCCAGGGATAGTGATTCCATCCCTGTCCTGGGCAGCCTGTTCCATGAAAACCCTTTGCATGAAGAAATGTTTTGTAAAATCCAATCTAAACCTCCTGTGGTGCAACTTGAGGCCATTTGCTCTTGTATCCTTTGTTACTTGAGAGAAGAGGACAACACCCACTTGACTACAACCTCCTCTCAGTTGTAAAGAGCAATAAGGTCTCCCTTGAGACAAATTAAACTTCCCCAGCTCCCTCAGCTGCTCCTCAGCAGACTTGTGCTCCAGACCCTTCCCCAGCTCCGTTGCCCTTCTCTGGACACACTCCAGCCCCTCAATGTCTTTCTCGGGGTAAGAGGCCCAAAACTGAACAAAGGATTCGAGATGTGGCCTCACCAGTGCCGAGTCCAGAGGGACAATCATTTCCCTGGTCTTGCTGCCACACTATTGCTGATACAGGCCAGGATGCCATTGGCCGCCTTGGCCACCTGGGCACACAGTGGCTCATGTTCAGCCACTGACAACCAGCACCCCCAGGTCCTTTTCTGCTGGGCAGCCTTCCAGCCCCTCTTCCCCCAGCCTGTTGTGCTATGTGGGGTTGTTGTGACCCAAGTGCAGGACCAGGCACCTGGACTTGTTGAACTTGTAATTGTCCTCAGTCCATTGATCCAGCCTGTCCAGATCCCTCTGCAGAGCTATCATACCCTCCCAGCAGAACAACACTCCCATCCAACTTGCTGTTGTCTAGAAACAAAATTACCTGGGGTAACTTTTCCTTTCTTGTCTGTCCCAAGATGATCCAATTTGACCTAGAATTTTGGCTTCTGTCTTCAAGCTTTAGTACTTTAAACTTAAGCCTTGGATGCTTGTGGTTCAAATCTCTGCGGTTTGCCTGAAAATACAGTATTTCAGGCTTTTCTGTAAGGAGACAAAAGATGGAAAAAAAATAAAGACATGGCTCCTTTCCATAAACTGGTGGTTCGGACAAAGAGATGAATACATCAAAGTATTTACATGCCTAATTTCTATTTCTCTCAGAGAGAATGCAAGCAGGTAAACATTTACCTAGGTTTGGCCCAGAGGCTAAGCAGAGGACTTTCAAAGAATATATAACAGCTAGGTAGTTTGCAAATAAATAATCTTCAGATGCTGCTGCACTGAAGCAGCCTGATTTTTAGTTTTCATGTGGATGAAAATTTCAACTCAGCCTTTTAGACACAACTGTGTATGATGGTAAGTTGGACAAGAAGGCATCCCAAGGAGACTAAATTACTCAGATCTTTCTAGTATGAAAGGCAAGTGGGACTCCAGCCATGAAATCACCCTGGCACACAGAGAATAAGCTCCAAATTGACCTCAGAAGTTCATTGGTCCCTATTTCTGCCTGCAGACAGGAACTATTGTGCTTGAATCAAATCAGGCAACTTAAAAATGACATCTAATCAACAAAGAAGATAAGGAAGAGGATACTACACTCCTTTACGTTATCTTAAGATCTTTTTTTGATCCTAATGCTAGAATGGAGTGGCCACACCAACTTGTCTCAGTCTGAGACCACAAGCCGTTACTTCAAATTACAACATATTTCTGCTTTGTCCTTTCTTCTGCTTCATTTAAAGTTAATGGCTCTTGGTGGCAGCTGTTCTTCATGGGGCTTGACAGAGAAAGGACTGTGTGCAAAAACCAGCACTCCAGTTTATCTGGAAAATTGTTTCTTGACACTTTTGACTCTAAATTTTTGTGTGTGAATAATCCCCTATTCTGTATAGGAGGTTTCATATGAAGTGGCTGACAAAGCCAGGACCTAAACTCTTATTTCCTGAGTTTTATTCCAAAGCCTGAAGTATCATTTCTCTAAGCACTCAGTGTGAACCTACATCAACTCCTTCACTCTTGAGATGAACTGTACTAGCAGAGACTGTATTTGCTATACTTACAATCAGCAACATCCCAGGCAGGAAGGGTGGGAGTGCTCACAGCATGGATGGCTACACCTGACTGTGCAGTCTGTATATAGGGAGGAGATGAGCTCCTGAATGGTGGTTTTTTTGACCTTTCACAGAACTAACGATGGGAGGACTCATTCCCTAGACTTTATGGACTATTTTGATTTGACCTCCTTTGACTGGAAGGGGAAATTAGATAACTGTTCTGAATGTAGGCACCTGGGGTATGTCAGTCACCTAAGTGCAGGCATGGAATGACATTTCAGATACCCCAGAACACCTGAGTTACCTGCCCACCCATAATACATAGGAATTACCAGAGGCCCATAACTCTTTGGAGCTGCAGCTGGAGGCCAGTCAGAATACTGCAGCAATTTTTGTTCAGTCAGCTGATTTTCACCATATCCTGCAGATACCCTTCATCTTGAACTTAGTTAAGAGGAATCCTATCCCACCTCTCTACAAGTTAAAACCATAATACAAATACAAAAATTAACTTTTGCAGTCCTGTTAATGATGGTAGGGGTAGATGCTTTTTGGAAATTTGTTCAAAAAAATCTCAGGCAATCAAAGGACAAAGGATCTTGTTCATCTCTTTCTAAGACCTAACTCTCAGCTTCATCTTGAGCTATATAAACTGTTAAGCCTTTGGTCAAAATCAATGAAGACGTACCAGTTGACTTGATGTGGGTATGTCCAAAGCTTAATCAGATCATTCACTTCAAATACAACAAGAAGCCAAGGACTACATCTGTATCTTTCAAACTTAAGTACTAAATTAACTCATGCAGTGATCAGGAATAGTTGTGCCATTAAAAATGTTCAGAGGTAGTTAAAAGCCCAACTGCTACGCATGACGAAAATTCAAAATGGCCTTCAGATTTATTTAAGGCTGCAATATGATGCTTTTGATACTCCCTTCCCTTGGTTTGTTGTGGAAATTAGAGCTGTTGTGGCAGAGCAGTGGGGTTTTCAGTGACAGATGACGTACCCAGTGAAGTCTCTGGAGTGAATTTCCCTCTTAACTTCTCCTGTTGTGAAGTCAAAAGTAACCCCTAAACCAATTAATTGAATTACACAAGTAAGTTACATTTATATGGGAGTATACTCTAGGCAGAATTACTTCCTTAATTGTACCTGGACAGTGTAATGAGGGCAAAACAAATTTGTGATATTAGCAAGGGAGAAGCTGGCTTAATAATTCGTCCATAAAAGGTACATGATATGAATGATAGAGGATTCCTTACAGAATCAAAGCACAAACAAAAATCCCTCACTCTGTTCCCAAGGATGAAACCTGTGACATTTAATCTATATTATATTTTAAATCTACCATGTAAACATCTTTTTAAAAGTCTTTAAATTTGAATGTAATTAATACCACCTCTTGATTACATACACATTACATAATCTATCATTGAATCAAATAATTACTATTACTGTTGGGAAATAGGGAATTGTACAAGAGCCTAAAGAAGAACACTCCATGACAGGTGAGAAACAAACAAATCAGGGTTGGGTGATCAATCTCTGTACCATAAAATGCTAATGTTGTCCTAATAAATATGAATTCTCTTCCATTGCTTGATATGCTCCCTACCAAGCATGTCACTTAGCCTGTGGTATGCTTTAGTTTAGTTTGAAGTGGCACTACTATTAGCATTTTAGCAAAATAATAATAGTTCCTTTTCATTTTCATAAAAGTAATTAAACTTATCAGTTTTCTTGTTATGCAACAAGCCAACCAATAAATGGACAAAAAAAGTTCAATTTATGGTATCTTCAAATTAGCATCCTATGCACCAGGGATTATGCAGATATGAGGTTCTGAAATAATGATTTTTTTAAATTAAAAAAAAAGAGGAAATAAGAGTGACATTAGAAGAAAAGCATTCCTGTCAGTTCCTGCATTGACAAAATTATATTAATTACAGGATAGCTACTGATACTTCATTGCAAGCTCACAATGTTTTCAGATAAAGCTAACCTGATAACTCCAGAAGGAGACAGAAGTTTAAATTGCACTTAAATAAAAAAAATAACTTACCATGGTGAGAAGTGAAATGCATGTTTGGAAGGACTTGGCTTTTCAAGGTACACTGAACCTAGAGGGTGCACTGAATGGCAGGATGCATTCTGCTCATGGGACGTAAATTAAAGAGCTCTGCAAAGGAACTGTGCCATGAAATCTGCTCAGAGATGTGGCAATGAGCTAAGAGAGGAAATAATATTGTTGGCGAATTCATAATTTACATTGACCAAATATCAACTCCCTCATGAATACAAATGCTCAATATCTTTTAGAACCAGTCCTAATCTTTTACTCAGAGACAAGAGTAGAAGGCTGCATTTGATTTATGACCTAAAGAAGAGACAGAAAGATGGGTGGCCCCTAAGTCTACTTTGTCCAGGTGATACATTCCCCAGTCTGACTTGTAATGTTCCATATGATGAGACTCCCTATATTTTGAAGGTCACTTATGCCAGAACAAAAGGCCAGAAGGAACTTTTATCTTCTATCCATATGCTGGCAGGCAATAGGGGACACCTGCAAACTCATCTGCCTCGCTATACAAGCAGGAGAAGAAAAATAGATATATGTGTTAAACTCAATTGATTTCACCTCATTACACCGTGCTGCCAGAAGGGATGGTTGCTCTGATGTGTAATCCCTGTCCCTCTGATGGCAGATTAGGGACAGGGACAAGGAAGCTCTTAGATGGGAACCTACCAAACAGAACTAGGAAAGCTCATGCAGATGTTGCCAAATTTTCTGAATAGCTTCTTTTATGCTTTCTGACTCAGGAAAGTGATCAGTGAGGATTTATATTGTAACAAGAATTTATTTTTCCCTTTTGTCCATGGGACTTTCATAATAACCTTTAACAAATTATTGTGCCTTATAGTCATAGGTTTATAGTCCTGTGGGTAAGATGCTTGATGTGACACAGATGACACAATCTCTCTTGTGTTGCAAACCTGATCTCGGACCAGATCTTCAAAAATGTTCAAACCCCTAAATGTAAGTATATGTTCCAGGAAGATTTTCAAGTCTAGTGGCTTAAAGTACTTCCTTGATTTTGTTCACAGTTATGCACTGCAGGTGTGTATACACATGCACAATTGAGCATCTCACAAGGTGCTTATATTTATCAGCCTGCTTTGCCCTTAATTTCTCAGCATAACAGCTGTCTTTAGCTGACCTTAGTCTTTAGAAAATGAGCAGGATCAAAACTATTTTTCCCTTTTTATATACATATGCAGGCAGCACATCATGAGCAGGCAACAGGGCTTGTCTTATAACAGTGAACAGAGTTTCTGCACTTAATTAGATGATTGTAAGATTTGAAAGCAAGAAGATTACCTCCAATCAATAAAATATGTAACCAAGTATTTTCAACTGCACTTTCAGGTTTTGTGAATTGGTAATGAACAGACACCTCTCATTTGGGAATCTGTGACTGCAGTGAATACTGGCACCTTAACTTTTCAAAGCATTGATGGAGTAGAGCTTTGTTTTGGCTCTCTGGCCACATCTGATGGCAAAGTTGCATTTTTATTAATTTATGTTCTTTAATATTATGGGCAGGAAGAACAAATAATTGTCTCAGTATATAAACACTTCACTGGAAATGAAAAGATGAACAGATTTCAAACTCAGAAGTTTTCATCATGTTCATCTAATTAGCTTTCTTATATAAGAAAGGTTGTGGTATTTCAAACAGTAAAAGAGACTAATTTTCAAGTTGAAAGTTTGCAGCTAACTCTTAAATAAATCTGTTAACTTATTTTGGAGACATATATGGAGCGAGCTTTTGATTCCTCCAAAATCCTTTTAATTGCTCAGTATATTTAAATCATAGAATCATTTAGGTTGGGAAAGACCTCTAAGATCATCAAGTCAGAAATAGTGGACCTATGAGACTCATGCAAAGTAACGCATGGAGACAGGAATAAAATCTGAATTTTGGAGTCTTAGTACAGTGTTCTCTATAGCAGGTGTCTTGACTTCTATTAAAACCAACACCTGGGTTTTCCTGCAAACATCTAACACTTACCAGACCAGCAGAAGGGTGGTTACTACGGCCTATACACTAAACTTAAGTGACAGAGTGTATCATCAAAACAGCACATTTGTCAAAAAAATATTTGAACATTTTACAATATTTTAAGAGAGCAAACAAATCTGTTTCCCACAGCTGAAATGATTACTCTCCCCACCACAAGTTTTAATGTCTGTTTTAGTGATAATCTCTGCTGCCTTGAAATACACAAAATAATGAACAGCTGCTCTGGCTGATGAAATGCAGAAGCAAAGTTGAGGTACTAATCTCTCATAAAAACAGTTTATTGCATCTGGAATAAAAAAGCAGTTGGGGGTTATTGTTGATGCAGAACAAACCATAATAGAGATAAGAACAAAATAAATGTATTCATCCTCTTCCTTTCTGAAATCTGACTTTGCTACCTTTGTAACTGACATTTGGATGATGTGCACATCAATGGGGTTCTTGGGAGGAATGATCTGCATTCACTTCCAGGTGCTGTGTCTGGACACAATGCCTTACCTGTTCCTGGTTTCAGCTAGGAGAGAGTTAATTGTTTTTTTAGTAGCTGGTACGGTGCTGTGTTTTGCATATAGTTTGAGAATGATGTTGATAACACACTGATGTTTTAGTTGTTGCTCAGTAGTGCTAAATCAAGGACTTTTCAGTTTCCCATGTTCTGCCAGTGATCAGATGCACAAGACTCAGCAGGGGACCATGGCCAGGGCAGGTGACCCGAACTGGCCAAAGGGATATTCCATAGAACACTCTGCTCAGTATAGAAACTGGGGGGAGTTGGCCAGGGAAGGCCAAATGCTGCTCATGGATGGGCTGGACATCTATCGGTTTGTGGTAAGTAATTGTATTGTGGATCACTTGCTCTTCTCTTCATTACAATCATTGTCATGATTATTATTATAATTATAGTTTACTTTATTTTGATTTTTAAACTGTTTTTATCTCAACCCATGAATTTTACCTTTTTTATGATTTTTCTCGCCATCCTGCTGGGAAAGCAGCAGACGGGAGGTGAGTGGCTGTGTGGTACTTAGTTGCTGACTGGGGTTAAACCACAACTCTGCATAATTTAGACTACTACTTAATTACCTACTGGTTCTGTTTTTGAACTACAAGTGAACTGTGTCTTCTCTTCTTTTTACAGCTATTAATTACCGTTATTCTAGACAAAGCTTGCAAACTTTTAAGAAGAGAAGTGTGCAAGGAACATACAAGGAAATTACTTGAAGAGGAAAGAAAAAGCAGCAAAGGCCTATGAAGTTAAGCAAGCTCAATGCCAGAGTTAAGAAGGTGTAGTAAACCTGGTCTTACTCTGTCCTTATCCACTCCATTTCTGAGCTGGGAGCAACCCATTTGAAATGGTGGAATGAGATCTGGGGAGATATATTTATCGCTAGGAAACAGCAGCATTTCATAGGACTTAAGATGTGACATTTGCTGAGGAAGGGATATTAAAAAGGGAACCTTCTCCCCTCCTGCATATTACTTTTCAAATCTGGGATGTCTAGTGTAGTACTCTTTCCTTTCATGCTCCTTGCCTAGGAGCAGGTCATCTTGGTCTAGACTGATAGTGGAGTCTTCCTCACTGTCCTGGTTCTGGCCAGGACAGGGTTAATTTTTGCAGTAGCCAGGAGGGGGCACAGCCAGGACCTGGAGGTTATTGGTCTAGCAGTGGTCAGGTTTTGTTGAGCTCCAGCAGGTATAGTGGTGAGCATTTGCACATGAATAGCTCCTCTCTCTTGTACCCTTTTGTTTGTTAGTAATACTATTGCTCTTATTGTTTGTTTTCTTATCTCATTACTGTTTCCAGCAAATTGTTCTTATCTCAACCTGTGATCTTTACCTTTTGTGCCCTCAATTCTCTCCAGCCTGCCAAAGGGAAGGGGGAGATGAAGGGGGAAGTGAGCAAGTAGTGCATGGTTTGCAGGGTTTCACTGGGAACGCTAAATTGGGCAATACCATTCCTAAGCCACAACATTTACTTTTTTCTCTTTGGCTTCCTGGGTGAAGGAAGTAGAGAGAGGTTCAAAAATTTGTCTGAACTGGGGACTGTAATTTTCCCACACTCCTATGCAAAGAAAATAATACTGTTTATCCACATAAGGTCCATAGTCTGACCCACCTTCAACTGGGTCTTCATCCTGCTGCCCTTATCTTCATAGAATCATGGAA
Source organism: Neopelma chrysocephalum (assembly GCF_003984885.1). NCBI lineage: Eukaryota > Metazoa > Chordata > Aves > Passeriformes > Pipridae > Neopelma > Neopelma chrysocephalum. The sequence goes on along the minus strand of NW_020897704.1, from coordinate 16,768,688 downwards.
TCATAGAATATGCTGAGTTGGAAGGGACCCATCAGGATCGTTGAGTCCAACTCAATGACACAGGACACTCCAAGAATCACATCATGTACCTGAGGGTGTTTAAATGCAGCTTGAACTCTGTCGGGCTTGGTGCTGTGACCACTTCCCTGGGGAGTTCCAGTGCTCAACCACCCTCTGGGTGAAAAACCTTTTCCTGATATCTGACCTAAACCTCCTCTGAGTCAACTTCATTTTGTTTTCTTGAGTTTAAGATTCTTTTGGTGTTCATGCTGGCTGTGACCAATCCATTCAGGCAGAGGGCCGTGCCTGCCCCATGATGATTTCTCCCCTTTGCTGCACTGAACTGAAACTGGGTACAGCAAATAAACTGTTTTGTGGTTACCCAGCCAGGGCAGTGGAAATGAATTGCCACAGGATGGCTATTTTTACTTGAAAATTTGATTTATAATATTTTTTGTATTGTACTATTTTTAAGAAGATAGGTCACAAATAGAAGATAGTTCACAAATAAATCTTTATAAAGTCATGGATGTCCAATAAATCATCTGTGTACATGATGGGTTCTGTGGAGAAACAGATACTTCAAGACTAAAGCAAAAGTTTCATTTAGGAAAGCTCTATGTGCATCTTTTATACCGTTATACTTAGTGATTTAATTGAAAACAATTGAAATTATGTAAGAAATAACAAAATAACACCAGTGCTTTTAAAATAGTCATTGAATGTAAAAGATCAATGAAACATTGTCACACTTGAAATTCTATCTAGGGTTTCAAACCCATCAGGATATTACATTTTTTTAGAGATTAATGGAAGGATGACGTGAAACATGATGGTGATTCAAAGAGAAGCAGGGCTATTGTTGGAGGATCTTCTCAGTGCAGGTATCTGGCACATCACTTGCTAGAAGGAATCAATCAGGAGTGAAGGCCATGGAAAAAACAATCCCAAATAGCATAGTCCTAACTGGAGTAAAGAGCTGGGCCAGAACCGCAGGTGGTGCAAATTTACAAAGCTCAGTGGAGATTTATTGAGTCACAGAAACAGGGAATCTGCCTATTTGTACTTTATTTTTTTAATATATGGATGCAAATGACAGAAGTGTTAAACACGGAGAGCCTGATTTTCTTCTCACTTATGTCAGTGGCAATCAGGAATAACTTCACTGAATTTACTTAACATGCTTCTTTCTGCCCTCTGGCTTCCTTGTAGTTAGTCTTAATTAGAGTAGTGCAATATTTTAAAAAAATATTAAAAAAATCTGAGCTTGAATATAGGAACTTAGATGCCATTTGTTGTGTCAATGAGATTTTCTCTTGGCTTGCAATAGAGAACACGTTTATTTGAGCAGTAAAGACTCAAATGATTTTGAGGCTTAAGCGGTGTAAGCAGAGATTCAGAAAGGTCCTGTCTGTATTCAAAGTCAGGTAAGTAGTAGTTTGGATATGGGCTTTCCACACATTGTAGGATATTTCAGTATCTGAGGTATATGCAAAAACTGGGAAAATGGGCTGCAGGTTTGTTATCTGCACTTGTTTTTTTTTAAATGTTGCCTCTCATAAAATAAGTGTTATTGTGGAAATGTCAAAAAAAATTGTTTCAGTGTTCTGAAGAGTTTGGGTTTTTTTGTTTGTTTTGTTTTGTTTTTTGTTTGGGTTTTTGTTTTTGTTTGTTTGTTTGTTTTTGTTTGTTTGTTTGTTTTGTTTTGTTTCTTTTGTCATACATGAATGTTATAAAAGTGACAGGTTGGATCCCTGAAAACCTCTTTTGTATAGGACAAATAAGTGATCTCTAGAGTTGTCTTCCACCCCCTCATAACTGATTTGGATCTGTGTAAACCAGAAAAAATTCAAAAATTCAAACCAACTAGATTATGCCGATAAGTGCCTGATATAAGCAAGAAGAGAGTGGAAATTGGCAGTCTCTGATGGAACCAGGCTGTTCCCCTCAGCCCAAGTAAGTAAAGGTCCATTATTCCAGGGCTGTGACATCCGCAAAGCAATTTAATTAAGGAATTCTACAGACTTCCCGCATAGTTAAAATGAACAAAACCATATTGAATGTGGAGCATTACACACAAGAGGAGGAGAATAAGAAGGGTGGGGTTAGAATATGAAAATCCCAGAGTACAAAACAAAGAGAAGTAAAATGCTCAGACATAGGAAATTATTATTATGATAGTGAAAAAGAAATGTATTACTGCTTGGAGGATTTTGGCTCTATTTTATGAACCCTGGTTTGTATATATGACCTTTTGACCTGTCTGCTAAGATACCTGTGCTCAATTCTCCATGTGCTATGAAGTGTTTTACTAGACCATTTGTGCTTGTATGGGTTGAATCTGTCATTAACTGTAAGAGTAGGGATATGGAAATATTAATTGTTTCACAAATAAATGCTGTACACCCTGTCTGTGAGGACTGACCAGTATCAGCTTCTCTTTTTGAGCTGTGAAGCCACTAGTGTCTGCCTTGAAGTTGCATGAGTCCTTCTGGGACTTCTCTGAATCCAAGTAATCTTCTTGAGCAATGGATTCACTTGATGGTTCACAGTACTGCTGCCAAGAAGAGATTTGTCATATCTTTAGACTAAGGGGAGTCATTCTGCAGTACTAGCTAACTCCTCTCCACAGGGGAAATCAGCATATTCTTTTGGTTATACTGCGGTCCTGTGATCAATATATTTGTTCACATTTAATGCTACATGTGAAAATCAGCATTCTTATTTTCACAAACAGCTGCAAGCAAATAGTGACCTATATATAGGATTTGTCCTCTTTCCAGCTCTATTCTTAACAGAATTTATCTGGAATTAATTGTAAATAGCTGGATTTGAAGGTCTCTTGATTTTTTTGAGAAAAGTTGGCATTTAAATCTTATTCTGCCTAGCTAGTCAATAACAATGTTCTTAGCTTCTGAAACTTGGACAGATTTGTAGCTTCAGCAAACTCTTTCCTATTGCCATTTTTAAATATACATCATATATTTCACAGAGCTTCTCAGCAAAATTTTTAGACATGCCAATGTGATTTAGAAGTCTGGAGTATATTTAAATACGACTGAAGCATTTGGGAAAACAAACCCTAAAGGCTTTCAGTAAGATTTAGACCATCCACAAGTTAATTTCCAAAATGGCACATGCCTAGATGTAAAACTATCAGATGCTCTGATAGCTATGGCAAAGATATTAATCTTAAGATCCCATGTTCTTAACCAGTGGATGATTGAAGTCATTAATAGCTCAACTTCCTCCTGCAAGAGTCTGTCAAGTCCATATATTTGTGATACTCAGCATATGAAAGCAAGTGAATCACTGACAGTGCTGGGAAGACCATTGAATCCCAAGGCTACACATCACGCAGAGTAACAAGCAAAATACAAACCTCTAACCCACCCCAGTATGGCAGCAGTCCTCACATACCCACATAGGCAGATAAGGAGCACAAAAAGGAGTGTTCCTGGTTTGCCAGTAACTTGACTGTATTGGGATGAGGCGCAGAAAGGTTTTTTAGGCTCAAATGCCTCCACTGCCTGAGAGACATCACAGAATCACAGAATATGCTGAGGTGGAAGGGACCCACAAGGATCATTGAGTCCAACCCTTAGCCCTGCTTAGGACCATCCCTAAGACTCACACCACTTGTCAGAGAGTTTCATTCAAACACTTGAACTCTGGCAGGCTTGGTGCTGTGACCACTTCCCTGGGGAGCCTGTTCCAGTGCCCAGCCACCCTCTAGGGGAAGAACCTTTCTCTAATATCTAACTTAAACCTCCCCTGACACAACTTCAGGCCATTCCTTCAGGTTCTATCACTGCTCACCACAGAGAAGAGATCAGTGCCTGCCCCTTCTCTTCCCCTCACAAGGAAGTTGGTTAACTGAATTTACAGCTGTCATGTATGAGGAAAATTTACTACGATCAGGAAAAGGGGCTCTGAACTGCTCCTTCTGAAGGTTCGTCACAGCAAATGGGACCATTAAAGTTGACTGAGAGGAAAATAAATATTGTGAGGAGTCTTTAACCCAGATAGATAAAGCAGTTCTCAACAGAAGTCTAGTCTCCACTTGCCTTGGAAGTGATGCTTAAAGCTTACTTTGAAGATGGGGATCAATGTCTATTCACAAAGAAATGGGATTTGTGTTGAGGTGTCTCTTCTATCTCCATATACTATTTCTAGGTTACTGAGTATCTCCTATCTCCATATACAGTTTCTAGACTACTGGACCATGTCCATAGGGCCCCAGAACCTGAATGCTGCTACAGAGTGCTGCTCAGTGAAATTCTGCTTCAAAAGTAATTTTTTTTTCCTTCTTTTACTTTTCTTTTTTTCCCCTTCTTATTTAGAACTTAGCTGGATGCAGGGTGGGACTAAGGCTGCAAGATTTCTGCCTAATGTTTTCATCAGTTCCACAGCTGCAGTATGAACTGCATAATGATCAAGTATGTCAAATTTCTTTCAATGTCAACAAACTTTCAAAAGCTTTAGAGTTTTGGAAAGGGCTTTCAAGGACCTGGTGTGTTGACCCTTGAAACCCTGAAAATACCTGAATGGAGGTAGGCTTTTAGACTGAACTGCAGAAAGCCTCAGTTACCACAAACCTACTGAAACCTGAAGTGCCTCTCAGATGGCTTTAAGCCATAACTGAGCAGTACAATCCATCTGGATGTTTTAACAATGTTGGCTGTCCAGAAGCCACAAACCCCAGGAAGGCTGGCATAATCAGCCCTAGAGATTTCCTCCTTACAGCAGGATGTTTTGGGTGAAACTTGTGCAGCTCAATGAGTACTAAAAACCTATTCAAACTGGGCCCAAACTTTTATCATAAAACTGGATTGCAGGTTATCATGTTGCAGCCACATTTAGAAATGCTACCTGATGTCTTTCAATATGTTTACACAGCACTTGTTCCAATGGAAATGAAAAGAGCAGAGTTTAAATATATGTAGTAAATAAATATATACTCCAAGCTGACCTATCGCCCTTCAATTACTTTCGTGATATATACTTAGTGCTAATTAGTTCTAAAAATCCCAACGCCCATATTTTTAATTGTAGGATTTTCTGGAATTGTTCTTTCCTGTAGATGTTTGAATTGGATGAGTGCATGAATTACACAGCATGTAAGTCTTGCAATTGTTCTGAGTTAATAGGTAGGTGTGGACAGAACTGTGCAGTGTTATGTTTTTTCTCAAAGTTAGTTTGTACAGTTTTTATCTTCCGACATCTTTGTCAAATTTAGGTTTTAGGATGACAGCAAACCCTGGAAACCATTTTGAGACACAGTGAGGATGGCAAAATCATCAGCAGTAGCCAGCATGGCATCACCAAGTGGAAGTCAGATTCGAACAACTTGATAAATGTCTATGATGAAATCTGGCTTGTTAGGGGAGGGGAAAGCAGTGGGTATTGCCTACCTGGACTTTAGGGAGGGCTTTGACAGTGTCTCCCATAAGACCTTCATAGAGAAGCTCTTGATGTACAGACTGGGTGAGCAGATAGTAAGGTGCATTGAAAAGTGGTTGAATGTCTGGGTCCAGAGGGTGGTGAATCAGAGTCCGGCTGGAGACAGTTCCCCAGGGATCAATACTGGGTCAAGCATTGTTTGACATCCAGATGATGGGACAGAGTGTACCTTCAGCAAGTTTGTTGATGATACCAAACTGGGAGGAGTGACTGATACACCAGAGGGTTATGGTGCCATCCAGAGGGACCTCAACAGGCTGGAGAAATGGGCTGACAGGAACCTCATGATGTTCAACAAGGAGAAGGGCAGAGTTCTGCACCTGGGAAAGAGTAACCCCATGCACTAAGAGGCTGGTGGCCTCTTAGCTGGAAAGGACCTTGTCAGAAAAGGATTTGAGGGTTCTTGAAGGACACCAGGTTGAATATGAAACTCTCAGTAGTACTCAAAGTGCATATCTACACAGATTCCATGTAGATATCTACTATATATCCCACAGTTTTCATGATGTATGTGCAAATGTGATTGAGGGCCATCAGTCAGTCTCCAAACCTAGTTAATATTGTACTTCATCATGATTTTCATATCCAACTCTTTTGAATTTACTGTTAATTCCTTCTACAAGTTATTGGAAGAAAAGGCCTAGTCTTAATAACAAAATACTGGTCTGAAAATGTTTCATAATATTTTTTAGGGCAGGATAATTTTACCTGGGCATGTTCCAAAGAAACTTGTTCTTGGATGAGTTTCACTTTTCAGAGTGAAAAATCACAGTGCAAATCTGTCTCCTCATCTAAAATCTAAAGACCGTTTACATAAGGATAATCAGGGAAAGGACAGAATGATCAGGATTGCAAGTGTCTGAAAATATAGATAAGACCAGATCTGCCAGTATGAGCTTTCTCTGCGGTGCATCTCAGATGATGAAAAGCAACTGTAAACTGGTATAACCAGCATTTGTGATTCTCTGCATCACTGGAGCAATGCCAAAGAGTTCTGGTATATCAACAAAATCCAGGGCAATTGGCAGCTGTATCTTTCTAGACAGATAAAGCTTCTTCTGCTGAAAGTAGTTGGAAGAAAACATCTGCATGTGCACAGTAGGGTATTTGTTTGTATGTTGCATGCATGTGTGTTTACACGTACACACCCACAGTTCTGCAAGTATGTGGTGGGCCTGGTAACACCATTAAATTTACCCATCATCCCTGCTGATAAGAGCAGTTGTCTACAGTCTTGCTAAATGCTAGTCAGAAAACTGAAGTCTTCTATATCATCAATAATCCTTTTTGGACTCAGGCAGAATAAAAGAAAAAAAATTAAAAAAATGCCAAAACCAAACAAAAAACAAACACGAAACACAAAACACAAACCGAAACAACCCCAAAATCAAACCAAACAAATAAAAAAACAAACCAACCAACCAACCAAAGCAACAACAACAACAACAACAACAACATCAACAAAAAACCAAACCAAATAAAAAAAAACCAAAAATAACACTAAATCTAGATGCGCATATTAGGTCAAAAGATCTGGTGGGTCTGGGCATGTGGAGGAGGGACTGGAAATGATTGACTCTAAGTGGATACTGGGACTGTGAAAAATGGACAAAGTACCACAAAGTGATGGAGTTTCAGGTAGTGAGGCAGTTTGGAAATTTTTTGGAAGCCCATTTGTTGGTGCACAACATGGGTTTTAGCACAAGAATCTGGAATCTGGAATATATATGGATAGGATGGCTAAGGGCTGCAGATCAAAGGGAATAAGAGATAGCATCAAAGTAAAATACAGGAAAGATCTTAGTGCACTAAGGGAAGAGACAAAGATAACAGTTGTTCAGGAAAAAAGACTGGCCCAAAAGACCAAGACAGGGAACGAAGTGAGAGAGTAGGTCAGTACTGGATGGATCTGTGGTCCAATAACAGGCTTGTCCGATAACGGGCTCAGAGATGACAGAAGGTAAAAAATGAGGGAAGTCTCAGGGAAGAGTAAAGACAAAACTGTACGACCAAAGATATGGGAAGTGTTTGGGGCATCTTTGTTTGCTATGTGGGAAATGATGGCTGGGACACTAAAGTACAGATGATCCCTGCTGGGACTGAAGCATGCTCAGGAGACATTGTGTTATTGCTAATTTTAGTCGCCAGGCTCAGAATAATCTCTCTTAAGCATCCATGAACTGAGATTTTCTTTTTCCCAAAGACCTGTAATATGCTTATCTCCTTGCAGATTTTCTTATACACACTGAGTAGAACAGCCCAAATTTTCAAATTCCTCCACAAAGCACCCTCAAACTATCAAATCTTTCTAAGAAAAAATGGTCCTCATAGTTTTTTCTCATATTGAACAACAGTATTCACATTAAAGGCTTAGCTGTTTTGATTTAAACAAATTAGCTTTGAGTCTGCCTGGATAGCACTAGCAGGGAAAAAGCCTTAATCAAGATGTTTAGGAAAGTTACGAACAACTAATAAAAGATCCTGAAAGAGGGAGTATCGAGGAACACTAATTACAGGAAATGCTGGAATATTTATAGACACATACACAGATATTTGTAGAACAACCTCTAGGCTCTCAACTTTCCTGGCCTAATCTCAGTGGAGGGACCCTTTCAAGTGATAACCTAAATATTTTGGTTCAGTATGTTTATAAACAACCTCCAGATTTCCTTTAAAAAAATGAATGGAGTCTGGCACATGGTTGGGATTGCAGCTGACTGTATATCTTATTCATTAGGGAGTATATTTTGCTATAAATGCTTTCTTTATTTGTTTGGAAGAAACTGCATTTTGACTTTATGATTTTTTGAAAGATAAGGCTGAAGCAGTTGTTTACAGTCATGTTATATTATCTGCTGGAGCTTCAACTAGCACCTAATCCAATGATTGCTGAATACATCTTTGGTTCAGAAGCAATTTATTTTCTCCTAGTACCAATGACGTGACATTTTGGGGAGTTCCTTTGTAGCAGAACTAGAGAAGTCCTACTAGAAAAAAATTTGGCTTGATTTAGGTTTTTGAGCATTAGAATCCTTCATACTGACCTAACAATTATCCAGGATAACTCAAAACACGTTCAAAATGGCTGTAATTTCACGTTTAGCCATAAAAGTTCCACTTACAGTTTGGTGTATGGTATGAAAACACAAATCACCAGCTATAGAAAGCCAAGGATATTGTGGTGATATTGAGTGCTTAATTAAATAGACTTTTACAAGCTGAGCTCTTATTCACAGAAATTATTTGTATTTTTCCAATCATAATGGCACTGGGAAACTATTGTTTTAAACATAAATATTATTATATATTACTGTGGATTACAGAGAAAAGAGCCTGCTTTCCTTCTACACTCGCTTTGCCTTTTGGTAGAAAAGGAGTTATTCACAAATATTTAAGTCTTGATTGTGATTCCCAGTCTAGAAACTCCTACTCAAACCCAGGCAGCAGGAAAGGTGCTGTGTTGGTCCATCTGGCTGCAGGTGAGGGATATATTCCTTCTATAGGGCACCCTCTTTGTCACGCCACAGTCTGTGCCCCAGGAACAAACACTGCTGTGTTGGCTTGTCTTCAGGCAAATGTTCAAGGGCATGATATTAACTGAGGTGTTACAGGAAAAGACCACATAGGACTAAGGATAGAAAAAACTATCCAATAGTAAAATAGCAGCTTCTTGGACAATCTTAACCATCCCACTGAACTTTGTGAAAATATTACTTTACACCATCTAAAATCTTGGACTGTGATCTTTTAGGATAGACATCATCTTCTCTAAATTGCTTGCTAAGAGGAAAGACAGCACTATATTTGCTGCTACTCAGCTAGCAACTAGGAATTTATCATGATACTCTACTGCAGCTGTGTCCTACTGCTGTTAGGCATCGTCTTAATGCTTCTTTTTACCTAAGAAAAATAGACTGGTGTCACCTTTGAGATTTAGTTACAACTGCAGTTTATAGGTGGAAAAATTATACCTTGCAAGCAAGCTTCTTAACAAAAACAAAACTGAAAAAACCACAACTCCCAAATTGTGAATCTCAGGAGATATTCATTAGAAATGGCTACAAATAGCAGCAGTGAAAATGTTACATCTTGAAAACATTACAGGTCCCTTATTAATCTTTAAGTCAAGCAAATCTAGGAAAGAAGCAGGCATTGGTGTTTTTTTTACTGCTTACATAAGCCATAAAGTAAAATGTTTCAAAAATACCAATATTTAATGACAAATGCTGTAATTTAGAGCACAAATAATGCTTTATTTATCAGAAGTGAAATAATATAGCTCAACACTCCCAACTTCTGTATCAACCTGCTATTTTGTTCCCTGATGATGGTTTTGGAGTAAATAGAAAAATAAAATATTTCCTTGAAAATACTCAGATGATTTGTTTCAGGGCTCATAAACATCTTTTATGAACAGAAATTTAGTAATACCCAGTATTAAGTAATACCAGTGGTGCTGTAACTAATCTAAAGTATGGATGCCAAAGAAATAATGTTTAGAGAGTTTTATTAGACTGATCTAATTGAAAAATGAGGTCTGCTTTGGGGCACGGAAAGCTTGTGAAGCTTGTCTATTTTTTTTCCCCAACTGATGTGATGTTATTGTTACATATATTGCTTTGGAAAGCACACAAATGCTGAGGGCAAGCAAAATGTCCTTGGGCCTTTTGATGCTGGATTCTTACCTTGCTTATGTGTGAATTCAGAGGATGGCCACAGCAGTGCTTCCCATTCCCAGGTGCTCTGGGAATTCCGGCCACCTTGACTTCGTACAGTGGAGCTGCACGCTGGATGAAGTAGCCCTCCATGGGATACATTCCAGGAAAAGTGACTGGGGTTTCTCCTTTTACTTTGGTTTCTCAGAGACCTCAGTGAGCCAGCTTGAGATCGAGTGCCTTCATGCTTAGAAGAGTACTTAGATGTGTTGGGAAGTGGTATTTGAATATCTGTTATGACATTTTATGTTCCCTCTTAACTTTCTGTCATGATGTACACAAAGGTTGACTGTAGTTACACTTTTTATGTGCTGTGATAACCTTCCACTGTATTAACTAACAGGATGTCATTAACACATGTCTACTCTGTGCTCTCTTGTCCATCTACTGATTCCTGCCTCAGATTTTATACTGTATGCTAGTAAGCATCTATACAGCACTTATCATGCTGAGATCACGGTCCATCACTAAGTTTCCTACCTCAATAACTTATGAAACAGCTCGACCATTGGTATCAAAGGTACTGTGGTGGTTTTGATGACTTACAGTGCTGGAATATCTGAAGCAGAAAAATAGCCATGCTACCCAAGATAGGTAGACCATTTATGCTGGGAATAGGATTCAACTCAAAGACAGATCTGTAGTAAGAAAGATGAATAACAAAGTTTTTTTCTCTCTTCTGAGTATGAAAAAGATGTTTCAGATGTGTCTTACCTAGAAGCCTCTGGTATCTGCAGTGTCTTTTCATAATCTGTTATATTAAGAGTACATATGTCAGCTCCAGGGAACAAGTATCAATAAATAAGTAAATAAATAAATAAATAAACACATCCATCACTCTTCTTTGAAAAATGCTGGGATGTTTAAGTCAGGCACTTATATTAGTGATTTGAATGCAACTGCTGTGCATTATAGTAACAGAAACTGTAAGTGATAGCAATAACACTGGAAAGCTTTTATCAAATTAAGTGATGGGTTTGGATCAGCTCCCAGCAGCTATGGCTTCATTTCTCAGAAACCAGCAGCTGGTTACCTGCAGCACCTTTGCTTGCTGTTCCAGCAGAGCCCTCATGGCCTGGAAAGCTGGTGGGAATTGCTTCCAGGCTCTGATCACTCCTGTGGATTCAGACAGTCTCACACAGCTGTGCATGGGTTGGGATTAGTCCTTTCATTGAAACATTGCGATTTGAAATAGAAGTTGTTAATTTTGGTTGACAGCATCTTGGCAGAGAGAAGACAGGCAGATCCCTTCTCCTCCCTCAGTAGTTCTTGTTTCTGCTGTTTTATTAAAACAGCTCATCATATTTGTAAGCTTCAATGAACAATTCTTCTTAACATACTCCCACACAAGGATCCATTGAACAACTTGCATTGTCTCAGCTATTTTGAGGATAAACATTTCTTCAGGAATGTTCATGAAACCTGAAATTGCTAAAGTTTCAAAGATAATAAATGTCACCTTCTTCAACCTGTTACAGGGGGTAGTTTCTTTGCTACTTGCAAAAATACAAGTTAGGAGGAATTACATTGCCCTTAAAAAGAACATAAAAAAACTATGGTAGTAGAATAGGACCTTGGCTCAGGAGTGTGGTAAAAACTGAGTTAATTCCTGGAAGGAATGTTAGATGAAAAAATATTAATCAGTTACTAACAATACAAGTAACCTTTAAAATGAAAGAATCACCTTTCTCTGGGTTTCTTAGGGGTTATTTGTTTTCATATTCCTTAAGCACAGACAACCTTTACCTAAATCAGGCAGGATGATTAAATAATTTTAGTGGATAATACAGTGAGAATTTACTAAGTACAGATTGTGTAGAGACCAATTTCCTGAAGTGCCTTGTTCCCTTAAACTTATTCCTACTTTAAAATAGAATTCAGGGGTGACTTAGGCTTTTGTGAGCCTTGCATCTCTAATAATTTGTGGGAGTAAGGCTCCCCCATCCCTAAAAGTGTATTGCATTCCAGCTGCCTTAGGTAGCTCTAATGTAATTTGCTTGGATACAAAAAGCAATATAGTAGGTTTGTGTGGCAGTTTGCCCGGACTAATATAGCAACTTCTAGCTGTGTTAATTAGTCACAGTGGAGCTTCACAATAAAGCTTGTTTGTTCAGCACTTGCTCAGGTATCTTCATGCTGCACTGCTTTATGACATATAGGTATAATCTTGGGTGCTTCTAAAATTGTAATTTCTTGCCTGAGGAAAAATTAATGTAAAAATATCCATGCAGATTCCATCTTTTTTAGCTACCTGCTGATTTCCAGATCAGATGCTCTCAGTCAGGGCCGAACCTCCCCTGCAACATCTCATTCCATCAGCAGGGAACTTTCGACAGCAGTAGATGTGAGCTGAACCACTTTTTAGCCCTTGCCATGCTGTTAAAATGTGAGCCATAAACTCCATCTCTGTCCTAATTGGCTCTGTTGTTGTTGCAGAACTAACTCAAATGAAACATAATTCAAACATATTTAGAAGGCAGGTTGCCTTGAGTAAATGATTCCCAGTAGAAGCTGTAGGAAGAGGACTCAGTAGGACCCTTATATCTATGCTATAACTTCAGGAATATATCTAGGCTTCATTCAGGGCTGTATTCACTATCCAATTTGGAATCGGTGCTGAAAATGCAGTGGGAAGCTGCAGAGACCAGACTGCATCCAGTTTTGTTTTAGTTCAGTTCTGTTTGCGAAGGGACTAATGGGAGTTCAGCTACTCCTGCAATGGACTTGTGGTTAGACACAAACTCAGAGAAGCAATAAGTGACCCACACAGTTCACTCCTTTTTTCAGCTTTCCAAAGCCTCTTCTGCTGTCTTTCTCCCATTCATTAAGCTAGGAATGATAACAGACATAATGCTTAAGAAGTAAATATTTTGAGAAAGAGAGGGCACTTTGTATTTGGCCTTTTGTCTTGTTGGATTATAATTCCACGTTTTTCTTCTTTGTGCCTGTAGCACTGGTGAAAGGTGCCAGACTGACATGTCTGGAGAATGAATAACTCCTTTTATGCACAGTTGGAGTCTGAGTACATCAGAGGTTTTGGGCTAATAAATCTCCTTAATGCCAAGAAGTAAATTCCTAAAAGAGGCTGTTGGTAAATGTTAATTATTTTACCCGAGATGGAACTCAGAGTCAGAGAGAAAGGAGATAAAGAAACTTGGACATGCCTATAATTCTGAACATATCACCAGGCCTCTTTACCAGGTTGATAAGGAAGTGTCCTGCTCTCTCATCTTGTTTTGAAATGTCCCTACCAATTTCCTATCTAATGTCACAGCCTTCAGCCACTCTACAGCTGACCTGTGCAATGCAAACACAAAACTGCAAAAACTCAGCCTTTAGCTCTTGGTGATGCATTTTCTTTCAAGACAAAACAACTGTGACAGTTTTTCTTAAAATGTGAATTTTCTACTCATGAAAAGCAGCAGTTCAGATTTCTAAAAATAAGGGGCATGTTTACATGCCAGAGCTAAGAGGTCTAAAGGTATGTGCCAATTTGTCAGATGGATGTGTCTGGACCATAGATTGGAAGGAGAGAACGTGGAGAGCAATGTGTGTGCTGGCATTCCCACCCAATCATGTAGCTTGGAGTAGGCACTCTGAGCCAGGTGATACTAAAGTGGAAGGAGGTACTGCTCCCCATCCTCTCTCCTTTGCCAATCTTAAGTGACTCATTGCTTCGGAAATTCTTGGCTAACATATTCATTCATTTCTCACAGAAACTAAGTGTTGCAGCTAGAAATAAAACAGAAGATGGCTAGTAGTGACATCTCTATGAAGAATTCACAACGCACGATTTCACGTCTCGGAAACTTCAGAAAAGTTATAATTTATTCCTTTTCCTGCTCTGCAATATGTCTAATACTTCTGGTATAAAAACTGCAAGATCCAACCGCTCATATTAACAGCAGTATTGAAAAGTGTTTAGTACTTATGAACCCTTCATTCCTGAATGCACAATATCCAGGTCGCTGAGCTGCCAACTGCACACCTGATAGAGGAATAATGGGTCACCCTGAAGACTGATTTTCTTTGTGTCTGTGCCCTTAACATTCTTCCTGTGCAGGTCACACAGTTTCTAGCTCCTTCCTGATTTCTCTACAGGTTTTCTGGGTGAGTTGGATGCCATGAACTGGCTTTTCAAAACTATGAATGGTTGAATATTGTGGCAGGACCTGTGTTAAGTGGCTCTGGCTTCCTTCTCTCCCATTGCCTAAGAAGCTGCCTTTCACCTTGGTGGTGGCACTTCTTTGAGTCACTTACCTCTCTCTACCAACAGTTTTTATCAAATACATATGAACTCTATCCTTGGAATAGAATACCACCTGTGTCCCAGTAAAATTAGGCTGCTTTTTAGGAGGCAAATTTAGCAGCTAATCTACTAGATTTAAAAGTTATTCTGAGCGGGTGTCACAATATTTTTGTCGTGTCAAACACTTGGACAGCCTAACCTTTGATGCTGGCTGATACATTGTCTTTCTGGCCAGAAAATCTCCAGCAAACCTGTTTCTCCTTGGAAAACTAACTTTTTAACGGGAGCATTTTATAAAATACATCTGCTTTTGATGGATAATTTTGATATCTCCTCCAAAACAAATTCCCCATCTACCCCAAATATTTCAAATGTAAAAATGCTTTTTGACAATTGTCACTGATGGTGTCTGAATGCAGCAGGTACCCCTCTTCTCTAGGTCTTTGCTTCCAATCAACTGCATTGTTGTCTGTCTGCTCTCACAATGCACCAACCTCAAGAGGACAGGTTTATGATGTCTCATGGGAGTCAGAGTTTGACCTAAAGGGTTTGTCTGCAGAGGAGAACTGGACCATCAGGGATTAGGGAGTCACCTCCCATAAGGCACTGCAGAAACATTTCCAACAAAACTTTTTTCCTCTTTAAAAAAGTATTTTGATTTTTGGGGGTAGACCCTTTTCTGATATCCATTCAGCATATTTTTGGATGCTTTTCTTATTAATTATTCAGTTTTCCTATGCATCCCTCTTGCCAATAAAACTCAGGTTGGAGACAGACATCTGAATGCTTTGCAAGGACAGTCTGCACTGACAGCATAGAGAGGATGATGGAGTCAGCCAACTCAACCAGCTGCCATAGTGCTGAGCTGTCCACAAACACAGAAGCATTCCAGAGATGGAGCTATGACTGCAAGAGTCTCACAGTCAGCATATTGATTTGGTTTTGAGGAGTAATGTGTCTGAGGCCATATGGTAGAGCTAATCTTGTTTATCACTGCTTCCCCATCCATTTGGTTCATAGTAGGAATTATCACACAAATAGCTACTGCTGAGACCTTCTGCAGAGACAGGCAGGTGTGTGTGGTCTGGGGAGGTCTCAGCAGGAGAGTGCAGTTGGAGACTGAACAGAGACAAGAAAGCTAATCCTTTCTAAGCTACACCAAAACACCCAACATGAGATAGATAAATAGTTCAACTCTGAGAGAGACTTCTAGTGGACCTAGTAAACTGTTCTTACTTAAGCTACAGACTTCTACATTTTAGTAAGAAGATTCTATTACCAAAGGTTTGTCTGTAATAAATTTATTGACAAATTCTCATGTACTGATACTGAGTGAGCCCAGTCTAATTCCTCAATGATAACAAGTTCCCTGTTTGCTGTTTATGCCTGTGTTTTTTTGAGGTTAACTCACAATGCAGTGTTTATGCTCCCTCATCTCATTAATAACCTGCCTGTGTAGTTAATGTTATTTCACTGCCCACCTTGGGCATCCATGTCTGCATAAATTTGATGTTCATCTCAGTCATCAGCCACTGACTACGGACATTGCCTGTGAAAGGTCCATGCCTTGAACTACTGATTGGCAAAGTAAATGCTAGACTGAGAGTGAAAACAAGAGACCCCTCCTGTTCACCTTGACAAGGCTTTGAACATACTCAAAAGGGCCAAATGCCTTTTTGATTCAGTCCTGAGTTGGCAGCAGAGTTTCACCCTCTACAATTTTGCTGTCACCTTTTTATTTCAAGAGGGTCAAGATTACTTCCAGTGTGAAGTTTGCCTCTGACTGCACTGAGAATAGTCCCTCACCCTCTGTGGTTCAGTAGCTACTGGAAGAACACGTCAGGGTACCTACCAGAAGAAGGATGCCAGCTACCAACTCCTGTGTCTGCTTAGTTCCATCAGGAACAGGTGTATACAGCAGCTAATTCACTGCTTGAACGCCTTGATTCTAATGGGTGAACTTGTATAACATCTTCCTTTTCACACTCCACCCTGAGTCATGTCAGGAGGACTACAGAATGCCAGCTTTCTAGTGTCTGTGAGAAGCAGAGCAGTGTTCTCACTTCCCAACGCATTAGTCATTCAAATCCACCCTCAGTCTTTCTTCTGTCATATGTTTATTTGTGCATGAGCAGGTAAGCTCAGAATAAGTTAGAATCTCGTCGTGGAAAGAAGGAGTCTTGTAAGGCAATTCTGCACAAGTTTTAATAAATCCTCCAACTCCACTGATGTGTGTTTTGCGTCTGCCTGTGGCACCTGTAAATCTATCAAGTTTGTAAGACACCTGGAAGTAAAAGTTTTTTGCACACTTGGGAAATGATTTTGAGTTTTCCTCCTAATTCTTCTATTGTAAGGAAGAGATTCTCTCAGTATTAGCAAGAAAGAAGGATAAGGTTCAACCATCCAAACCCATATTAATCCTTCTGGCCTTCTTGGCACCCACTTGCACTTCACTTCTGAAGCTTAGTAACAGACTGTGTAATCACTACACACAACACACCACTTGGAAAAAGAGTCTGGATAGCTGTTGCTATCATGTCAAATCCCAGAGAGTTAAAGCACAGGAACAAATTTAGCTCTGTTGTGCATTCTGCAAAAGAACAATGTCATCAAACTCGGCTGCTTTTCAGTCTGTTTCTGCATGTTTCATATATGTGTATATGTACATGTACATGTACGTGTACATGTATATGACCTGAAGACAGCCCAGACTTGTAAGAAGTATTCAAAATCATTGAAGCATATAATCTTTCTACATTGTCTGGAATTAAACTCTTAAAGAAAAAGGGTCAAAATATCTGCATAATACCCGATCCCAGTATCGGGTTAAGCACAGGCAGTAAACTTTTCTCTCTCAGTATAGAAGTGCATGGAAAATTAAAAGACTGGGATCAGCACCCTGCAAGAGCAAGTGCTTTGCTGCTCAGACCAGTTTTTTGAAGAAAACAAATTCTATAAAAAGGACATTTATTTCCTCCAAAATTATCTGTTCTTCACATGAAGTATTTTGTGATCAGTATACTCCAAATACGACAATAAAATGAGGAACAGAAAAGCAACTCCCATTATTTAGAAACAAGAAAATTGAAGAAGGAATTTGTATCTCCTCCAACTGTGAGGAGGCCTAACAAGCAGACAACTCTTCTGCAATTTCTTCCCTCTCCCACTTTTCGGCATTGGCATCACAGAAAGGAAGAAGCTATGCTGTCTCATAGACCAAGAGATTATTTTGTGCTATTAACCTCCTCCTTCCCACCTCCAGGAACTTTGATGTGCTGGCTGTGCCCATTCTCACACTGAGTATTTTTCCTGAGACATCAGTTTCTGTGAATTTGAATGAATGAAAGTTTGCTCTCATTTTCCCAGACCCATGCCCTGCTGCTGGAGGGTGCTACATGAGCTGCATCAGAGATATTTATTGGACAAATAAAAGGGTGGGAGCCAAAAGATACAGCACCTATCAGGCATCCTTCCTCAGCTAAGAGCAACAGAGTGGTCTGACAGTGGGAAGAGGCCACTCCCAGCACTCTGTAGCCCTGCAGTCCATGCTGACTGTCAATGTTTTTCCTGCTCTTGATCAGTTGCCCTTACAGCTCAAGCCTGCACACCAGCTGTCTATCACCAGAAAGGAACTACTTTGCTTAACTCAGTATCTCAATGATGAATATTTTTTGTCTGTGGCTAATATGTTTTGTCTTACTCTTCTGCAGATCTTGGTCATGGCTTTGGAGAGGTTCTGCTGACACCATGGCTTGAATCAGCAATGAGACACCAAGCTTCCTCCTTTTTTAAAAGAGAACTTGTGTCTACATCAGTGTTTTGCATTGAACCAGGAAAATGCTTTTTGGAGGTGATCTCCTGCTTTTGCTCAGTTAGCATAATTCATTTCATATTCGTGGTTTCAGAACCTGAAAACCATGCCTATCTCATATAAAGCTAGAACAGGAAATGTGCCAGAGGAATACACTCAGTTTGCTTCTGCCACTAATAGGTGTTAATTCAAGGAAAACAAATGGAAACTATTCCCAAATGAGCCTACAGTAATGAAAGGTCTGCAGCATTAAATGCTTCACCTTTCGAATCCCTTCTATAGACTGTACTATCTAGCAATTCAGACAGATGCTTCCTCCCTTCCC
Organism: Neopelma chrysocephalum; assembly: GCF_003984885.1. Lineage (NCBI taxonomy): Eukaryota > Metazoa > Chordata > Aves > Passeriformes > Pipridae > Neopelma > Neopelma chrysocephalum. The sequence continues at coordinate 16,750,125 of NW_020897704.1, read as the reverse complement.
ACCCTTTTGTCTTCCTGCCTGCCTTGATAGGAAAATGAGGCAAAATCTGTGTTGTGACCAAAACAGGTCCCTCATGACCCCAGCACTGTCTCAGAGAAAGCCAGCACCTGGCAATCTTCCTATTCAAAAAATCACTGTGCATTTCACCAGGGGTGCATTCCACTCATTCAGACAGACATGGTCATCAAACTGAATCTGAGTTAGAAGGAGAGGCTGCTAGAGGTGAGACATTAGGAACTGGCACTATTTGGATCAATATTCTATTTAGAGTAATGTAAATTCAGGCAGTGGCCTAACATGAGAGAAACATATGACACAAGTTAATTTTATTTGCTAGATTTTTCTGCAAATTAACTAACGAGGCCAAAACAAAACTGCAGAATTAAAATGCAAAAAAAAAGTTACAACACCTTTTTTTCCTGAGTTGTACAGAAGAAATGTGGCTAAAAACTTTTATAGAAATTAGGAATCCCACTCCATGACCACCATCCCTGTCCCATATTTGGGCAAATACTGCAAATCTCAATGAAAAAAGATTGCAATTACATCTCATTTTCTGTGATTAAACTTAGTGCAGATGCTTATTGTAAGTCAAGGAAAACTTAGCTTTATTTAACTTTACAAACCATAGCTCTTTTATGAGTAAGAATGCCCTCAGATAGTTTATCTTTAAAACTGTCTCACACTGAGGACTAAGGACAGTGAAGATACTTAATAGTTGTCAAAGATGGGTTTTGTTGGTCAGTTGGTATATAACTCACTACTTAAGCTGTATCTCCAAGCTTTTAATTCCTATTGGCTAATAAGGATTTCCTCACAGAAGTAAGCTAAAAAGTATTGTATTAAAGAGAAAACATCTGAAAAGGATTATAAATAGTGGAGATCTTCTATTGTGGGAACTATATAGGTTTTTCTAGAACTCATAAACAAAGGAGAAAAATAGTTCTGGCTAAAATAGTTGTGAAAAGCTCATTCCTACAAGCCCCACTGAAAGAAAACTTCCATCTCCAGATTCAGTCTCCATTATCCTACAGATAATGGAACTATCTGTAGGAAATGAAAAAAACCCACAAGGATTATAAGTGGGATTCACCTAATCTAACTTCATCTCCTTGAAATTTAACTGTCTAAATTAAAACCATCCTCTTGGCTCTCTACATTGAGTACAGAGGGGGAGAAATACCTCCAGAGAGTAATTAATCTTCTCTCTTCTAGTCATCTGTCTTAGATAGGTACAAGTTGCCATCAAGATGGATGTCTCCATTGACTGCTGAGAAAACCCCGACAGACTTAGTAGAAAAGTCTGGACTATGAAGGTCAAGTATGCACAATCCCATGGGTCAGAGAGTGGATTGGTCATGCCCAGGGAGAGTGGAAGGCAGTGGTTTGTTTTGACTTGGAGAATAACCTAGGACAGGCCCCAACATACTTGATACAAAGGCATCGGATACAAAATACTAAGAAATTTGTATCCTTTTTCTAATACTGTCCTGATATATGACATTTTTTCTATTCAAAAGACAGTGGCATCATCTTGTAAAATAGTTGTCCTATGAATATAGAAAGAGAAATTTTGAAAAATGAAAATATGTGGACACTGAGGGGGTTTTGTTTCACCTTAACTCACTCACTTCATTATTTACTGCAAGTGGTAAAGTGAAACCCACTGTGGAAACATGCACTCCTACAATGTGTTATGGATTTCCAGTGGTGAACTATTAGGTGTTTTGCAATTAACACAGCATGAAAGAACCATCACGTCCACGGATCTCTGAGTTCACACTTTTCTCTAATGAGAACCAAGATAAGTTGTTCCAGTTTCGGTGTATTGGCTACCAAATTGACCCTGGTCTATAGCTCACTTCAGGCTTCTGTAATTCCAATAAACTTGTAGTATGTTCAGATCCACCAATTGTAAATGTCTAAAATTCACTCACCCTGCTCCAGGAACTAAAGCCAGAGGAAAAACACATATAATCTGTTCAGGCTTATATTTTTTCCCTTCTCTTCCTGTGAAATATAACACTTGTATCCATCTGCACTGATATTTTTCCCAGAGATGCAGTAGGGCAGAACCTGACCTTGTGTCTTAAGGGAAGTCCTTAGTGACAGAATTATCCTTATTAACGGATGAAATAATTTCTCCTTCTTAAAATGCAAAAGAGACAACTCTGTTTATGCTTACACCATGTTTAATAAACCTTGTCCACAGAGGAGTCTGACAGTGCACTTTCTATTCCGGGGCCATTTGTACATATTCTCGAGAAGAGGCAGCACATGAATGAGGCTGCTGATTGTTGCTGTCAGCATCCAAGGTGGATGTAATAAAGGAATGGATGAGGTTACTTTTCTGCACATCAGCACTTCCCAAAATTCACCTCAATGATTGCACACTGTGAAATTTTAGCGCTTGTGCTGGGCATGTAGCATAATGTGAGGAATTCCCAGATCAGAAATCTTCCTTAACAACTATGTGGTGGGGCTCTGAGAAGTTTTGAGGAGGTGGGTCATAAATTTCACAGGTCCTACAGAGCAGCTGGTTATAGTTAGATCCTGAGAGCACCCTTGCCCCTCCTGGAGGCCAGGCTTGTCTGCTGGGGCTCAGAGATTTCCTCATGCCCCAAGGGGAACAGGAGAGGCCCAGAGCTGCCTGTGGGGAGGTTACAGCGGGACTCATATACCAGTTCAAGATACCTCTCACCCTCAGCCCCCACCTGAGCCACAGCCTCAGCAAACAATTTGTGAAGAGCTGTAAGAAGAGACACATAACATATAGACAGGATTTTAAAATTACATAGCTGGTAACTATTTTTTTTTGTAAAGTCAGATTCTTCATTATTCATGCAAGTCTGAGGGGTTTTCATAGGAACTGTACCCAAAGCAGGACTGTCTCAGGGACTGAAATTTGAAGATCTTTAATCAGTGATAAAGTGCTTGAAAAAAGACCCATGTTTATACTCTGCATTTTCCTGTCTTTTTCCTGATGTTTTACGGTGATATTGTTTGGCTCTTCAGATGCTCATGTATTCTCTGCCTGGGCTGCACACATGGAGGAGCAAAGGGGCTGGAGATAAGGGCCTGATTTGGGATATAGCATCCCATTCTCCTCTTCAGCTCATTTTTTCACTCAAGTAAAACAAGATCATTGCAGCAGTAACCTGATTCACAGCCAGTGCAGCAGAAATCGCTTATTTCTCCCATCTCTGTGAATTGCAATATCCTGCAATGTATTCCCAGATATTTAGGCATAATTTTTGGATGACACAAGGTAGGATTCCTTTTCAGAAAGAGCTTAATGGTCTAGGATAAATACTGTCTCAACGTGTAGCTTCCTGCTGATTTACAGTGGTATTTGACTTCTGTCAGGCTGTTGGGTCTCTGAGGGAATTTGAAAAATCTCTGTTCATGCTAATGTTAATTCCTACTTAATGTTCTAACATGAGCAGAGCTTGGCATTTGTGTTTCTAGGAACTGGCCAATAGGTCACTGTCCCCTGTGTGATTGACCTCCAACAGAAAGGAAGCCAAATCCAGCTGAACTGAAGTTTGAATATTACTTCTTGGAACATAAAGGTTTTTTCTTCATCTATAAGGCTTAGATGCTTGCTTAATGAAATACAAATAGTTAAGTGTGACAGTTTTTCTAACATGTCTTTAGGAAAAGGTTTATATATCACAGCCTATGATCTCATGTATCATAAATCTTCAAAAAGTAAAGCTGGAAAGGATGTTAATTAGCTTCCTAATCCCATACCCTGCACTGAAAAAGGCAGGTAATATGTAGTGAGGTGACCTCACAGATATTTGATTTATAATCTCAAAGAAAAGCAATTCTGCAGCCCATCTAGGCAACAAACTGTAGTACTTCCTTACACTGTTAGTTGGAAAATTTCCCCTTGTATCTAACCTAAATCTTTGCTGCTGCAAATTAAGACAATTACTTCTTGTTTGACCCCTACTGAACTGTCTGAACAACTGATCATTCTTCTTTGTTGTTACTGTAAAAACAATAACTACTGGAAGACTAGAATTATGTCATTATTTAATCTTTTCTAGATTAAATAAATCCAATTATTTTAAACTTTTATTTATTATGTGGTTCTAAACATCTTATTGTTCTCCAGTCTCCTTTGAACATTCTCTAGCTTTTCTCAGTCTTTCTTATAGGGTTACAGGTAAAAACTCCATGTTTGTCTTATAATCTAGTAACACATTTCACATTGCAATATGCCTTTTTAAGAGTCATAAAATTTTCCTTCTTAATATGTACATGGTTTGCTTTATTCCTTCAGATATTGCTTTGTGGTAGCATACATATTTTTTTTTAACTCAGTGTTGGATCTCTTTCTTTCAAATGTAACATCTTTCATGCTTTTATTAAATTTCATTTGATTATTTCAAACCAAACCTCCAGTTTACTGAGATCACTCTGTATTTTGTCATCTGAAAGTATTATTTCACAGATGAAATGCCTTCACATATCTCTGTGAAGCACCACTGACCTGAATAAGGCTTCATTTCCAGGGCTTTTTTTATTGAGATTCTGGATCAGGTCCAGATATGGAGTCATTACACGGTCAATTATATGCCAGTCTGCCACAACAGTGTTTCAAGCACATGTACTGGCACTTTATGTGTGTGGGAAATAGGATGAAGAGGAAGAGCTTAAAAATACCTAAACTGACATTTCTGCTTTTCCGTAATAATCTAGAAAAGTTTCTATTTTTCCATTTTTATTGATATGTATAAATGAACTTGTGCACTGAATATTTATTTGCCTTCATACTGTCTGTTTAGGTTTTCGCATATTTCTGACACACAACGTTCCTTCTGTACTAATTGTTCAGGTTTTTTAGGCTGCTCCAGTGGTCTCTTACATATTAATAATATTTTTTCACGTGTTCTTTTTTCCTCTCCCTGCAATTATGTGTTTAGACAAATGAGCACTTGAAACTGAATTGTATTTGAAACCAATGGAGGTCAATAGGGGTGACTCAGTATTATGCTAATTTAACTCTTGGGTCCTTTTATGTGTTGTCAAAATTCATTCAGTTTTAAGAGTGAAGAACAGAAGCTTTTATGCTGCAATGTTTGCATGAGTTTTTCCTTTTTGCTGAAGTATACTGGTTGATATTTACATTTAACTAGGGCTTAACTGAAGGTGATATTGGATGTTGGCTTCATTAAGCTTGAAAAACATCCTTGAAGCAAACAAATATTAGCATCCTGACTAAGAGAGGAACTAAAAAAAAGAACAGTGATGAATTAAGAAAAAAAAAGGGAGAAATATCTTTCGCACATCACACGGTTTTCTCCAGATTTATGACAAAAATGAAAAAAAACACTTTGAAGATGGGAAATTGCAAATGCAGAAACTGTGTCTTCATATCTCCAATACGTGTTGCCACATGCTTCAAATGAATGTGACTGATAGAAGTGTTACCAGATAACTGCGGCCAAGAATCAAAAAAGGACTGCTGGATTTTAAAATGTGTGATTCATTTTCATGTCATTAAGGCGAGAAATGCATTTTCTTTTTCCTCCTCTCTCTCTGGCTTTTGAAGCTTTTCCATAGACAGAGTTCTCCGAAGGCAAACTTAACCTTTGGTGCATTTTATCGTTCTCCAGCATCTGACTAGGGGGGGAGAGCAATGAGCTTTCTCTCTTTAAATGTCAAAACATCATGAGTTGTCATCTCCATCTCCATGTATCATCTCAGTTTCTGAAGGCACAGGGGAGGTTTCCTTCTGAATGCTTTTGTAGAAAATCTGTGCAAAAATGACTAAAAGCAATAAGATATAGTTACTCTGATAAAGGAACACAGTTTTGAAAACTTTGACAATTGCAAGTCTGGTGGACAGTTTTGCCTTCTAAAAGATCCCAATTTTCAGAAGATTCTATATCAAAAGAAATAAATCTACTTCTAGACAGCTCAAATTAAACATGCAAAACTGAAGCATGGAAAATCTGAAGCTGCATTCAAAATCCTTCCCTTAGTTACCAGATTTTAGTCATAATCCATCTGTTGCCAAGGTCTTAAGACCCAGAGTACCTCTGATCAAATTCTCTGTTCATGGGACAAAGTTTCCTTTGATGCCATCACTGGTTTCTTATCAGCTGAACCCTTTTCCCAAGGAATTAATCAACAGGATGACATTCAGCATAAGCTTCTTGGCAGCCTGAAATGAGAGAAATGTGTCAAACTGGAAATATATAAAAATGTGTATTTAATTTGATTGAGACTAATAAAAGTATATGAATTATTTTATCCATATACCTTTGATTATTTATTTTTATTATGTTTCTTATATTTCAATCAATATTATTTTTGTTCTGTTTTTATTTATTTATACTTGTTTAATGCTAGTGACAGATACCAAATTTGTGTCTAAGTGGGTATGAAATACTAAGAAACCCTTTGAGAGGAAATACAAATTATTGTTGATTAACTAATTTATTTGCTGTGAAGTAGAAGCTATTACATCAATCTTTACTGGACTAAAAAAGATAGTCTTTGTTATTGTAAGCGACCTGAACAATCGAAGAATAAAATGCAAAAATTCTGAGTAGGAAGCAGCAGTCAGTAGTCAGCAATTCAAAGTAGAATGACACATGCAAATTAAAGTGCATACGGTATTTTTCAAGCTCTAAATCACATTTGTTAGGATAAAAATGGTGATTAAAAAATCAGACCTGCTCAAATCCCATTTTCTGAGTTGATTTGAGAATCATGAAGCTTGAATCTCATTTTAGGTCATTGAAAACTAAACAACTCAAAGGCAAAATCCAAATCTCATCACCTGTACTTCCCAACACCTAAAAAAATGGAGTATCCAGGCTTACCTGTGATGTTTCACAATGACTCAGATGAACTTCACTGCTCCCAAGGCCACTTTCATTTTATTCTGGAGAGTCTATACCTTTGATGAGAGCTTGTGTTAAGGGAAGAACTGATGAATGTGAGTGGAAAGACAGCTGACACAAAGCAGCATGTCAGATACTGCATCCCATGTGTTAAGTGGGCACCTGGAATATGTATGGCAGTAACAGACCTCTAGATCATCAATCAAAATAGTCTTGATTTGGTCCTAAGTGCTCACAGTGTTTGTTGTGGTCTCTTCACTTACGAAGTTGTCAAATGACTTTGACTCATATTTCATTCAATGATCTGTCCAGTGTTAATTTTGGTGAACAGATAATGATTAACTATGGTAAAACATAATAGAATTGACTTTCTGGTGGGCTATTTCTAGCTTCTAGTTCTAGTTTCCAGATAGTATTTGTTTTGTCTCAGTCACTAATGAGATCAAAAGTTGCTCAGCCAAAGAACTACTGTGATTTTTAAAAGACATTGTAAAGAAGGCAGTTGTAGACATATCTACTTATCCTGAGGTCTCTCTAGTCTGGCCTTAGCATAGAGGGTATCAATGCTTTTTATTTCAAATAACCTTCATAATCTCAATAAGATTTCAAATGATTATTAGCACCAATGTTTCCCCTGTGCAAGACAAACACACCAAATTTAATTTACCATCTCAAATGTTTTTATAATACCTATTTAGAATTACTTTGATATACCAGTCCTGGAGGCAGTACTACTCATGATTGCATGTAGGGGACTTTTATACCTCTCCTACAGTGAAGCAGACTGGATTCTAATGATACTGTGATACATTTGTTTGTTTGTTTCACTGGCCTAGGTAAGGCTTTTGTTATTTTTCTACCCACTAAAGGAGGAGAAAATCTTCACATTTATAGATGGTGCAGCAACAGAGTTGGAACTTACAGGTTTGAAGTACTCAATGCTTATCTATGCAATGGATACTTGCTGAATTTCCATGACTGTTAAAACTCTTCTTTGAACCTCCAAAATCTTGAACAAGATTTTCCATTGAGCATGTGAATGTGTTTCTGCCTGTTGGATTTATTTTAAGAGCATGGCAATTGAGGAGATTATGTAAAGTGAAGAAGCAAAGACAAGCAAGGAAAAAATTACAGCAAGTTGGAGGAGTGTGCAGAGAAAAAGTTTAAACCGCAAAGTGGCAGCACTAATGCATCAAGAGGGGAAAAGAACCAAAGAAAAATACCTTGGATAGTGGGAGGTGTCTGGAACTCTTGTGAATGATGGTAGACAGCATATTGTATGTGGGTGTCTACTGTGATCTGTTTTCCCCCAGCAACACACGAACTGTACCTAGTCTCAAAGTCATATTTCCTCATAGTTATAGTTCTATATGCTTTTTATTTTTACGCTTCATGCCCTCCTGAAATGTTAGATTTGAAATGGTTTCTGGACTGTTCTGAACATTTTATTCCTAGAAAGATATCAATAAAATAGAGGGGTGAGAAAGAAAGGCTGTGGAGGTGACCTGTAGTAAAAGAAAATATTCAGAATAGGTACCAATGGTTAACTATGATAACTAGGATGGCTGCCCATTGCTCAGCAACAAGTTCAACGTATGTCCTTACAAAATACCATAATCATACTCCTTTTTTTTGGGAGACATTCTGAATTTTGTAACAGTATCTTTGTGTATTTACAAAGACATAGAAAGAAGACAGAATAAGGGCTTTAAGTTCTGATTGCTAGAGCTTAGAAAAGGGAAGGTAGAGGGGAGAAGATAACCTGCTTTAAATGCATATGTTCCAGATTTCTCAAAAAGAAAAAAATGTGAAATAAATAATAATAATTTATAAATCCCTTCCATTTTGAATGTGGAAATGGTGAATGAAAAATTTTAGGCAATTAATGAGGGTCAGCTGGATAAAATAAGCCCTAAACTCCAACTCTGCAGCGGCCAAATTTTCAGGTTTTGCTCTCTCACTCATATATCCTTTAGGACAAAAATTCTGATGGACATTTATCCTGGTGTCACTGAGATCACATTTTGAGGACAATGGTAGAATTGAAAAGGAGATTAGATCACGGTTTGACTAACACAACCTCTGTTGTCACTGGTGTTGTGTCGGAGAGAAAGGCCCACTGTCAGAAACCAAAGTGGCTCTGAGTGAGTGGTTGTGAGGGAAAGCTTGTTTTCCATTTGTATGATGAGAAAATCAAACCTAGAAGTGAGAGAGGCATAATGAATAGAGGACAGCAAATAAAAAACCCTGAAGTTTTGGTAAATAGATTCACTATTTACAGTAGGTACTAAGAGTTGTAATTGTTCAAATCTTTATTGTTTAGACACTTGGAAGCCATCCATTAACTCATATGTTTCGATTTCGGAATAACCAAATAGAAACCAAAAAATCTCGTTAAAGTAAGGAGCACCTAATCTCAGAACATTAAATCACAGGAAGATATTTTGACTTGGACATTCCGATCTTAAACTGATCATAAAGTTCTCAACAGATTTGATAATATGGACTTTGTTCTTACCCAATAGCAGGTTTGCATAGTTATCTTTGTGTTGTTTGCACTTTCAGGGCTACTGATATAGATGAATGTGTCCTATATTGAAAACCATAATTTACTAACATAGATTTAGGGGAAAAAATGATGAATTTTGGTGGATTAATTACTACTTCAGGTAATATAACTGGCATCAAAATAACAAGAAATTCACTCTGTACTTCTGAATTCACATCTGAAAATGCCACTCGTTCACTTCAGAGACTTAAGTTGTAGTTGCACCCACTGAAAGCAGCAGACAGTATGTTTGCTGCACTGATATTTCCAAACTGTGCCTTTACTACCAGTCGATTTCTAAGCCTTTCTTTCAGTATTTCTTCAAATCTGGATATCAAGTTCCATTGGCATCTATCAAAACAGGAATGACATTTCTAGGCAAAACTTATTAAAGTAGTCATTTAGCACTGTCATCATATATTAGAGAGTGAACTTTAATTTGTCAGGTAGCAAACCTGCTTAGAGAGATAACAACACAACGAATATGGAAAACAATTCATGTTAAATGATGGACCTAAACTCACAACTGTACGTTGTGCGTTAGCACTGGGTGCTTTGTGCCTTTATAGAGTTATGACTCCCTAGAAGCTGCACCCTGTGGCTTGGCAGGGTGTGTGTATCAATGTGATGAACACTTGGGTGTCAAAAACAACCATTTGGGACAATCAGCCTGTCAACAATCTTGAATACCTTCCAGCTTTGCTCCATTTATTGGCATCAGTAAATAAAGCACTGTGTTTTCATTTATTTTTTTCTACCAGCTAGTGCCAGGCAACTTAATGGAGCCTCCCAACATTGCTTCCCTATGGAAATAGCTTGAATCAACATTGTGTTTTTTTTTACCCCAGCATAAAATGTTCCTTCTCTCTTTTACACTCCTTTTGCTTCATGAGCAAACAGCTTCATAGTAAACAACTAGAGGGCCCCTGTAAACTTTGCTATCAATTACTTAGATTTATTTTTTATGTTTCTTATTGAATAAATAGTTACATTAAGGAGGAAAGGAACAAGAAATTCTGGTTCTACAGCTGCTGGTCGTCAGTTCATCCTCAGAAGAAAACTAATGATCTACAGGTATGTAGTACAGCTGTTTAACTTTTGAAGAGAAGTGTGCTTCAGTCTAGTCCTTACAACTTCAGCTGGGATTTTTACATGGTCTTTTTTTCTAATGGCAAATGAATATTTTTTTTTCCATGTCTTGGTCTACAGCTGGGTTCAAAAAATGCAGCAGATGACTTTCCCTCCACTACTTCCCCCCTCTTCTTTTCTTTGAGTTCTTTCATGAAGAATGACATTTTCCATCCATAAAGATGAATGTTTTCAAAGAATCTCAACATCTGTAACAAAAAAAACCCCAAAATGACAAGAACAACAGCAACAAAAAAACCCCAAACAAACAACACCCCCCTTCCCCCAGGGACCTTATGGAAAATGTTCTGGGCTGTGGAAGAAAAATCCTATAGTTGGCATCCTGCCTTTCAAATGTGCTTTCACGTTTGACTTCAGACAAATTACTTGATCTCCGCAGTTCTGCATCTGTATGAGCTCAGCAATATTTTTTACTATACGGATGCACAGGAACTAATATTCTTATCACTGCTGCTCCATTCTGTTACAGTTTAGATAAAACTATCTTTATAAGGATTTAATAGTGTTTAAGAAAAAATCGATTTTATATACAAGTTACATTTATTCCAAGAAAACAAATGGAAGCAGAAAATATCTATGAATTTTTAGCTTATCTGAACAAAGACTTTTATTAGCTATTTCCCTGGTAACTTTTTTGCAAGTAACCTTTAAAGATAACTTTGCATTTGGGAGCAGAGAAACTTGAAATAAAACAAAGGCTATGGAGAAGTCTTAATACAAAGCCACAATGTATCCCAAGAAAGGATTCATGATGTTGCTTTTATGTCTGAATCTCTGAGGAAAAAAATATTCTGCAAAGAAAGACACAGCATGAGAGCAAAGATGATCAGATGTATTAACACACAGAGATAGCAACATCAAAGCAACTAGGTCCTGCTTTGGTTTTGGTTTTGTTGGATGTGGTTTGGGCTGTTTTCTGAGACACTGCACTAAGCTCAGTAGCACTTTTCCAGCTGGGAGACTCTAGGGCAGTAAGTAATTTTTTGAATTCCTTCACAGCAACATTTCCTAAGTAGTTCAGATGTGTCATGAGAGATGATGAAGGGTAATTTGTAGAACAAGATGCTACAATTAACAACCACGAATAGAAAGCAGAAGCAGTCCATAAATATTTCTGTTCCATAACTGTAAACAGGCAAGAATAATGTACTTGTACAACATCAAGATGATGAAGTACCTTTCAGTCCATATATCATCTACAGATGATAAACAATTTGTGTGACCTTGATGACTTACACATCACAATCCAAACTATTGACGAAAATTTTGACAAATCCTGAGGAAAACTCAGAAGAAGCTCCGATGAGTTACAACAACCTGTAAAAAGCATTCAAACAGGATATTTCACTAAAAATATTTGCATTTTTCTAAGCCAAAGGGAAAATAATGAAATTTGAATTTAAGTAATGCCAGTGTACTTTATGGTTGTTAAAAAAAAAGAGAAATATTTTCAGGGAGATTAGAATTTTTGGATGCCAAAAGTACCTGAATTATTCAAGTCATTATTAATTCTTACATTACTTAAAATTTTGTAAGGATTTAGAACCTTGTGACATTCTAATTAAAAATACAGCACTGTGAATTACTAAGAAGGAGCTGATGAATGGCATAACTGATAAATGTTAAGGAGTTGTTATTTATGGAGAATTTTCATTATAGGTTTTATCTAGTGGGAAAATTTACCATGTAAAATGTACCTGATCCTGATTTTTATTCATGATCTGGTAGTAAAGGTATCATCACTATCAATAAAATCTGTGATTGGCACAAAGAGTAGAGGAACAGTGAAAAATGATGAAGTAGAACAGTCAGATATAAAGTCCAAGATTACCTGTTGAACTGGTTTATTCATTCAAGATGCTTTTCCAGTTCAGGTAAATGCAAAATTTTATCCATGTAAATATAAGGCATGCAGATCATTCCTACAACAGAGGAGTAGGACTCTAGAAGAAGTATAGGGATATAAAATGTATAGAGATCATAGTAGAGAAAGAATCAGTGGTTTTCTGCATCAAAAAACAATCATGCCAAATCTTGTATGTGGCAGCAGTTGAAATAAAAAACAGTTTCTATAGTACTGATAAGATTAATATTATCATCCTACTTATAGTTCTAGAGTCTACAATTTCAAAGGAATATTACAAAACTGAAAAAAACCCCTACACTAGTTATTAAAGATGTAGAGAATATGCATTGCAGTGAATCATACTGCAGGTTTTAGCCTTTTTATCTAGTGGGAAAAACCCACTGAGAAGACTGGACACCAAAGGTCATTCATTTGGGAAAGACATGTGTTTTCATATAGTGATTACTCACTAATTAAATGCAAATGTACTTGAGAAATTAATAAAACTGTGCTGGATTCTTCCCTCCTAATTTTTTCATACCAGACAGAGGATGGGTTCTGGTCACAGAGAAGCTGTTGCCTCCTTAAAGGAATAATGTGATGAATCATCAATATGTGAGATACGAAAAATTTCAGACTAGAGGATGTTATAATGCTGCCTGATATGGAAAGAGATGGTTGTGGGAAGGGGAAACCTGGTGCTGGTGACAAACAGCCAACATCTTTGGATCAGATCTTGGCTGTGTCAGCTTTCAACTGAATTTGAACAGTTTTAGGCTTGTGGCAAATTTTAACTCTGAGTAGCAGGGTAGTAATTCCCAGTGGCCTATCATCAACATTAGCAAGTGATTTCCATATCAATATGCATAATGTAATAGAGATAATAGAAGTTACATTTACCGAAAGTGTATGGTACTAGTTCCCCCCCTCTACTCATTCCATCAGGATGAGAGCTGTTGGTAACAGCTTTATAGCTATAACAACTGATATTTTTCTCTGTAGAGGTACTGGGTTTAATCCTGACAATATCAGCCAGCAGAGCAGCTATCACAACATCAGCTCCTATGCTGATAACCAGACAATTTTCTTGATAACACTCCTGAGCATATATTTTATGTATTACTGCTAAAAATATAAATTTTATTCCTTCTTTAGTAACCTCTTCCAGAGATCATGCATCAAATTACATATCGTATTTCATAAATAATTATCTTACAAGGAAATTTAACTTGGTGTTAAAATAAAATGTCAATCCCGTTTTTCTTCTGCAGAAATGTCCTTATGCCAAGACAAAATGAATCCTTCACCAGATGGCTGTAAATGAAACAGAAAATATGTGATCTAATGGTTCTATGTTAGCAAACTATTCTAATTGATTTATTTTTCTTAGTAATTACACTGCTAGAACATATCTGTGCTGAAACTGACACCAGCTCTGCCGAATATCTTCTATTTTAAACATTGGGCAATTAATGTAAAGAAGTTGTCATATTGTCACAGATGATAAATTAGGGTTTTATGGTTCCAATACTGCCTGAAAATGACTGCATTTTTAAAAATTATCTTAATTATAAAATAAATGTAAATATTTGTTTGAGATTGGATATTTATTAACCCAAAAGACTGGGGTGATAAAGAGCAAAAATAATTCCCTTCCATTTTGTTCTTTTCTTGAATTTCTGAGTATATACAAGACATTTTCATATTGCAGATATTCATACTATTCTTGTTTCAAAGCTGTATGGATTTTTTTTTTGCTGACTTGCCCCATCAGAAGGGATTGAAAATCAGAATATACTAGCAAAATTAAAACAAAAGTGAAAAAAGGGGGAGAGAACAGAGAAGCCACTAAGCAGAAGGTTTTGTTTTCAAATCACTAAGACAAAATTTATGAGACAGCTGACCTCCAGAATTTACACTAGAGTTTGTCTTTTTCAAGTATTCCATAGGAAAGTGGAGAGGAAAATCTGTACATTTTGATTTGAGCATCCATTGTTTGTAAAATCATTGATATTGCTCTTTAAAATAACAAATGAAATATTAACAAGTTCCATTAGAGCAAGCATTAAGTCTGAATATAATGGCGTGATTTTATGCTATCCCAGGAATGAAGCTTAAAATAATTGGGAAGTCAGACGTTATTCTGTTCCTGGTACTTTCATGTTTGTGGAAGACACAGTGTGGCATTTCACTACCTCATCATCTCATCTGAATACTATTGTCTGCTGTAAAAATGTCTTCATGATAATGGCCTTCAGAGCCCAGTAACCCACTGAACTGGGAGCTTAATTACTGGAAAATGTAAAAACTCAGGGAATGCCCCAGCTTCATCATAAAACAGCTCTCAGGAAATGTGTTACAAATGCGGATTATGGCAAAAATTATCTTTTTCCTGAGCACAGCCACGATCCAATGCCTATTCTAGTTAGTAACAGTCTCCATGGACTCCATGGATCAAGCACTTAAACCCTTTTCAATTTTTCTTACAGCTGGACTATGTTGTCCTTATTTCCCATTGTGAGCATTGCTTATTTGAAAGTTAGAAAACTCGTGATGGACTCCTGCTGGAAAGGTCAAGTTATATATTCCCATGTACCCATGTACAGCCCCATTAAGAATGAATCTTCTTCTCTGGTGATATCCAGGCAGCTGTGCAACATGACAACAGACTCCATCCTACCATCCAAGGAGTATCATTCATTATCCAAAGCAACCTGTTGCAGACATCTGGGAAAACTGTTGTTGCTGTAGACAAAGCATCATCAGGAAAACAATATTTTGAAGAACATATTGAAGTTAGTCATGAAACTGAGTGTAGTTAAAATCAAATGAGAAGAGCAAGGAATAGCAGTTAAACAGCTGTTGGTTGTGAATTTTCAGTATTTAGCCTCCTAGAAGGTTAGGAAGGGTGTCTGGAGGATTTGCAGTCCAATGCCCAATGCAGGGCTAATTGCACAGTTAGATCAGGTTGTTCAGATTCCTGCCCAGATGAGCTGGCACAGTCCCCCACTACAACCCCTGAGGAATATCTCAGATCGAGCCAGCTGGTCAGTTGGGCCTGGAATCACTGACCACCATCTTCAAGGCCAGGTTGGATGGAGTTTTAAGGAATCTGGTCTAGCCTGTGGCATTCCTGCCCATGTTGGGGTGTTGGAACTAGGTGATTCCAAACAATTCTATGATTCTATGATCTCTTGGGTCCAGCAGTCCAGTTTGCTTTCCATGCACTTTGTGGCCCAGCCACGCAGACTGCATTTTAGATGCAAACCTTAGTTTGGTTACTAGGTGTTTCTTGGATAATGTGTTTAAATTTTTTGATTTGTTTAATTTGAGGTAAACAATATCTACTAATCTCCTCTCATTCACAGACTCAGACATTTTGTCAGAGAAGGAACTCAGGTTGATTAAACCTGACTGATCTCAGTAAATCAGAGGTTCACAACCACTTTCTTGTCTTTCATGTAACTTTCCTGAATCATTCTTTCCTTCAATGCACTGGGGCCTTGTTCATTCTCTTCTTTTTCACTTCTAAATTGTTATTCAAGTCCACAATTTGACAAAATCATCATGAAAATAACATATTCCTTGTTATTTCTTCACACTGGGTAAATAATTTTGATAGTGTTTGCTCAATACAAGTAAGTGTTTTAACACAGTCATGCAGGACAGAATATAACTATATATTAAACAGAATGTATAGCTACTTGTTATTTTGAAGTTTGAATTGATTAAGTCTTGAAGAAATACTTGACAACTGGGAATCTAACTTTAAATATGTTTTAAGTATTTTTAAAGCCTCTGTAAATTTTTTGACTCATGAACATGAAGCATTTAAGTAATCCATTCTTTTTCCATTTTTCCAAGACTAGACAAGATATGACAATTCAGATTTTAAGTCCACATTTTTCAGACTGAGATATCAAAAATTTAGAACCTTGATACAACACCACTATCCAGAAAACAATTTTTTTTTCAGGTGTTTGGCAGTTCTCTTTTGAAAATGTCTTTAATTTGCCTGTCTCTCAGTCAGTTAATTCCCCCCTGATTCAGTAGGAAGCAGACTGAAACTAACTGTGGTTTTCATACAGCTTACTGAACAGCCAGCAGACAGGAGATACATCTTTGCTCTGTGAACAGCTTAGGCCAGACATTTTATGCGTAACTTAGCAGTGAACTGTTCCATATTTCATTAGCAGTCTCCAGTACAATTTGGTGTTCCTTGTGCTTTAAGCAAAATGCAAGAAATTACAAGGATGACATGCAGTGCAGGAGAGAGGAACATTATAAAAGGAACTGTTCAGAAAGTGAGAAGTGGCAGTGCTCACTTACTTAATATTTGTATAAAAACCTCTTGAAGATGAGAGGAATAGAAGCATTCATTATTTTCTTTTTTTTTTTTTAAATGAATTGGTGTGTTACACGTTCTAATTGAAACCTGTGGAGCAGAAAGCTGATCTTGCAGTAATGTTTGTGGATACAATTATGGAAATCCTTTGAGCATGATTAAATTATACAGTGTCTGGATATGGAAGTCGTTTTGATACTTAAGTCTGCAGTAGAGTCAGCGGCAATGTGTGAGGTGGCACCTCCCTGATCAATCTGTTTAGGAAGGATGGCATGTGTAGCAGTTTTCCAGTTAGCAAGCTTTTCCAGCAGTAAACACCAGCCAGAGAAAAGTCAGTTTGGCATGGTCCATCAGACAAATTTGAACATATATGATGTGAGGCCATCCTTGGAAGATCACTCAGAAGCAATGATCAGTTTAAAATGGTCATGCAAGAGAAGAAAAGGCACATCTTCACATTAATTGGAGTTTGAAAAGTTTTTAGTTGATTATTCATTGCAAAATCCAGGTTTTTTAGTGCCCTTTATAAATCTAGGTTTTGGAACTTGGTACAGTTTTTTGTTTGAGCTACTGTAATTTATTCACCACCACAAAAATGCAGGTTGATTTAGTTCTTGTTGTTCATCTCAAAGAGGTGGTTGATTTCTTTTGGTAGGTAAAAAAAGTTTTAATTTATTATCTGTTGTGAACACCTGGGCAAGTGTCCAAAGTCCCATGATTTGTTGTTAATAAACAAAACTTGAGAATAAAGGAAGAATTTTTTTGCACAGAAAAAACTGAAAGTTTTATCTACCATAAAGATATGTTTTAAAAATAGTGTTTCCTGAGAAGAAATATAGTCCATCCAGAATATTAAAATTCAAAGGCTTAATGGTTCTCTTTTTATGAAAAATCATATAACTCCAGCACAATGTAGTTCTTTCTACAATACTCAGGCTCCTAAAATTCACAAAAAATCTTCAGACTAAAGTCTTGCTTCCCATAGCACAAATATCTTCTAGCTTTTTCCTCACTTGTAGGGACATTCATTTTTAAAGGCCATTATCAATTTAACCATCTCCATAACTCAGGGCTAGATTTTACCCAGGAAGTGTTTTAATCACCTTAATAACTTTCAGTTCATTGAAAATTCACTTGCTTTTCATTTTGAAAGAGAATCACTCATGGTCTAAAGACTCTGAATGAAGACGTATATTCTATGTCTATTAGTAAATGGTTCAAATGGTTAAGTATGCTCCTGCTAAAAAATTGCATCTCATTTCCAGTTTGAAGGTTTGGATCTCAGCCACTGGGTCTTGTTATTAGAGATGAAAGAGCCCTCTGATATCAGGCACTGCTCCCTGCGTAGGTGGAATGTTCCCCATGTTGTCCATATTAATCTGATTCATTGCTGCTTCTGCACTATCTTTCATCGGTTTTCCTAACTGCCAGTTTTCAAAATAGTACTAATTTCAATATGCTGGTTGTTTTTGTAGCTGAGATGCCATGAAGTGGCTGGAGAGGACTTAAAAGAGATCTTCATCTGGATGAATTATTACTGATGGAAAAAAAAATCTACATCTTTGAAGGATGTTGTATACTTCGGACTACAATTTTCTGGCAACTTTCACCACAAAGGACTCATGTTTGCTTTAATAAACGACTGAAATACCTAGACATTTATTTTCCCATGCCTGGTTCCTAAAAAGGAAAATGAAGCTCCTGTGGTAGGCACCTTGGCTCAAGTTTTTCTGGCCTATTTCCCAACAACACCCCTGTGATTCCTACTCGCTATGTGCCCTAGCAGTGCAGACCCAGCTAAGAAGAAACCCAAGGCAGATGGATTTACATGGAATTTAGGAAATGTCCCAGTGCCTGAAAAGTGTTAGCCACTTCAGAGTAATCCATGCAGTATAGCAGATAGCCCTGAGAACTGACTGTAAAACTGCTTAATATAGTAGAGTATCTGAAATTCTTCCCCTCCTCTGCAGCTTAGACATATGGCTTAAAGCTGATGGAAAAAAGGTGGATTCCAGAATCCAGAAAACTCTACTATGAAGAAGTCTGCAGAAACTCTTCCCAAGAACTCAGGAGAGATTGCAAAAGAAATATTATTTTCTCTTTTCTCTAAAACATCCCAATGGTTTCATGCATTTGCTTAGCAAGTGAGAAAAGAGACTATTTTCATCAAATTCACATGGGCTCTGTAAACATCAGGAAGCAAGCAAAAGCCCTTTTCCTCAAAGGTGTACAAGAGCATCAAAAAACAGCCCTTGAAGATATCTCAGGCTCAAATTCATCTCTTTTTCATAAAAATACAGCAAATTTTTATATACCAGTTGCACAATCACGTTTACTCTTCTTTTCTTTGATCTTTTTATGTGACTTTCTGAGCCATGACCAGTATTTTTTTCCCCCCAAAATGTAAGAAGACTGGTGGTTTATTCGGGAGTGTATATTAACAACTCAAAAATCAAAATAAACCACAATATTGCTGTCATACTTGTATTAAAACTGATCCGATACACAATATGCCTCTTTTTTTTTTTTTGTGTGGCACACCTTTCTGCTTTGTGAAAAGCTTGTTTTAGAGAATAATGGGCAGAAGAATGACGTGTCAGAAGCTGTGCTTTCAAGCTGTTTGAAAGAAAGATTCAGCTGGTTGGTCACTCAAATTTTTCAAGGCTCTTTTTGCTCAGATGAAATCACAAATAAAAGTTCAATTTGAATGTACTGCTGGTTGGCTGAACTTATATTGTCTATTGCAAATACAAGGGGCTACCTAGAGGCTGCGGTGTGGTTTCATTCCATATGTTGAAATATAAGAGAAATTGCTATTTACACTTGAAAGATGATTTTGAAGATTTAAATAGCTCTTCAGCTCCACCCAGTTCAACTTCTACCCAGATTCTTTCCTCGTCCTTATCCCTGTCACTGACCATACTGAATATCCGTCTAACTTAGAGAGAATTGGGATGTGGAATGAGGCTCAGGTGACAAATCTGTACCTCATGTAGACCTGGGGGATGACAAGACTCTTCAGATAAGACTGAAGTCTGGTTTTTTACCTCCATAGTTATTTCAGAGAAATGCAGAGAAAAACAAGCAAACAAACAACCCCCCCAAACCCCACAAGATTTTAATGCCTGCCGACATTTCATGATTTGATTATTTTATACACATCTTTGTTTACAGACTTTGAAGCTGGTCACTGAGGTAGTGAGAAACAGAAAACCTTACAAGGTAAATAATTGAAGGAGTTGAGAGTGACAAAGTGACCCTCTTTGGCTGACAGGATCCTAGAGTCCATAAAAAACCAAAACATGGTCCTCTAAATAATCTTGAAAACACATGAGAATGACCCAGAACTTAGTTCCTCTTTAGGGATCAAAATAGGCAGCAACATTATCAGGATAGTACAGCACTCAGAGCCTGGCCTCACATGGCGTAATGTGAACTGACAGCCTTCCCGAGAATTTTTGAGAGTTTGGCTCTAGCTGCAGTTGCTTCACACTTCCAGATTTGGCTCTGAACACCAATAAGAGACATTTAGCAGAACCAAATACTGGATCCAATTGTCTGAATGACTGTCCATAGGACCATCCTTCTTCCCAGACTGAGACATTCTGCTAATAAAGGGCACACAGAAGACATCCCTGACGCCTTGGTTCAGAGTCTGCATCTATTATACTCTGTCACAAGGGAGGGAAGAAAAATGTCAGAGCAAAATAAAAGAAAATTATCAATCAGTAAAAGAAAAAATATCAAACCTGCTTCCTAAAATAAACAGATGGAAGAAGCAAATTAATAGCGAATACTTGTTTTCTAGCAAAGCTATTGGAGGAAATAGAAGGAATATGGGCAAGTAAATATACATAGCATTCCTGAAGGTGAAATAAATAGGGATCCTATTATACTACTGCTTATGCACAGCTTGGAAACTTCACTATAAAAATTGCAGGGAATAGAAGTACACTCCATGCAAGCAGAAAGTCCTTGGACTGTTTATGACACTACATCCATGACATACCCTGAGGTTCCTATAAAGTACTTATTATTTGCCAATTCAAGTTGTTTGGCTTAGCTATGAATTGGGTAATATTTCCTTCCTCTGGAAAAAGTTTTATGCTGTTGGTATAGCTGGAGTGCTACAGCAGCATATCCTCATCCCTTTCAGATTGTTTATAAGTTTGCAGGCCACAGTTATAAACCCCAGGTATTCTAAACTTCAAGTGATTCTACCTAACACATGGATCAATTCTCTAGGTAGAGCAGGGAATATATACCAAAATTTCAAGTTCATTTGCTCCTCTATTTCCATGGCTGTTTATCTGGTGTCACAGATTTAAAATGCATTCATTTACCTGGGCTCTGACATACATACAGAAGTCCAGGGGGATCTCTCTTAATTGCAGGGCAGAATATAACAGAGTAAACTCACAGACTTTTGCTAAGCGAAAACCAAGGTTTTTCTTGTTTTTGTTTCGAAGAATTTTCAACTTTAACTACTTCAACAAAGGAAAATTGTTTAAAAGCACCAAGAAGGAAAGGCAAAACAATGACAAAACTTGAACTCTTTCACAGAAGACAAGGAAGCTTTTGATTAGAGAGAAGACAATTTGAGAATACTTTCCTTTCCTGAGGGTGCACCTACAATCAAAGGAGGATACTAACTATTGCAGAATCCTGAATACAGAAACAGAGGAGTTCTAAGTGCATGGACTAGAATGGGAGAAATTCCTCAGGATATATGTCTAAAAGCTTCAAGGACATAAAGTCTGGAGCAAGCAGGGCATCCAGAGGAGCTTACTCCCAAGGATTAACCACACCTGTGCAAAAGCCAGAAGGGAGGACTGGAGAGACCTGCAGTGTGTGTGTCTTCACCTCTTGTGTTGGACCGTGCTCTGCTGAGCTGCTTTGGTCAGTCACACATTCTTTTGCAGGACTGACTTCTCTGCCACCATCCCCACTTTTGGCCAGACTTTGGAGCACACAGAGCCCACTGCAAGACTCAGAGGCCATGAACACCCTGAAGGCTCAATCACAGAAGGGTTGAGTTGGAGAGCCTCACCTTAAAGTGGTCAGGCCATGACCTTTTTACCTTTAAGGATGTGTTCAAGGGATTCACTAACTCAACTGCCCACAGAGGCAGAGCACATGGGGAATCTTACTCCAAAGGAAGTCAGGGTTCTTTTCTTTTTTCTTGAGATATTAAATATTCTCTCAGAGTAAACAGTCTATTTGATGATTTTCTACTGACTGATACTTAGCTCTGGGAAAGGACAAGCTCATTTTGCCAAAATTGCTTCTGGATTAGGACATTGGATTCCCCATTGCTAGGGACATGGCCTACTGCAGAAAACATTAAAATTTAATTATATTGGTGAATGCAATATTATTTGTGAAATAAAATTGCCTTATTAGGATATTTAGCCTTCTTGGGTCTTTAGAGAATCATTAAACAAAGTAATTCCCTATTACCTGAGTGAAAAGGAATTAATGAAAAAGGAAAGTTATCAGAAAGGTCTAAAAGCAAATGATTATGAGTTAATAATGTTTCAGGAATTTAAATGTATGATCCTGCTTACAATCAGAAAAAATAGCTATGCAGGATCAAACTATCATGCAGAGCCTCCCACAATGATTTATTCACTGAAGATGAGGAAAATTATTTTCCATTACTCCAAAGACTAACCTCACAGTGAAAAATAAATTGGCATTTATAGTGCTTCATCTCCAGAAATTAACAGGAAAGATATTTGTGATTTGCAAACAAAAGATTTATTTTTATTTAAAATTAAAAAAAAAATACAAGTAATTCAATTCACTTCTCTGAATACCCTTTTCTAACATTTTCCTACATTATCCAGCTGTGTGATAGCAAAATTATAGTCTAATCATTTAGGATCATCTGATGTACTCTAATTGAAAACTTTGTAATTATTTCAGTGTTTTGAGTGGTTGTTCTCAGCTGCATGCAAATGTTCCTTTTCTACTTGACTGAAAGGTTCTAGTAAATAATTTTGGTTTTAAACCTCATGTTTTTGGCAGTGCCTGAAAGTCTCAGATAACTGATAGGCAAAGTTATGGCCATTTTTCCTCTGAAAGCTCTTAGGAATTCTAGGAAGAATCACTTCACAGTCTGATATCTGCATATGGGAAGCTCGTGAGGCTAATGCGTGATAAGGATGTCAAGAATAGAATACTATAGAACTTCCTTGAACCAGTCTGATGAAGGATACCAAATGAGTCTCTTTGGGTGTCCTACACCATCCCTACATCATCCGATTGGGTTGTCTGTATTTAGACTTTTAGTGTTCTTTGAGTTATCCCAGATTATTCAGGCATCTACAAGAGACAGGCAAGTGCAACATCAGACTTAAAGAACACCAGAAGACTTCCATGTTAGAACAGTTATTCAGGGCAATTAATTTTGGGCAATGGTATCCCACCTCTAAATTTTCAGATGTGGGGTAGGTGTCTGAGCTTCTGTTATAGAGGGAAGGGCTTTACCCAGAATGATCCGTGGAGCCTGTAGAGCCATTTGGCTGATCTCTTACTAGATCTTTTGTAGCACATAGTTTTCCTATAGTTCCTATGTTTCAGGTGCCAACTGAATGGGAACAGGGTTCAGATTGGGTATCGAGAAATTTATTTTCACTAATTGGGACAATTGACAGTGGGACAAGTTACTGACCGGTGTTGTAGTCTCCATTTGAGGAGGTTTTCAACACTTGGTGAGACAAATAACCCAGAGGAACTTGATTGGACCTCTGGATGACCCTATGACCTCCTGGATGAACAAAAGGTTGGAATAGAGACCTCCTGAATTATCCCATGATCTCATGATCCTTGGATACTGTAGAACACCTCAAACAACACTAACACCAAACGCTGAACTTCTGGCAACTACAAGCTCTTGAATAGCTCTGGCAATAGCTGGAACTTATACATGCAGACCACATGTAGACATTTATATATTGACAGCTAAATTTGGGTCCTAATCAGGAGATGACGAATCCTACTTCTCACATGACAGTTATGTTTATGCAAAGAAAAGCAGAATTCATCAGACATGTATTTTTTCCACCTACTTCACAGTATGTTTATCCATGTGTGAATGTGAGATGCAGCATGCAGAGGTACTAGAAAATACTATGCCTGTTTTTCTCTGTTTATTGAAAAAAATGTTCTTCAGTTGTCTTCTGTGCAATCAGTTTTCTGCTATTTGAGTTTCAGAGTAGATTAGAACATGGTAACTGTCTTATTTAAAAATCAGAAGGTGAGTAAAGTGCTTTAGTTAAAACAGCATCAGGAGGTGCTTTAGAGGGAGGATTTAAGGTTCTCAAATTCTGAGGAGCATGATGAAAAAATACTCTAATTATTAAGTAAAGAGGGAACAATCTCTCAATCTAAAGAGGTTTCCTTCAGAAAAGCCATGATTGCTATTCATATCAAGTTTTTAATTTGGAAAATCAGGAAGAGAGGTGATTTTAGAAGATTTCATTTTGAATTAGTTCTCTAGTTCATACTGAAAAGAATCAGAGTGCTTTTCAAGCAGTTTATCTGACTCATAAACCCAAGAGCTCTGGAAGGCAGTGCTGATGTTGAACTTTAAATAGTATTGCCCTTCCTTCAACAGCAACTTAAGGCAAATTTGGAAATTACATGGTCTTGCAGCCAAATCTTTCTTTTCCTTCGGCTGGCCAACTCTGTGACTGGGTTACTGAGTTCCAACTCATAAATAGTAAAAATTTCTGTGAGTAAAATTCTGCCAACTTTGAGAGATATAAAGGAAGCATGAGAAGAGAAATATGCTTTAGAAGCTGCCTTCACTACACTCTTGTAAGGAAGCCATAAATTTTCCCTCTTCTACAGATGAAAACCAAAGGTCCATAGGTTCTCTCTTCTGTCAACATCTGAGCTAATCATCCAGGGCTTCACTCAGATATCTAAATGCAGGCATACAGTGTCATTTGATATGCTTTCATAAATCCATGATGTCTCTAGCTGCCAGTACAGGAAATCAAAACTCTCCCAAAGATTCTGTGTCAAATATCAGTCCTTCACAGACTTTTTGGATCATCCAGAGTACCTACCATGTCACTAGGCACACCTGTGCTGTTAACTGAATAATTGAACATTTCATCTCCCCTCATAGTCAAAAGAAAGCAGTAAATAACTCCAAGATGCAGTTCACGGCCTTATTCAGACATCTAAACTGTTCTGATGCATTACAAATGTAATCTGACATGTCTTCAATAAAGCTATGAAAGACTGAATAATATTCCATTTATATTCAGCTACAGTTGTTTTATATTTATATTATATCAGATGCTGAATTTAAAGCCAGTACGACATAAGTATGGTCACGCAGTTCTTTAGGGATCCTTCTTGAAATGCATGTACCACAATATTGCTGGTGTTGCCAAGGGAATGTGAAGTTTCCAAGTGTGATCAGATGCTGGCAGTGGGAAAAAACACCAGCTTAGAGAAGCAATAAAACCTCTTCAGATGTTTTGAATTTTTTTCAGAAAAGTATTTCAAATTGTAGCAAAGTCTCACAGAAGTCATCCTGGGATACATCTTCCTGAAAGGAGGTCACAAGGTGGGAGCTCATCTCTTCCCCAGATTAACAACTGATAGGATAAGGGGAAATGGCCTCAAGTTGCAGCAGGGGAGGTTAAGTTTGGATATTAGGAAAAATGGTTATCAGGCACTGGAACAGCCTGCACAGCAAAGTGGTGGAATCACCATCCCTGGAGGTATTTAAAAGATGCGCAGATGTGACACTTCGGAACGTGGTTTAGTGATGAGCTTGGCAGTCAGTGTTATGTGTACAGCTGGACTTGATGATCTGAAAGTTTTTCCATACTAAGGGAACCTTTTTTTCTTCCCTTTAAAGATCTCAAGACATCCACACTATCAGAAAGCTTCCATGCTTTGTGAAGGGTCTCATCTTGCCAACCGTAGGTGAATTCCGAGACCCTGGCATTGAATGAACCTGCTAAAAAGCACAGACATTCACCCATAATTGAGTCCACCTGTGATACCTTCAGGAATTCAATACAAATCTTTTGAGTTCTCTGCCTTTATCACATATTCACATAAATACTGTTTGTTTTCAATTTTGACCTTACCAAGGTCAAAATCTTTCTCTTCTTTGTTACCAGCTGTTTCTAAATTAACCCAGTGTTCCTTTGGAATGAAACCCATGAAAGAGTTTTGTTGATAATTTTTTTAATAGAAAAAGTTTCAGTGGTAGATTATCACATCAAATATTCCTAACACTAAGTAAAAAAATTTACTAATGGGGGACATACTCTTTATTGTCAAGAGAGAGGAGTATCATCTTCAGTAGATTAGATTTATTCTTTAAATTCTGCAAAGTGCAAGACAGCTAATTTAGAATTTGATATGGATGAAACTATGAGAGGTTTTGAAAAAAACTACCAATAATTTTAATTTTAATGCTCACTGGTGAAACTGAAAATGACACACAGTGATTCAGTTTCATCAAAAACAAATATTATTTTGATCCATATTGGAGTTACATTTACAGACTTTTAAAAAAAGGCAAACAAATGAATGTTTAAAAATAAACTTTTGAAATAAAATGGTATTTAGAACATGTGATAAAGAGTTATTTAGATCTTGCTTCTTTTTTCTCTATATTTTTGGGATAGAAAATTCAGAAAAGTGAGAAATTCATAGTTTTAGTGTCATTAAATCAGCACTTCCAAAATACTGACACACAAAGCTTTTGACAGAAATGATCAATGAGTTTAACTCTGATCACTTGTAGCTCTCAAAAAAACCCCACCCAAAACAACAAAAAACCCCAACAGATTGTGATTGCAGTTTCTTGAGCTTGTCATTCACTTGCATAGTTTCTCACTTTCTATATCTTAAGTTTCAGCCATCCAGATCACAACTTTATAATAAGGTCCATCTAAATGAAAAGGCTGAATATTTCTGCAACACAATTTTATATGGACCCCTTAAGTTCACCTGACACTTCTGCTTTAGAATCACAAGTGTCCACACCTCAGTTGCATACGGGTTTTAAGGTTTACTGCATGATGTTGTTTTTACAGCAGAGTTGTCACTTCCAAAAGGTGCACATTGAATATGACACACATACATTTTACACGAAAACTCCTCCACCACAATTAAGATCTGTGCTGTTAGTTGCTGCTTTTGAAAAATAAACAAAAATTTTCCTTTTTGCCAAGCTCAGAGGAAAAAGCTACCTTTGCAAGCCACTGCACAACCAAACAAGGAAGGAATTGACAGCAAATAAAAGAGAAAATCTCTTTATGTACCCTTACAACTGTGCTGTTTCTAGAGTATAATTTTTTATGGTGGTTGTTGTGACTGTCATTCTAGAAAATTTGTATTGTCACTTATGCATATCTTATTTTGCGACTATGCATAGTAAATACTGTAATCAATAGTTGCTTACCATAATCATAGCAATTACTATTCAGCTTTAATACTGCATCATTGCCAAGAATATTTTTCAACATCAAGATTGTCCTACTCCTCTTACTGTAAACATAGCAGTGTGTTCCTATCCAAACACTGCAAACAGGGACAACCTTTGTCCAGTTGTGCTCTCATGAGAATCAGTGATTTAGGTCAGATCCTAAACAAACAATGCACAAAACTGAGAGAATGCTGATGAATCCTGGAGTTACAAGGAGATATAATTCCAAAACCTAGAGATGAAGAAAATATGCATACGTATTAACACATGTGTGCACCCATACACACAATCAAGAAAAATGCCTGCATCTATAGACACAGAGAAAACTTCTTGTACTTAAATTTTCCATTTATGACTATTAAGCCTGAACAAAAAATAGCAGAATAAATATTTGTTTCTGAGTGTATTGCAGTAGCTGTATCTTTTCTCTGTAGGACTCCCCTTTCAAACTGTCTTGACCTAGATGGGATTACTGCAAAATTGGTTGTGAAAGAAAACTAGTCTTTTATTCCTATCCCAACTGTTAGTATATTCTTATCTGAAATGGCAGTGATAAATCTGTAGGTAAATATGACTTTGCTGGCTATATTGTAGCTTCAAAAGATCAGCATCTTGACAGGAGAACCAGTAAAGCCTTGATGCTAATCTTTATTTCTATAGACAGTTGCCAAGTGTAAATATACTCTATCAGCTATGCTACTCTAATCTAAAGCTGTTTATTGCCACAGCAAAATAAGAAGTGGAGTATAAAGAGTTTGAAAGCAAAGCTAAACTTCACAGGATACGTCAATGATTGGTGACATTTTGTTGTCAGTTGTTATTTGTATGAATAGATAGCACAACTTTTTTGGAAAAGAAAATCTTTAAAAATGCATAGAAGTATTTGAAATCAGACCATTCAGTCATTGCAGGGTCATACATGGTAAAAGAGATGGGATTAACAGGTGATATTTTGTCCACTAAGAATGTCAAGACTCAGTAAAACAGTGGGAAGGGTCCAGTATAATTCTACCTTCAGAGACTGAATAAGGTTGCTTCATGGGCTGCTCAGTTCGAAGTAACCCAGGATGACTTCCATGAGACTGAGCTATAATTTAAAACATTTTCTTGGAAAAGATTTCAAAACATTTAGAGGTATTTTAATACTTCTCTAAGCTGTTGTTTTGTCCCAGTGCCAGCATCTGATCACACTCGACAGCTTCACGTTCCCATAGCAAAAAGCTGTGGTGATGTAGTACGCGCATTAGAGGAAGAATCTCTTAACAACCAATATTCCATGACTCTGTGGTGAACTGGGTGACCACATGTATGTGCATTGGCTTTAAATTCAGGATCTGATCTAATATATTAAATAAATGTAGCTGAATAAAAATGAAATATTAATCAATCTTTCATGAATTTATTGAAGGCATGTCAGATTGTCATAAGTTCTTTGGAAACATTTTGAAACCATTTGAAATAAGAAAAAACGCATTTCCTTTCCTTCTTCTGTTGCATAATTGTCCACTTAGGCAGACAGGACCTTTTCCCACTCAGTCATGAGATCTGGATAGGCTAGAGAGCTGGGCAATCAAAAACTGTATGAATGTTAACAAGAGCAAATGTTGGATTGTCCACCTGGAATGGGATAATCCTGGTTATACATAAAAATCAGGGTAGAGGAGTCTGGAAAGCAGCCCTGTGGAAAGAGAACTAAGGATTTGGGTGGATGGCAAGTTGAATATGAGTCATATGACTAACCAAAAGGGCCAACCCCTTCCCTGGGGTGCTCCAACACAATGGCTGGTCGAGGGAGGGGGTTGTCCCACTCTACTCTTCACTGATTTGTCCTCACCTTGAGTAATATGCAGTTTTGGGTGCCTAGAGATAAGAAGGCTTTAAAGCTGTTAGAGAGAATCCAGGATATAAAACTATTAGAGAGAGTCCAAAGGAGGGCAGCCAGGATGGTGAAAGTCCTGGAGGGCAAGACTTATGAGGAGCAACTGGGTTCACTTGCTTTATTCAGCTTGAAAAAGAGAAGGCTGAGGGGTGATCACATCACAGTCTGCACCTTTCTCCAAGGGGCAGTAGGTCTCCTCCCTCTGGTGACCTGCGACAGGACATGACGAATTGGAATCAAGATGCGCAAGGGGAAGTTCAGATAGGACATGAGGAAAAGCTTCTGCACTGAGATGGTGATCAGTTCACTGGAACTGGATCCCCAGGGAAGTGGTCACAAATCAAACCTGTCAGAGTTCAAGGAGGGTCTCGTTGACACTCTTAGTCATATGGTTTAGTTTTAAGTAGTTCTACAAGGAGCAGGGGGCTGGACTCAACCCTAGGAGTCTCTTCCAACTTGACATAGTCTGTGATTTTATGATGCTAAATCAGATACTACAATCACTAAATTCTTACTGAGGGGTTTCACTGCCACTACTGAGGTTTGCTCTTGCTTATCCACTCAGCATGGTTATGTTCAGCATCTGTTGGGAAGGAAGACAAAGTTTCTTCAACTTCAGTGGTAAAAGGCCTTTGGGGCAGATTCAGCTTCAGAACAGATTGGGCTCTTTCGATTTCTTGGCTCCCTAAATATTCACAAGATGAATGCGTACATGCATGCTAAGTTCCTCATAGAACTTGATCTTGGTCTCAGAGATCATGTTTCACATTTTCTTCCTTACTATTTATGTTCTGCTCTGAAAGTAAATGTATGCTAAATTGAATCAGCAATTCAGGCTTGCTACATTTCATCGATCTATGACAGATCAGAGCTTGATGCTGAGTTAATGTGGCCCCAGGCATCAACCTTTACCACTAATATGGTTTTAAAATTCTCTACTCAAGTCTATTTATTATGAATGTAATCTGTTTTAGGAAAGCACCTAAATCTCTACTAATGATTCATTCAGACGCATGCAGTGTCCTCATTTAAAATGTCCAGGTCAACCCCGCTTTCTCTGATTATTTTAATAGTGCACATTGTTCTATCTTAACTGGTTTGTTTCCAGTCTCACTCTGTTTCAGATATTTTCTGCCTGACTCCCACTGATGACAGACTGGGATGATTTATTTCCTTATGCAACACTCTTTGTATTCTATAGTTATTTTTTGCCACAGTAACACTTTTTTATCTTCCTCTCTCAGCAGCTCACTCTCTCAGCCGCAAGTAAAATTTAGGGAAGTTTTCTGAAATTTTATCTGAGATTCTAGACCTCAGATTCTTAACTCAAAAAAAATTAGCTCTGGTCCTCAGTGCTTCTCCAATGATTGTCATCCATCAACACTAATAGGGAAGTGAGTGGATTCAGCCTCCTGATGTCAGCAGGTAGAGTTCAAAAAGATTTACATTTGTCATCTGACTTGTCACCTTTGATGAGTCCCTTTCTTTATTCTCTCTACTTCACTTATTTGATCTACTGCATCCCCTTCAATTTCTCCTTAATTTCCTCGCATGTGCTTATTCCTCCCAAGCACAAAGCAGGGAAATGGGTGTTTCTGGTTATTAGTTAAACTGAAAAATAAAACTCTCTGTTTAACTGAAATGATAATATTTTTGTCTTTCATCTAAAAATTCTTACAACAAAAGCAAAAAAATTCTCCAAGGTATTCTCAGTCTTATCACTGCTTGTCAATCCATAGTACATGATACTTCTTGACTTGGGGTTATCTCTTTTTTATTTTAACTGATTTTTCCATAAAAAGTAGATAATTTTTCAAATCAAATGCCAAAACTATGAAATATAGAAGAACATTTCCTTTAAAAATTACTATTTAATATATTTCAATATTTTGTAATGGAATTCTTCATTGAATCATAGTGGTTGTAGTTGGGCTTTAATCTACTTCTCAGTAGAATTTGAATTAATGAAAATGTGAATTTTTTAGTGAATTTACTGTTCATAGAAAATTTGTCACCATCTCTACTTACACACGATGAGTAACTAAATACTGTTACGCCTATTACTCTTGGCTTAAAATTTGTACTGTCTTGTTAAAACAGCTTCAAAACATGTTCAGATTTCAGCAAATGCCCATAGTGCTTCTGATGAACAATGTATTATCTGCAATCAACTTTGAAATTTAAGGGGTTTGAATTTAATAGGGACATTCAAATGGACAAATTCAAATTTATCTAGATGTCTCATGAAAATATTTTTAATCTCTTGAAATTTCTCATCTACAGGTTATAAAATGACAAAATATCAAGCTTTCTGCCATCTTGAACAGTAGAAATGCTTCCAGCCTTCTTGCTCTCTTAAGGGTTTATTTCATGGCAGATTTCAGGCTGAGCTCAAATTTGTCCTTGAACATAAATTCTGTTTGCCATTTGGCTGTAAACCTAGGTTTTATTTGTCTGAGGTAGGGCAGCTCATTGTTTCAGGGGAGTTAAAAAAGCACCTGAAAAGTCATGTGCATCGCAGTTGTGCATTTCTTCTGGTTGTCAAGGAAACCACCCCAGGATTGCTGGCAACAGACTTCATTTCATTCGGTAATGGAAACACCACAGGTATTAACCAGTCAGTCACCTCCCACTGGGTGCTATTTTGGGAACAAGTCAATAGATCAGGTTCTCCTCTTCCAGCAGCTCTGGAGCTCTGTTGGGGTTTGTCGTGTGCCTTTGTCTCCACGGGCTCGGCTCCCTGGCAGTTTCTCCGGGCAGCGAGCCATCATATAGGTGAGGCTGGTAGGAGTGCTTGCTGTTAAACAATGCTCTCGAGGTAAAGAAAAGCCTCCAAAGCACTATGTTAAAACTGTCTCTAACTTTCCTAAAGTCTGGAGTGAGGGCCAAAAATTGTCAGAGGGAAGAGAGTAGCCTTCGTTTCAGATGGATGCTGCTTCTCTTCACGTGTCAAAACTGTAAAGAAGTGCTTAGATTTAAAGCCTTAAAGAAAATAATAATGATTTGCATATTTGTGGTGGATACTTATTTAGTCATTAAATGTCCTGAAGATGTTGCCTGAGATCTCCAGTCCTGGGAATGGTGGAACACCATAGTTATGTTTCTGGGGTCACCTGTGAGTGCTACAGGCAGTTACCCAGACTGAGAACCAGGCAGTGTCCCTGCTACCAGCCTGTTCCCAAAATGAGTTGGTCCAGAGAGCATCCAGAAGGATAAAGTACTTTATTTTCATGAAGGGGAAAGTAAAGTTTTATGTGTGATTGGGGATGTCCATAGGGAATGACAGAGCAAGTTGGAAAGAGGTTACTTGAATGCTAAGGGCAGAAAATAGGACAGGATAATGGAGAAGACAGATGGGAGGAGGAGAAGGAAAACCATGATGTGTACCTGAAATGGGTATGTAAAAGAGGGATTGGAAACCTGTGAGGTGGGAATGAAAGAATGATAAGAAATGTCACAGTGGGGAGAAATGGTTGTGGACAAATGAAAAATTAAGAACAGGGAATTTGTGGTAAAGAATGGATGGGCCAGGACTGAAGAAAAGGAAATGGGTTGGAGGGAAGGAAAGAGAAACAAATTTGAGATGGGAATATTACAGTTAAGAGTCCAGTAGTATGATATTAGGACTATGTGGAACAAGAAATTGCAAATGGAATGAACAAATCTGAACAGCGGTGATCCATGAAAAGAAAAGTTTCAAACAGTGATCCAGATAACAGCATGGAGATTGAGAGTGGATCCTTTGGGAGGAAAACCAGGACATCATGTGAGGAAGAAAGAGGCAGAAGGAAGATGTGCTAGTCAAGGAATATAGAGATAAAGTGTGGGAACAAGGGTATAATAGGATTGAAGGATGATGATTGGATAACAAAGCTAGAGAAAATGCAAAGAAGTACCTGAGCTATGTGAATAAGTGTTAGAAATGGTGATGAAATTAATATTTTATCATCTAACTTTAACATGTAGGTATTTATAGCTGAACTAATTTTTTGTCTCCCCTTATAACAATGGAGAATTAGTCAATACAGTCACTCACTTTGCCAATTCCTGGTACCTCCATTAGAGTGAGGTTGTTGACCTCTTAACTCCAGTGACTGTGCCAATTACCATTAGCACTGTCTATTAAGGGATCCTAGGAGACTTCTGTAGATGTAGACATTCAGAGTTAGGCACAGGAGTCCTATCACAAGAGCCTTTGATTCATAGTCCAGGACCAAATATTTTCCTTCTGAAAAACTATGTGAGAGTGTCCTGGATCTCCATTTATATGACCAGAGCCCACTGGAAAGGATATTTTGAGCTTGGTAGAACTCCTTCAAGAAGAACTAAGAAATAAACTGAGTTTTGCTGCAGTTTCTGGGGACAATTTTATATGTTTTGGGTTTTTTTTTTCCCTATCACCAATGAGTGGCTTCTCTTTGTGCTGATTTTGATTGCGGTGGAGTTAATTTTCTTCACAGTGGCTGGTATAGGCTATGTTTGGATTTATGCTAAACACAGGATTGATACTATAGAGGTTTGTCTTCTCAAGTGACCATCACACATGATGGAGCCCTGCTTTCCCGGGAATGGCAAGTAGTGAAAGTGTTACTTGCTGTGCTTTGCTTGTGTGTGTTGCTTTTGCTTCCCCTATTAAACTGTCTTTATCTCAACCCATGAATTTTCTCACTTTTTCTCTTCCAATTGTCTCCCTGATCCCACTGGTGGGGCAGTGAGTGAGCAACAGCGTGGGGCTGAGTTGCTGGCTCAACTTGACACTCTTGCAGATATTTATTCAGTGAAAATTTCTCACATTGTGGAAGAGTATGTTCGTGGTAGACTGGAAAAACTCATGGTATGGATTTGAATTGCACATCTGCTTCTCCGGTAAATAGCAAGAATAATTTAATCACAAACCAAAACAATGAGATTCTGAAAAGTCACTGTAGCCTGATGCTGACTTCAGTGGGAATATAGCTTGGGGTCTGTGTGCAATGACTTTGGACTTAGATGTTTACATAAGACTAATCAGTGTGGATCCATGCAGAAAAGGGAATGCAAACGATAGAATAAAGCTGGGACATCTGGTGAACTGCTGTAATCAAGTGACAAGAGCCTGAGGAAAGAAAATGGAAACTTGGACATAGCTAACAGCAACACTAAAGGAGAGCAGGTTAGCAACTGGGAAACTAGAAATAACTACGATATTGTTATTGTGAGCTTGTTTTCTGTGGGATGAATAGTTGAAAAGGTACCACTTCCATTTCAATTTGAAGTTTAAACCACCCATGTGCTATGCAAGGAAGGTCCTATCTATATACTAGATCACTTGATCATCTTAGTTCTCTAATTGACTCCCCCAAAGCCTTTCTCTAGGGAGGAGTTCAAACCAATGTCTGCTTAGACTGTAGTGCTGGTCAGCTTTCCTCATCCCTGAGGACTGTTCTAGAGAAAAGAAACCCAGACTGAGAGTTGGGAGTATCATCTCAGCTTCTTTCAGTGCTGTCCTCCTGCGAAAGCCCGTGCAGGAGCCAAATGTTCCCAAGTCTGGATGATCCCATGTAGGCTACTGCAAGCCCCATGGTTTCTTTGTGGCTCAAAAGGAATCAATTCATAAACAAATGCTCTTTCCTCCTCCAGTAGTCTGGGAGAAGTTCTCTGTAGACACATCCAGTGTAGCATTCAGTTATAGTGATGACATACAATCTTTGTCCTCCCTCTGTATATTTTACTCTCCATGCTGAAAAAGAAAAAAGTATGGTAGAGATGCAGTACTTAGATTATAAAAGGAAACAGAGGTAATGTGAGGACTGTGATTAATCGTGGCACTATTTGAAAATCACTGCAAGTGACTCCACAACCTAGTCAGTTCAATATTTAGAGGAAATCAGTTCCTGGAAGGAAGAGTGAAACAAATAATCACATTCACCTGAAAGTCATCAAAACATTACCAACCATAAACTGAATAAGAATAAATAATACCAAGTCAAACCTAATTTCATTAGTTACAGAGCAAGAGGACATGTCGAAAATGTCCCACATTCCATAGCTCAGCTTTAAGAGTAAGAACTTTGATAGTTTTCCACAGTAATTCTTAAAAATAGATGAAGAAAAAATGGAAGAGAGCAATTTAGTGCCCAGTATATAGAAATCTGATCAGAAAATGATGTTTCAGTATTGAAACTGAAGGATGAATTTAATGTTGTTCCTGAAGGATCAGTATTGAGTCTGTTGCTATTCAGTATTGCCATTAATGAGCCGTTATGAGCTTTGCAATTTTGTAGGTGGCATTGAGAGGACAATGCCTGAAGAACTGAAAGCAGTAATCCAGGTAATGCTGTGGAAGTGGGAGTGAGAATTGTAAAAAATACTGAGTTCTTCATGCCTGAGATACAGATACTGTTCTCAGGCAAAACCAATCAGCTCTCCTAATAATGGAGAAAACAGAAATAGTTGGGTTGCAGGTTTATAGACAAAGATATTTTTATTGCTCACAAGTTGCCATGAAACACAACGACAGGTTGTGGCAGAAACCCCCTAAATTCTAGACAAATTGGTATAAGCAGGAGTAAGCCACATAACACAATTCATCTCTTCATTCAGAACTGGGGGAGGCCTCAGGTAGAAAGTTGGGTCCGGTTTTCCTGAGCAGCCAGGAATACACTGAACAACAAACAAACTGGCACAAGCAAAGTGTTGTTCCAACTCAAACTTATGATACCACAAGTATATTGGACAAGGTGAAAAGGATGAAAAAGAAGGCAAAAAAAAAAAAAGAACTGTTCAAAGAGTAATGCAGCATAGGGCAGAAGAACGGGAAATTGTTGCTGTTGAGATTTGATAGAACAGTTGCACAAAAACCTAGTGGACCTTTTAGTTGAAAAGTTAGATGGGAATTTCTATTTAAGACGGATAGAATTGTCATAAGAAGAGAGAAAAATGCTACTATCAGTATTCCTTGTTTTGGAGTTCTCAGAAACTCAATACTACATGATTTTGAATGCTGATAGTTCTGTTTTCTAACAAGCAAAGCCAGGAGGAGATGTTTCAAAGACATGAAGACAAATTTGTTTGCAAGACAGTGTCTAAACTACAGGACACCAGTTTGGAGATGCATAGACAATATATCATATGTATGTTCATACATATTTTTGATGAAAAATTGTATTGAAACCTTTCAAATTTCTATCACTGAATGGGTAGGACTCACACAGAGCAAAACTCATTTGTATTGAGTACATATGATTTGACTTCCTGACTGCTTTATAGCTTCCTGTAAAGAAGAGAGCATGAAATAGTTATATATGCTATGCCAACTTTAATGTTTAACCTTGCTGCTTCAAAAGGCTGGTTAAAAAAACCCCTCAGAAATACTGAGTGAAGCAATAATTGATAGTGACAAGGAAAAATATACAGTCAACATAGTGAAAGAAAACAAGAAAAAATTTAAAAGCTTAGTAAAAGGATGGAAGCAGTTTTCTGCACTCAAATAACAGTCCCTTCTGGTCAAAAAAAGAAAGAGAACAACAATTAGGCAACTACAGTTAACAGCATTAGAGAAAAGCACCAGAAAATCGTGAATAGAGGAACCAATGCCCTGTTAATGCAACTGGAAAGAAACTTTCCTGTTATTAACTGTCTATTCCCTGTAATTTTAAGAATTGCATTCTTCTTTTATAAACCAAAAAAATGAAATTATACTCTTTTTAATTTACCTCTCCATCACCTGGCAACTGACATTTGAAAACTTGAATAACCTCACAGTTTTCCTGTGTTCCCCCACAGATCTGTGTTCAGACCCTCATTCTATAGTCCCTTTATTATTGTTCCCTCCATCCATATCTTCCTACATGTCTCTCACTCAAGGAGAAAGTTATGGGAATTTTCCTAAACAGTGGGTTCCACACTAAGAGATGGAGATTTGTTCTTTTAAAAGCTAAACAGAATTTCATGGTTATTAACATGCTGGTTTTTTCAATGCAACTTCTCTATGTGCTTATTCTAGGCAGGGCTGCAGGCACCAGCTTTTATTAAGCTTATTCAAAACTTTCCATTGTAGCACTAGTTTGCTTATAGATTTCAGAAAGCTTTGATTATTTCAACCCAAATTTGTCATGTGCAGTTTGAAACTGTGGTTTTATTTTATTTCATTTTTACACTTGAAACACTCTGTCAAATATTGCACATAAGAAATATGGGCAAAAGAATAGCAGAGAAAACAGTGTATGACCTTCAGCTGCATGGGCCAAGAGGGAAAAAACCCCATGGTTTGAATTTTTTGTAAAGTAAAGGGATCTTTTTCAACCCCTAAAAGAACAGTAAATCAACTTGCCACTCATTTAAAGCAGGAAGCAATGGCACAGAGGGTCCTAAGTGTCTTGAGGCTTGATGTCCTTTGAGAAGGTGGAGGAGACCGATCTTGGGTTCTTCTCATTCAAGAGTTGTCAGTGTTCCCAGGAAACCTTCAGGAACCCCTCTCGCTATAACACTGGAAACACGTGTTTCTCTGACATAGAGCTTCAGGATCACAGGCAAAGCATTTAAATTCAATTTTCCATAATTCACTAAAAAAAGAATCAATAGATAAGAGGAAGAAATATCAGGGAACAAAAATGTTACAGAGGGGGAAGGAGACGTTGTATGTCACATCTTTTAAATCCTAATA
This sequence comes from Neopelma chrysocephalum, assembly GCF_003984885.1. Classification (NCBI taxonomy): domain Eukaryota; kingdom Metazoa; phylum Chordata; class Aves; order Passeriformes; family Pipridae; genus Neopelma; species Neopelma chrysocephalum. The sequence goes on along the minus strand of NW_020897704.1, from coordinate 16,712,383 downwards.
CACTGATGTTCAGAAGTTTATAGATATGTATGTCTTTTGCTACAGCTGAACGCTGATTCATAGAAAAGCTGAAAACTTCTGGCAACTTAAAACCCAACAAGTTGAAAAAGGAGAATAGGCTAGATGCTGTCAAAATGATCACGAGGCTAAAATAGAGCACGGCAGGAGTAAACTAACCCAGGTTAACGCATGTTAACAATGACAAATAGAATCATAGAATCCTACAATTTTTTCGGTTGGGAAAAACATTTAAGACTGCAGAGTACAATCATTAATCCAGCACTGCCAAGGCCACCACTAAACCATGTCCCCATGTGCCACATCTACATGTCTTTTAAATCCCTCCAGGGACGGTGATCCCACCACTGCCCTGGACAGCCTGTACCAGGGCTTGACAACCTTCAGTGAAGAAAGATTTCCTAATATCCACTTAAACCTCCCCTGGTGCAACTTGAGGTAAACGGAGCACACTGCTGGCTCGTATTCAGTCCCTGCTAATGAACACTCTCAGATCCTTTTCTGCTGGGCAACTTTCCAGCCACTCTTCCCCCAGCCTGTAGCACTGCAGGGGGTTGTTGTGACCAAAGTTCAGGACTTGAAACTTTGCACCTCATCCCACTGGCCTCATTCCAACAATCCAGCCTGTCCAGATTCATCTTCCTACCCTACAGCAGACCAACACTCCCACCCAACTTGGTGTCATCTGCAAACTCACTGAGGATACACTTGATCCCCTCATCAAGATCCTTGACAAGGATATTAAACAGGGTTGGCTCCAATACTATTTTCTTTACTCAGCAAACAGTGCACCTGTCCACTCCATGGTAAGCCAGTTTCTCCTGGAGAATGCTGTGGGAAATGGTGTCAAAGTCTCTACTAAAGCCTAGGTAGACAACATCCACAGTCTTTCCTTCATCCATCGAGTGGGTCACCCTGTCACAGAAGGAATTCAGGTCAGTTAAGCAGGACCTGTCTTTCATAAGCTCATGCTGGTTGTCCTGCATGTGCCACGTGATGGCATTCAAGGTGATCTGCTCCATGACCTTCCACAGTACCAAGGTCAGATTGAAATGAGTCAGATTGCATAAAGGCACAATGGAAATTCCATATTAAGTCAGAAAAGTCCAAACTAATCTGATGTGCCCAGCATGGACAGCAGCAGTGATATAAGGGTTTTTGTATATTATACAATCTGTCTGATGAAAAGATGAAGGTTTTATTTTTCACAGAAATACCTGATCTTTTTCAAATCCTTCTGTAAGACTTAGCTCCATTATACCTTGTGACAATGACTTGCACAGATTAATTACTTGACTAATAAACCACTTTCTTCTTCTCAATATAAAACTTGCCTCAAAACTGTATGACACATCCACATTCCCCCCTTCACTATCCATCATATCTTTTATTTGCCATCTATTGAAAGGCAAATAACCATAAATGAACACTGCTTTGTACAGATAATTTTTTCATTATTTTAGTAATCATAGCTGCCATCATATATTTTTTCTTTGTTTGTTTGTTTGATTCTTCCATTTCTGCCATATGCTGAGATCAGTGAACCTTAGCAAATCTATAAAGGTCTCCTGCAAACTATAGTCACTCTTTGCTATGGCTTATATGGTTTGTATTTGAGCAGCTAAAGTGTTGCCAATAGTTTTATTTTTTGTCTCTCCTGAGTACTTTGCTTGCAGTTTCTATATCAATATAATGATAGCTTTATTTTCAGTTTTTATTTTAAGGTTTTTGGTGAAGATGTTGCTTATTTATCTAGTTCTCTTCCAAGAGGCAGAATAAGAAAGGCCTATGTCACATCTCAACAATAATAGCCAAAGTTTGTGGCCAAACCCAGTTCTCAATCCTTTAAATAAGTGATGGAAATAGTGATGGAAAGTTGAATTTAATAGAAAAGTAATGATCAAAAATATACCCTCTCAATAAAAGCTATAATAATAACAACATCAACTGGTATAAAACTGGTTTACAGCTAATGAGTCCCAGTGCCAGCTGGATATACTGTATAGTGTATAAGGACTTCAGAAAAATTGCCTTACATTTTCCCTAGAGCAAAATAAGGAATCGGGAGCAGAAACAACCATTATAATTAAAAACTGGTTCTATGTGCAAGAGTCCAATTGCACCTCTCAGGTATCACAGACCAAAACTGTTTTTTGCTAGTTTGACAGGATACAGTAGATAATTCAGACTTATTTGGATAAACTGCCTATATATTTTAGCCCCAGCAATGGTGTCATATTTGACTGGAGTAACATAAAATTTTTTTTTGCTCTTTATTCTCATCTGATCAAAGAATTACAGTGCTCAGTAGGGGGAAGAACTTCCCTGAAGTTCTGATAGAAAAAATACAAAGATTTGTAATATATAAAAAATCTTCTAAATCTAGTGTATTAAGCAGCACCACTGAGAACTTTATTAGATATTAAGATAAAAAAGTAAGAAAGTTTGCTGAACAAAGCAAACCCATCAAGTTTTCTAATTCTCCTTCATAGTTTACTGACATGAAGGTAAAGTCGTTATATTAAAACCCCCTTTTCCAATTAGCCTTATTGTCCATGACAAGTCTCATAAAGACATACCACTTCATTAGTTTCAAGATGCATTGCTGTACAGAGTATAAGCGGATGAGACTTGCCCCAAACTATTGCAGTCTCCACATGAGTGAGATAGTCCTACAATTTCATTATATTGTACACTAATGCCTTAACTAGTGAACTAGTTAAACAAGCATCCTCTTTCTAACCTTCAGTGTTTTCTGGATAATAAATTCATTAGTGTCACCCACTTTCCTTGCTGTCTCCTCAGTGATTAATTGATATTGACCAAATTTTTAAGTGCTTTTCGCCTTCAATGCAAGTGGAAGGTACCACATTACTGAAACAAACTCTCAAGTAATGTCTGCATTATGTAAGTTCAATCAGTAATGGTAGCAATGCATCACAGTAAATCTAGGTGGTATGTCAGATGTATAATAGCAGGGAACAACTTTATTCTTGTTTCTGAGAAGTTATACAAATCAACAATAACAGTTGTATTTTACAGAGTAAATATAAGAGGCCCAAAACCAGAAAGTGTGATTTACCTCACTTATTTTGGTATTAAAGAGCTAAATACCTGAGTGAGTTATACTTTAGAGTCAGTGGCAAAGAGTAGGCAGTTCAGATGAGCAACTCACATGAATCAGATGCTTATTTTGAGGCAATATAAATTGCATTGGTGCCTGGGTTATTAAGAATTGTCATAGTTTAACAACCGGCCTCTCAGCACCACACAGCTGCTCACCCACTGCCCCACCAACAGGATCAGGGAGAGAATCAGAAGAGGAAAAGTGAGAGAACTCGTGGGTTGAGATAAAGATAATTTAATAGGGGAAGTAAAAGCTGCACACACAGGCAAAGCAAAACAAGGAATTCATTCACCACTTCCCATGGGCAGGCAGGTGTTCAGCCATCTCCAGGAAAGCAGGACCTCATCATGCATAACAGTAATAGAGGAAGACAAACACCATAACTCCAAACTTTTCCTCCCTTCTTCCCCATAACTCTAGACTTTCCCTTCTTCCCCTCACTTTACATATTAAACATAATATTATATGGTCTAGAATATCCTTTTGCTCAATTGGGATCACCTATCCCAGCTGTGTCTCCTCCCAGCTTCCCATGAACCCCCAGCCTCCTCACCATTGTGGCGGTATGAAAAGCAGAAAAGGTTTGGCTCTGTGTAAGCCCTGCTCGGCAATAACAAAGACATCTCTATATTATCAATTTTTTTTAATACACATCTAAAATATGGCCCCATAACAGCCACCGTGAAGAAAATTAACTCTACTCCAGCCAAATCAAGCACAGAGGTGTAGGTAAGTTCCTTTAATATGTGCATCCGATGGCAGCTGCCACAGTGTATTAAAAGCATGAAAAGAGCTGACAGATACAGCAGAGAAGCTGTGGTAGGTATGTCTATATAGTAGACATTGAAATTTCAGTATCTTCATCTATGAGCTGAATCTCGCCCTTAAATTAGAAGAGGCACTCCCAGAATGACGAACAGTTCTGTTTTACCTAGTACTTACCTGAAAGGTATGCAGTCCAAAGTCAGAGGAAGAAGAGGGTATCAAAATCAAGGAAAGTACAGCCACCACAAATAGAAGGAACACTATCAGATTTCTGTGATTCAGTAAGAAGATTGTAGGACATTTCACTGACATGTTGTAGGTATTTCTCTGCATTAATTCAGGAGAGAAAATTAACTGTTCCAGTCATCAGCTACAGAAGCTTGTCTCTTTATCTTAAGCTATAACATTTTGCACTCCCTATTTAATATAGACAGCCATAAACTGAACATTATTAAGATTTCTTCACAAGTGGAAGAAGAAAGTAGAGCTCACAACAGTGTCCCCTGTTTCTTTAATTTCACAGCTGAATGACCAGAGACTTGCTTAAAGAGAAAAGGCTACAAGAAAATTCAGAGCTGTTGGAAGCACGTATATGTACATATAAATATGTTCAACCCTTTGGGTGTTATTAGAGTGGAAATATCTACTATATGCTAAAGCTCTGTGTAATGAAGAAAGGGGGTCATGCATTTTTTAATAGGAAATGACAGAGGGCATTTCATCACTGCAGAACCATGTAGTTTTACCTAAGCTAGTTTTAAAATAGCTTACTTAGCTGGTGGTAGCAGAGAGCTCAGTAAATGCTGAGAAAACTGTAAGCGTTTGCCTTTTTTCTCAAAGTGTGGTGGGAGGTGTTTCAGCCCACAGTGACCCCCCCCCCCATGACTGACATCTGAGCCAGCTGAAGCTGCTAGATTAGCTTATGACAGAAAAAGCAGTGAAGACACATTGAGAATTTGCACACCAAGCAAAATTTAGGTGCTGGAAGACTTAAAACATTTGATCCTTTGACCACTAGTCTGACGCAGTGATTACTGGCATTTTTTGACAGATAGTGTCTTAACAGGTGGAACTGGAAATATTAGGTATGTGAAAGCAAGTAGTAGACATGAGTCCAAAACAGCTCATCCAATAAATTTGACGACACAGTAATGATAAAGATGGCATTTGGCTTGCTCAAAGTTCTGGAAATTAGACACAGGATTGATTGTAATGAAAGAAATTTGCTTAAAGCATTAAAGAATAGGTTGACTCCTATCTGTGCTGTTTTCAAATTCATCCCTTAACAGAGACGATTATCTTCTGTCATCTTCAAAGGATGTATTTTCCATGGTTCCTGGGGACAAGCATTTTTCTGAGATAATTTGTCCAAAAAGGCGGTACAGACTGGTGATGAGAATCACCATTAAATAAGCACACATGAAGACTTAGCTCAGTGTAGCAGCGTGGTAACATCCATACCTCCAATACAATGAAAAGACAGGTGGGCAGGGGACCTGTCAAGGACATAACACTGGTTATGGCAGCTAGGGAATGTGCAGGGGCCTAACAGTCTCCCACAGACACTTGCCAGGCTCCCCTGTATGTTCATCACTCCTAGCTTGAGGGAGGGCTCTGTTTTCACAAGCACATGAAGTACTGTAATAATACACCTGTGGTAGTGTGAGAGGTTATACTGGGTAAAAATCAGTGATTGCCTCTTAGGCCTGGTTTCTGCCATGCTGTGCTCCTCATTGTGACATTTGTTATTGCAATGAGCTGCTACCCAAGACTGTACCCAAGGGAGCCAGGCTCCACCATGGTTCCTGCAGTAGAGGAAAAGGGCACATCTCTATGAAGGTGTTTTGTCAGATAGATCGTGAATCACTCATTTGCTGCTGTTGGGCTGACAAACACAGTCTGAAAGTTGTCTGGCTGGATCAGCGTGGCTCTGAGCCCCAGCCAGCACCTCTGGCTCATCTGCGGTGCTTGCTGAACCCAAAGGGTTTCTGTTGGTCTGGCCATGCTTCTTTTCTGTCTGTCTGTGGTAGTACTGTATGACCCACACTTCTCTTCCTGTATAATGCATTCACGTCTGATTAGGCCCTCATTCTGCCCCTCCTGCTTGCTCTCCAAGTATCATTACTTCTTAACTAAATCTAGATGTCTAGAATTAAGGAGTCTCCTCCTGCCAATAATTATTTTACTTTAGTCGGGGAGTAGCTTTCTATCTGTATCTGGGTCAGTATTAATCTTAGCTTGCAGTGTTAATTTTCATGCTAAATATTCTTAATTTGTTCCTCTTTTATAAGAAGCTCCTTGATCCAGTAAATCTTCATGTCCCTCCTACAGTGTCTCTAGTTATGAATTGTCATGATTCAGTGAATCTGCAGAGAAACTATTTTAAATATCCTCCCTTTCTCTCTTTCTGTCTTCCGACAGGATGTCCAAGCCTCCCATGGAGGGAACATTCCTATCCTCCTTCAGTTCCCCTGAGGCAGTCAGAAATTTTTCATGTCAAGTTATCTTTTTGTCTCCCAAATCACACTGGATAAGCACTTCTCAGTGCTGAGGTTGATTTCTGTGGGGAGATTCCAGCTGCAGGGGAAAGAAGACATAATCTCAGGGGAGACTGCCACAGAAATATGTAGTCTCATTTATGTAAGACTTGGCAAAGCCAGAGAAAGGCCTGACCCGCTACATTGCTCTCTGGACTTCAGTGTCAAAGATTTTTGCTTGATTCAGTGCAAGAAGAAAAATCACATTTGCAAAATTTGTAGCTGGTAGCTGTTTTTTTTTTTTGTTTCTGAACCCCATCACACCTTTGGGCTGGGTGGTGAGCATGGGGAATGGGATGGAGAATCTCCATATCTCAGACGTATTGAATCCAGCCCAAAAAGCACAGCTGTCTCTGCTCAAATTCCAGTAGTTCTGAAAACTGGTTTTTGGGCATCCCAAGACCCTGGAAGAAAGCATCACATACTTCGCAAACAATTAGGACTTTGCTTGCTTCATGCTCTGACTAACAAGGCAATCGCTTATACGGCGGCTGGAGTGTTGGTGCAGTTAGTTGAAAAAAATAACAAAAGCCTGGATAAAGTGCTTCCCTCTCAGGCTCAGCACTGTCAGTCATCTATTCAGGCTTCAGAAGTTCCCTGATGCTCTTTGTTCAGCAAGAGGCTTACTGGAACCACCACACACTGTGTCAAACTACCAGGAAAGCCTTTATCAGTACATCCTTTTGAAACTGTCATTGAACTGTATGGACCTAAAGAGTGATAAGCATTAATAATACCATGTTCTTTTTATTTGTGTGTCGCAGTTTTGTCTCAGTTGACTTTATCTTGGGCTCAGGATTTTCAGTTCAAGCTAGTCTGCTGCAATACCCACCTTCTTGCCCTTTTAAAAATAGCACTTAACCCATCACATATGGATACATAAGGCAGAAAAATATGAAACCAATTCTTATCTAAATAAAAGGTTTATGCCTTTTCTTCATAACTTGGATTTCTTCAGCCAAGTGCACGAGCATCCTGTATACCAAAGTCCACTTGCATAAGTCCCACAAGCAGCAGAGCTAGTCAGAGTGCTAGGGCTGGGGCTTTGTTTGTTGAATTTTTTAGTTTGTTTGGTTATTGTCTCTTTGTTTGTGTGTGTTTGTGTGTGTGTGTGTTTTAGCTTTCAATTGATAAAACAGAGGTGGGAAGCAAGGATCTGATCTGTTTCTATTCATTGACAATTCTGATCTTAGCATCATCTGCCCTTTATAATATTCATACAGCCACACCCAGTCATCCAAACACAACAGGATCCAGAAGGACCAGTTGGACATCTGGGCACAAAATCCACTGCTCACTGGCTAGCATAGTTTCACTTCCCAGTGGGTTTATCTTCACTTTTTGCAGGAATCCCAATGAATGGAACCAGCATTTGAAAATGCTGGTGTGGAAACCATCTTGTAAAAACAATTAAACCTGCAGACCAATGGCTTTCCTTTACATGGTGCGAAGAATTTAGGTGTATTTCAGCAATATATTTTCTGCCATATTGTGGGGGTGGCTTTAGGATAGCTGTCAGGTGGTGACAAAGAAAGGAAAATGTAGTTCCTGCTCCTGGAGGTCATAATAGATGATGTATGGGCTAATCTGAAATATGAGTGTAGGCAACCAGAATACACTACTCACCTGGTGAAGATTTTACATTTTTAGCAAGGCAGCTTGGTTAAATCAGCAAAAGAATACAAGGATGTAAATGCAACATTAGACAACTAAATCCCAAATCTGCAGAACTTCTCATTTGTCTTCTATAAACAGAAAAACCCTGAAATCTGTAGAGCCTAACAGTGCCCTGAAATTCTGTGCATATATTAACAGTCTGGAACAGATAAGCACCCAGTTCACAATAAATCCTGCCAGGTGTTGGACTACCTCGGACTGTTTCGCCATTTATGAAAAGCCTTTTTCCAAATAGACATGATAGAGGTTACAGTAAAAAACCATGACTCTTTAGAACAGAATAGAATAGAACATAACAGAGCAAAACAGAACAAAACAGAACAGGACTAGAGTAGAGTAGTAGAATAGAATAGAATAGAACAGAATAGAATAGAATAGAATAGTTCCAGCTGGAAGGGACAATTACATCTGGGCAATAACTTTTATTCCTTCTTACATATGTTTTCCCAGATGTGTTACTGCCATCTCCAGTGGGCCCCAGCCTTATCCAGCAGTGAGTCCATCCTGGAGCCGCCTGGCATTGGCTCTGTTGGACATGGGGAAGCTTCTGGCAATTTCTCACAGAAGCCATTCCTGCAGCCTCCACCCCACCCCTCCTCCCAAATCCTTGCCATGCAAACCCAATACCCAAAACCACATCTTCAAAGACATTGAGCTGACTCTGAGACCAGTCTGGATGGAAGACAGTGTTCTCAATCCACTGTGTTAGAGTAATGGCATCATTGGAGTGTTCATTTAAAGAGTGGGTGAAAAAGCAGACAAACCTAGATTAAAGCTGATGGGTTACAGCATTTGCAGGAGGAGACCTGGTGTCCTGTTTCTTGTCCAATAAATGTACCACATGGATTACAGTGAAGAAATAAACAATGGCTTGAGGAAAATGAGGGCAAAATTGATTTAAAATTTTTGGGTTTTTTTTGTTTTTAAGGTTATTGGCAGAACTGAGAGCATTGGGAACTCTCCTTAGGAACTTTCACTGCTTGACTTTTCCTTTTAAGGATAGATTTTCCAGGAGGTGGAATTTAAGAACAGAATGATCACCCCATGGATCAGCTGAGGGCAAAATATTTGACAGCACAACTGCATAGCCACCCCCAGCACATGCTGACATACTTATAGAGGCTGGCATGCCTAAAGGCTTCCTGTAATTTATTCTACTTTTCCTACAGTCCCTGAAGCACAAATAATCAGAAAACTATGAGGTATTGCTATGCTCCAGCTCTCTTGCTCCCCCATATTATACTCCCTAGGGTAAGCAAAGGAGCAAAACACAACTTATAGAGCTCACAGTAGCACAGGAACTCATTTATTATATGGCTTATTATTGGAGACCCTTGCCCACCCCATTTAAGGATGCTGAATACTAGGCAACAGAATAAATTTCTGTGCAATAATGCTGGAATAGTTCCTCAAGTTCAATGAACCAGTTTAACAGATTTTCTCTCCCTGACCAAAAAGAAAAAAGAAAAAAAAAGAGCAATTCTCTTTTAAGGCTGTAAAGAATTGTAAAGATATTATATATCTGGCAAGATTTAATATGTTTAATAAAAGCTCCTAATAAAATATTTGCTTTAGCCATGACCCAGTTTTAGAAAAAGTACAGGTTTAGCTACAGTAAAGGTGCAGTCCTGGAACAGCATAAATATACATGACAGTATTTCAAACAGAGGTCAATTATTAATGAAATTTAAGGGCTTGTCTTTAAGCTACAGTTATGATAATATTGACTATTTTGTCCATCTATAAAAAGTGATTTAAAAGTATCAGGACTTTAAAAGAGAGTCTTAATTCTGAAAAACACTGATTTCTGAGTCTTGAATTTGAAACATAAATAATATCTTCTGTAGTGTTTGTCTGTGTGTAAAGATTTACTTACACTACCACTATCAGCAACAAGCAGTTACTCCACAGTTAGGTACAATGTTGTTTTTCTACAAGTCTATCACAAAAAGGACTCCTTTGGCTCTTCCATTTGGAAAGAACATCGTTAGCAATAGTGCATTACCATCCCCCCCCTGCTCAGCACCAGAAGCAGCTGAGTGGTACCAAGGAGTGGACAGGTCTTTCTCAGTCATGAACTCTCTGTACCCTCAGAGTGAATTGCTCTCTCCCACCAGCCACACTGCTGTGACTGGCACCACTGCAAGTTTCATCTGTCTTCATTAGCTGCTGTTCCATTTCCCTAGATGGATTTCCTGCCCAAGTTCCCCTTACCTATCTCTCTTTCTACTCTCACTGGCCTTGCCCTACCCCTCTCTGTTCATCCACCCAATCTTGTCTCTTCAGCTGCTGCATCTGAGCTTTTTCACATTTCCACTTGGTATTCATTCCCAGTTTGTTGTCCTTCATCCAGGGTTCCACTTTCCAGCTCTTTAGTCATATTTTTGACAGGGAGGCACAAGTCAATCAGACTAATTTCTCACTACCCACCCACTCCTGTTTTCATGCTTACTCAGACTGTCCTGATCTTTCCACCTCATTGTTTCCCAGTCCAGCTCATCCATATATCATACCCCGTTACTCTTGCTCAGCCAGCTCCAGACTCCACCAACTTTTAGTGACAGTTATTTTGCCTCGTACAGACCCTGTAACTGCTCTTCTCTGCACAGCTTCCTTCCTTATATTATTCTCCTCCTTCAACTCTGCTTGTTCTTTGCATTCATATCACTGATCCTGATACTTGAAGGAAACCATATTGGTGGGTTGAGAGAGACAGAGTTCATGCTCTCAAAAATTGCATAGTAAAAAACCTCCTTCCTTCCAGCCCTTCCTCTGAATAGACAGAATAGAGAGGAGTTGGATGTGAACCATCAACAAGAATTTGCTGACTAATATTATTCCTTAGCAAGGTGAACATGAGGACAGTAAAAAGGCTGATATAACAGTGTACTTCCTTGCCAAGTCTCTAATTCCTGTTCCACAGTGTAAGGACACTGGATCTTCTCAAAGGTTAGGGAAGTTTTAATACGGATAAAACCAACTTTTTTTTTCTCCTAGTTACATTCTTGGAAACAGCTGAATAAACTTGGTTATAATTACAAAAAGCAGCCAGAAGCAGATACCAGCATAGAAAATGTCGTCTTGAACAGTCAAATTTAAAAACATTTCAATTAGTAAGTGAAAACATGGGAAATATTCTTATAAGAGGAGGTGTCATCCAAACCTAATTATAGATTATGTTTCTGTTCTTGATATAATGTGATTTAAATTCATTATCCATCTGTAGTGAGAGAAGAGATGCATTTTAATTCGTGTGCCTCATCTACCATTGCTGAGTTCAAAAACTGTGATAGGTAGTGACGGACTAGAGGCGGTCAGTGTCTTACCAGAAGGAGGAGTTACTGGTTATGAATTTGGTGAAAAAACTCTGCAAATCTTCAAATAATCTAATAAATTGTCAATATAGACCCTAATTTGATAAACACTTTTACTTTCTGAGATTTTCCATATTGGTAGAGTTACGTGTGATTGCAATATGACTGTCCAAAAAAAGTGATATAAATAGGTCCTTAAATTCCTCCCAAGTGATGGTCAGATACACTTTTTAAGTATATGAATGGCGTTTGCCAACCTATGGGGTTTAGAAAAATTGGGTGCTCAGTGCAAGCATCAAGCCTCTGCTGAGATATATAAATAGTGTAACATCATTTCTTACTCTCACGCACACATTCTTTTGAACTGAATAATTTAGTCCAGCTGTTAAAGCCTATTCCACTTTCCATTACAAATTATCTTAGAGAGCATAACATTTAGGTACTTTTAAAACTGGATGAATGCACTAAAAGAGGCACTGCATTTGCATAAGCCCAAACTATTGTTTGGGGTCTTTTAGCTATTTCAGCTAAGAAGCCTTTGTTCTTTTCTTTTCTTGTCTGCTTAGCCCTCTTCTCAGCTCTGCCTCCGTATCAGTTTCCTGAGCTGGTTCAAAGCATTAACATGAAAACCAGACTGGACTAAAGCAGTGCACAGACACCCCTTGGAGATTTTTAAACTTTTGTAGTGAATTTGAGTTTCAGAATGTGCTATATATAGTCCTGCATCACAAATGTCACATTTTTGTCTGTAAAAACCTATTTTTTATACAGGTAAAAAATATTATGCAGTGAAAATACATGCTTGAGCACAAACAGACACATACACAAGTGGTTTAATGGCTTCACCGTGGCCTTTCAGTACTTAAAGGGAGCTTACAGAAAAGATGGAGAGGGACTTTTGGCATGGGCAGATAGGGATAGGACTAGGGGGAAATGTTTTTAAACTAAAAGAAGAGAGATTTAGATTAGATATTAGGAAGAAATTCTTTACTACGAGGGTGGTGGGGCACCGGAACATGTTGCCCAGAGAAGCTGAGGCTGCTCCATTTGTGGAAGTGTTCAAGGCCAAGATGGATGTGACTTTGAGAAACCTGGCCTAGTGGAAGGGGCTTGGAACTAGATATCTTTAGGGTCCCTTCCAACCCAAACTATTCTACGACTCGATGATTTTGTGCAACACTCTATCAGTGCTCATTGTGAAAATTTCCAGGACAGAAAGGACATAGGAATTGACATAAATTCTGTTATAGATATACTTACATCAGTAGTTCAATGATGATTTGCACTGATTAGACATCTGACTCAGTGATCCACAGGAAACAGGAACAGTCATCTGGAAAAATAACACAATGCCTTTTCCCCCAAACCACTCCCCCCTCCCAAAAAAAAAAAAAGCACTTACCAAACCAAACCAAACCAAAACCAAAACAACAAAACCCACACAGTCACAAACCCTCTAAAAACAAACAAAAAACCCCCTTGAGTGGCTGGTAGCATTCTTCTTAATATCAGCATCTTAAAACAGGCATTTATCTATTTCTACAAATAATGTCTTTAGATCTGAGTGTTTATTACTTAGTGTAAATAAAAACTAAACTGCAGTAACTGTCCAGTAAGATGTAGACAAACCTATACAGTTAGTCTGACACAGGTTTCCATCAGAAGCAGTTGTCAGGCCTTCAAATGATGCTGGGCAAGTAAGGACTTGAGAAAATAAAGGGGAATGTAGCCAAGCCCTTGTCTATTTAATCGAGTACAAGATGAAGTGAAAGACGCAATATGAGCTGGTTGCTGCTCAATATTTGTTGAAGTTTTGTTAAATGAGTTAACTGCTATCTTATTTACATGAGAATATCTCCACTTATGCTTCACTGAGCCTCAGCCAGGCCTTAATTGAGAATTTATGATTGAGTTCTCAGTGGAGGTGAGGAACTGGAACGTTAATTCCGAGTGCAGAGGTTGACCTGAATTCATTCGTATTCATGACACTGACGGACAATGTCCATTGACGCAAAATTTCTTTAACCAGTGAAGACCTGAGCTGAAATTAGACAAGCAGTTGCCTAAAGTTTGAAGTAAGGCTTGAGTGCACCTGGACTTCCCTGTATGTATGTATAAAGCAAAACTACATTTTCCCTGGCTTTTCTCTGGCTCCTGTGTGGATGCTTGTACGAGGATTTTTTCAAATTAAGTCCATCCTTCTTTCTGGAAATGGTCAAGTTCATCACACTTGACAAAGAAAGAGGAGGTGGTTTGCTACTGTCTGAAGTGACACACAGATTGTCCTTATCTGTTCTGCATTTCATATATAAGTAGGGATTAATATATAAGTAGGGACAAGGAATGGTAAAAAGAGGACTATTTATCTCACAGAGGACTTTGATATGTTCAGGAAGTTCTGTAACCATGTTGATAGATCAAGCGTAGGTTGCTTGGGTTCAATTCTCTGCTGTGACAGCCTTTCCTAAGTGAACTTTGGTAAACTACTTAAGACCCAGCACTCCACTTCCCCCTCCCCAAGTCAATAACTTTGAGGATGAGCACCAAAACAAACAAACCTTTAGGTTTCTTAAACATGTGTAAAAATTTATTCCCTAAGCAACTCATTGGATTAATTCAGGCAGAATTTAAGACACCTAAATTTAGTCCTGTACATCCAAGCACCTACCAGAAGGCCAAGTGGTTTTGGGCCCAGCAGCTGTTATGGTTGAGGGTAACCAGGCCGATTTTCATGTCGGAGCCTAGAAGCTGAACTGTACTTTCTGGGCTCTACTTCTGAGGGGGTGGATTCAGTTGCCTGAACACAGGCTGAAAGGCTGATGCCTTTTCTGGCTGTATAAGTTTTTCCATCATAAGTTTTCAGTTCTTCAGGCTTGCAAAACAACGACCACATATATGATACCTGGGTCTCAGGCAAAACTCAAAACAGGGCCATGATGCAGAAGAAACCCTCAGAAACTCTGGTTGACACTCATCGCTTTTGATCTCTGACAGGGTATACCCAACACTCACTAGGAAGCTAGGGTGAAGAATACATCTCTAAATATGACACAGAGGCCTACTTTGGAAATTACTGAGTTAATGAGATTAAATAGCAGACCAACCAGTGAATATAACAGAGGTGATAACAGATTCTTTCTAGTTAGGGTTAAGCTATTGGCTTTTGTGAGTATTCATTCTTTTTCCCTCAGAAATACCATTTTCTTAGCAAACTTACCATACATAGTTATAGATTTTAGTGTTCCTTACCAGCTCAGAATAATACTTAACCTACAGACTTTTCCTAGAAAACCTGGTTGTTCACTAGAATTTGATTCTTTGACCAGCAGCTCATTATGGCCCTAAGACAAACTCCATCTACTACCCATTATCATCTCGCCCCATGCAGCAGTCTGTGTTTCTGTGTCAGTTACTGGGGCAATCTGTTCCGAGCATACTGGTAGACATGTTACAGCCACTCAAAGGCTTAGGTACCACAGGGAAGCTCCAGGCACCTGCAGAGCACAGGTGTTCTCTAAGATGAATATTTGTTTGTCATAATCAAAGGAAGTCGAGGAAAGAAGAACTGGTGGAATAAACCTGCCTTGTGTGAATTCAGAAGGTTAGGATTACCTTCCATAGCCAGTGACACGTGCCTGGAATAATGTCACGTCAAGAGAAAATTAGTTATTGGCTTTTTAGAACTATTTAACTAAGATTTTCTATTTGTATGGGGCTGGTGATGTGCTATATGGCGGGCAGGGGAAGAAATACAGAAACAAACAAGTACTTCCCACCCCCCCCCCCAGACCCCTAGCAAACCTAGAAATACACAAGGTTGCACCTTAATGATTTCTCTGTCCCTGGGGATACATTACATTATCCCTGGGATAACTCAGTCCTGGAATACTTTGCCTGGATACCCACAGTACCTATTGGAGCACTCCTCTGGAGTGAGGAAGCTGCCATTCCCGAAGGGCTGTGCTCCACCTTGGCACTGAACGTTCCAGGTCAGGAAATCTTCCGTATTAATTGGAAAAACCTGCATGTAGTGGGAAGTGCCTGGGGCTGTGCCTCAATTTTTTGCTCACATATCCTTACTGAGCCTTCCGTGCCTAGCTATCTGTTATTTCCAGAGTTTAATTACTGCTGGAAAAATCCCTACACTCATACAGGGATGGACAAGATTTCCATACAAAATGTCTTTGTTCTGGATACTGAGAGCAGCAGTGTCAGAGTTGAGGTTCTGACACTCAGAGCATCTGGCAGAACATCCCACCTGGCACAGCTCATGTCACCCACATTGGCACTGTTGTGAATCTCACCGCAGCCATGCATTAAGAACAGGGAACAGAAATCCCAGTACTATCACAGCCTCTATGGTGAGCCTCACTGAATCCTACTGATACCTTGGCTTACATTGAGAGTCAGGACTTCTGCTTTTGTGGGGCACTGCACCCACAGAATAATTGAGGCTATTTGCTCAGATTTTGAAGTCAGTTCAAATCTCACTGCGCCCACGGCATAAACTTTCCTTCCAGCAACTGAATTTCATACAGAGTTTTCAGATCCATTTGCTGGAGGTCTAAATGCAGTTGGTCCCTTCAGCAGCCCAAAGAGTTATGCCTGAACATCAAGGGTGTACCAAACTCAAATCCCTTGGACAGCTACTGTGTGCCAGGATATGAGGATCTCTAGAGCTCTCTTCCTTCAGAGCTTCATCAACATCTCCTGATGGAAGCAAAAATTTTACATTTCACCTATAAGATTTAAAAAAAGTGAGCTACCTCATGGAATTGTTTCACAGGATGCAGTATGTCGGGAGGACAGACACACCAAAAAATCCCTGGCCTGTGCCTTTCTTTTAATTCTAAGATTTGTACTCCAGAAAGACTTAGTCCTGCAATATCATCTTGACATTCACACAGATATAGCCTATGAATCTTATACCATGCAACTAACCCCCTCATCTTTGATCTTCAAGGGGGTGAAAAATGCTAATACTTTACACTACATTATTTAGGGGCTTCCTAGGGTTCAATATACTAACACAGTTCACTCTATTCAGCAGTGAATAGATTTCCTCTTTAGGAAGGTCATATTTATCTGTGCAGGAGAGAATGTGAGAAATAATCCCCATCCTGTCAGGCAATTAAAGCAGTATTACTCTCTGCAATTTTAGGTTTTAATTTACTGTATGAATACCTACACTGCTAAGTCAAATATTTTTATAGAAAAAATCAGTGAAGCTCCACACAATAATGTTAAAACCTTCCACCTCCCACATATCTTCATTATGAGAGTATTATGGTCTGGCACACAAACAATATACTTCAATATTTAAACTGAAATTTAGGAAATGAGTTGTATTGTTCTTAAACTTATAGACAAATTAATCACTTAAAGAGTGTTATTTTATTGATAAAATTTATAAAAGGTACAATTAAAGTTAAAATGTGATTTTTGTTCTGTTTCCCTGTTTTTTATGTCTTTATTTCTAGTCAGTCATTTGTAACATTTTGAAAATTAAATTGTGAACTGGAATTTTCCAGTCCTACTTACAGCTCAGCAGCAATTCTGAGGAGGAGAGACGATCTGAGCAAAATCGGTTTAGATGCTTACAACTTTGGACCAAAACTGAAATACATTCTTCAGCCTGGTTACTGATCAGAAATCTTCCATGGGAATCATTTAAAAACAGATGACTATGTTTTGTTCTAACTTAGCTTATGATTTCTTGAGTAGATTCCTTTAATGACTTGATAGTTTTATGGTTATAAGCATGTAAACATTGTTTCATACATGCACAGCGTAATTTTCTACATGGATTATTTTGCGAAAATTGATTTTAAGCTCTGTTTCAACAATGTGCAGAAGTAAATTGAACTGGTATTTTCTTATTACATGGTCCTACATCAAAAATATACATTTGTCAAACTAAAATTTTCAGAAAGAACATATCAGTTATGACAAATTTTACTCTGTCAGAGAAACTGATGAGAGTTTCCAGTTTAGGGGAGTGAGAAAGGCTGTAATTAGCCTCATTAAGCAATATCTTTGCCCAGTGTCTCTATCTGAATGTGTGAGAGCCTCAGTTTTCTCTAGCCTGTCAAGAGAAATGCTACTCCTAAGGCATGAATCAGATAAACAAAAAAAAAGATGTGTAAAAGCACCTATTTCTCATCATCAGTTAAAAAAGAGGGTCAAATGCTACTAATTAAGATGAAGGTGTTCAAATGGTATGTGTCTGTGTTGGGTCAGATACACCTTCCAAAGATATTTTCTATCATTGTCTGAAAATATATTTGAAAAACAGAGCAGTCCCTATTTCAATAAACATTTTCCGTGCAAAGAGGATCGGACTGATTAACCTCAAAACAGCCAGATACAAATAATGCTTCCACAGGCTAGGGAAGGATAAGATTCAAAGAGAGTATGCAGGCAGAGTAGTCTTCAGTGCTTTGAAGGATGGTGAACTCCTTTGCCTGCCTCCTTTGGCCACAAAACACATTGGTTTTGCACAAGAAATAGTGGAAATCCTCCCTGATCCTTGAAAGAGAGATGAGAGAAGAATGGGATTAATATAATACAAATAAACTCAGGTGAGGTGATATGAACAAGATTTCCAACTGCAAGTGATGTATTGAAAGCCATGAAAATGATGCAGAGGTGGTTTTTCAAGTACTGGCTTCTCTTTCTGACATTTATGATGAAATTCTGCATAACAGTGAGGTTTCCTGCTGTGCTTATCTATCTTGAAAACGTGACTACCTCTCTAATGGGCTAAATATAGTGTGAATTTACTGAAAATTTTGCACCTACTTTCACACATAAAGAAGGAAGATGTACAAAATTGATATACCTGTCATTTTAACTTTGACAGCAAGGATGATACTAGAACAGATTTTTAAACAATCAGTAGATAAGAAACAGGAGCAAAATGGAATACTTGAAAATGTCCAGTGTAGATCTATCAAATGAAAATCATGTCAAACCTATCTAATTTCCTTCTCTGATGAATGATCTTGCTTAGCAGATGGAGGAGAATCATAAAATGTGAAGTATTCTGACTTTATTAAGCTTTTTGACCTTCTATACCAGCAAAGTAAGGAATTATTAGCCACTGCGTTTCATGTGGAACTGACTGAAAAATGGCACTTAGGGAGTCATTTTCATTCCTTTCTCTGTCAAAAAAAGGAGGGTGTGTTGGGTAGGGCACCACCGAGGTCTGCCTTGGTCCTACTCCTGGTTATCTTTATATTTGTGGTGTGGATGAAGGAACAAGGCACATGTACAACAGTTCTTGGGAGACAGGCTGAGGAGGATTGTGTGTACTTTGGAGAAACGGATCAGAATTCATAACTGTGCTGCTAAAATGTAGCAAGTGTTTGAACCATGAGGATGAAATTCAATAAAGACAAGTGCCATGAATAATAATGTCTGTGGACAAAACCTGAAGTGTACAAATACAAATGGGAGAATAACTGGAGGAACAGCACTATAGTAGGAGAGGTCCAAGGTCATCACAGCTCACAAACTGCTTGTGAGTCGACAAGATAATGTGGTTGCACAAAAGGCAAATCTCATTCTGGGATATATTAACAGCATGACAAGGAAAGCAATTATTTTGCTATACTAAGCAGTGCTGAGTCCTCCGCTGGTGTGCCGTTCCCAGTCTGAGAACAAGCATTAAGATAGATGTAAATAAACTGGACAATCTCTAAAGGAGGGGAAAAGAGCAAGGAATAGAAAGCACAGTTTATGTTAAAAGGATAGGACAATTCTATTTATACAGTAAAAAGAAGGTCAGGTGGAAACATAAGGATATGCGAAGTGGATTTAATTAGTTTTAAGAAAATGATGGTCATTTTTCCTCCACATCCTATATATGTGTTGTAAGAGATGCTGAATACATTCAAACCAAAATATTTCAAGCAGAACTTTTAAAACAAAGTTGTAAAATAGAGAATAGGAAAAAAATTCTACTTATCAGATTAGTAAGGCCTTGGAACAGATGTTTGAGTGAAATATTGGAACTCGCACTGGAAGTTTATAATAAATAAGCAACATCCCCAAATAATGTCTGGATTTATATTTTTCTGCTTCATAGAGAAAAGACAAACAGCTGATCATTCAACATTTTGTCATTCTTCTGTTTCCATAAAAATATTACTTAAAATTATTATATTAAGATATTTAATAAGCCCATATGGTTCAGTTTTTCACCTGAGTGAGAGCATGAAGAATTTTTCATAGCAGAAAGAAGGCTCTTTGAAAATTATGTAAAATTTGCACTTTGGGGTTTCAGAGTAGGATTATACTTTATTAGCAAATGTCAGTGAAAACAAGCAAACACACAAAACCTCCAAAGAATAAATTGTCTTTTTAAGTAGAAATGTCACATTCTTCAAACAAAATTTTAAATTTAATTTTTTAAACAAAAAATAAAGGCTTCTGTAGTAACAGAATCTTTCCTGAAGCATTCAGTGGATCTGAAAACACATTTTTGAAGAGTTTTATCTGAAACAGTTTTGAACAGTTCTATTAGTAGTTGTGAAGCCATTGGTATTTGCAACTACGATCCTGTAGGGCAAAGATTTTGTCCTGTTTCCAACCTCGATGCCTTTGAAATAACATTTTTTTGTTCTTTCCTTTCTTCTTTTCACAATCTCTTTTTCTAAGGGTCCTTTTTTTCTTTTGCCTCTCAGTACCCCAAATAATTCTCCCTCTAAATGGCAAAGGGAAATTAAAGAAGACAAGTTCAGACAAGCAGATAACAAGAAATTAGGGAACATTTCCACAGTGGTGTCTTTGTTATAGCACTTTGAAATCTGTCCTTCGCTTCCCGGAACAACCCATTGCTCTTGGCAGAAGTGATAGCACTGAGGCAGGTAGCCTTGTGGAGTAATGTGTTGTTCAGAGCCTGTAGCACTCACTCACTACTACAGCTGCTGCTGTTATCCCTGTGCTGGCATTTCCATTGTACTCCTCTTCATGCATGGTCTAGAAACTATTTTACACTGAACTTGCATCTTGTTTGCGGTGTGTATTCTTTCTGGGTTGAATTTAGCAGGGATTTATCCAAACTAATTCTGGCTATCTTGCTCAATCACACTCACATTCAGACTGCTTCTCTGAAAGTCAGAAGTTATGGGGCACTTCTCTAGCACACCTACACCAGACTGACAGCACTTGAAACCCTCTGAGCACCTTCCCTCCTCCCCTCCTCCTCCTGCTTCCAATCACTCCCACCTCTTCTACTGAGATTGGGACATTCACTCAGGACTTAGATTAATACATTAATGGTTAAACTCACAAAACATCACTGAAAGTAAGCTTAGGAAATGTGGTTGCTAACCAAAGAAACTCAACTCTTTCTAGGCTTGAGAGGAATTCAGAAACAACAGAATAGTTGATGGTCAAAAAAAAAACAACCTGCCAGAGAAAGGATCAGAGATGCTGTGCCTTTAGTCAGAGTAATGGAGCCAGATGACATGAGTTACAGTCTTACTTGTGTTAGGATAATTAGCCAGCTCTTGCATCCTTTGCAATCTCACTACTGTCTTTATAATCTCAAATGAATAGGTTCCCTCATCCACAGTACTTCCACAGTAAATTTTTTGCAGTAGAGATAATTTTTTCAATATTTTATCACAGTCCCTGCTATACTGGCTCCAGGCTCATTAAAAGATCTTTTGGTACTTCTGCAATATGAATAAATATCTTTGAATGTATGAATATATTTTAATGTTCATATAAATATATATTCATATATTTTTATCCCATCAGAGTTACACTGGCTTGAAGCGGAGCAATGCATGACTGACTTATTGCTAGCTCATCCTAACAGCCTTTAATTCGTGCCATCCCTGTGAGAGGCAGCATTATTGCTCCTATTTTTCCTGTGTCTCTTGTTACATTTGGAAAGCCAAGGGGTATCACTTTTTCAGCTGTGGTGTAGTGAGCTTCTGAACTTCAATACCCTCATCTCCAAACCCCTAATGGTCGACCTCTGTTTTCTCCTGATGTTTTTCGGCAGAGGCTCTCGATGAGACCATGGCTGTGGTGCAGAGCACATTTTACACATCTGGTCCTGTCTGGACAGGCTCAAGAGCTACTGTACGAATTGTCTTCTGTTTGATATGCTCAAAGGCTTGTTGTTGCTCAAGGGCCCACTCGAAATAGTTCTTCATTTCAGTCACAAGCTGACTATAACCTGGAATATGTATTCTCCAGAATCCCACAAGGCTTAGGAAAACTTATGTTTCCTTCTTAGCTAGTGGAGATTGCTATCTTGTTTATCACATCCATATGCACATGACATCTCAAGGGAATTTATAGACACCCAAACAAAACATGGTGCAAAAGGTGCATTCTTGAACAAAGGGAGCAGTTTTGTAAAATGGACCTGGCCCCAATTGCTGTGCTGAGCCTCTGAAGGCAGATTTTAGCAACAGGTAAATAACTCTCACATTTCAGCCAAAAGGTCTTGTTCATGTTTAATTATCCCTCAGCAGATTAAGATTCTATGAAAGCTGTTTCCTGATTTTTGAAAAGGTATTTTACCATTTGTTTTCATGGCAATGCTGTCCTGCCAATCTGCATATCTTTTATGTTTCTAACACACGTTTCTAACACATTTCCATTTCCACATATCTGATATAGGTGAAAATATTAATTCTACTGGTTGAGTGATTAGGAATTTTAAAGCATAGGTCTTTTCCATGAAAAATCATTCCTGATCTCTATTCATTTGGAGACAAAACAATTCAGTTTTTAAGTCATGGTTGTTACTAGCTGAGAGCACAGATTCTTGTTATTACTGTTTTTAATACATTCATGAAAACTGCAGCTACTCAATAATATTGTAAAAAAATGATTCAAAATGTAAATCTACTGAAACCCAAAGACTTTTATCTAGCTGCAAAAGAACCATCTGATGGCATTCATTCTGTTTAAATAGCAGTTATTAGGTTTTTAACAGTTTTATGCTTTAAAGGATAAAAATCCTACTAAATTAGTTCTTCTGGACTAGTTTTAAAATCGGTTAATCATGTACGATTAAGATGATAGCATTTATCACCATTGTAGCTGATGACAGTAGCTCTCACTGTATTCTGCATTTCCAATGTCTATCAAATACTTAGAAAGTATGATGAGATAAACAATGTATCATTACACATATTAGAACTTGAAAAAGCTGTGAACAATGCTGTGTTTCTTGTGCCTCGAACACGTCATTTATTCTCATGATTCACATGTGATATTTTCTGAAAGCGTGAGTTTTTAAAGACTTGGATTCTAAGATACTCTCTTTTATAATTTTAGAAATCAAACAAGTAGAAAGGTAAAGAAAACCTTAGAAACATGAACTTCATTATATAAAAAGGGAAATAATTAAAATTTTTTATTATTAATGAATAATAATAGAATATATAACTTTCATAAAAATGAATGCTTTTGTGGCTTTAATAAAGATATTACTAGCCTTGATTTTTGCAAAAACATGCCAAAAAACCCCAACAAACAATGCTACTTCTTTATTCATGTCTATCATCCCATGTATTTCCAGGCTAAAACAAGTTTGCCAGTGTGTGGGTGCTGTAAGGTGACTGAAGACACACAGTTCTGCTAAGCACATATCTTTCATCTATTCTAATCTGGCCAGGTCTTGGATAAATGCTGCATTGCAGTACACTACCAGGGCTCCAAATCTATAGAATGAAAGGACTCCTTGGAGTATTTCAGTCTGTGCTGCTATTTTGGGGGGTGGAAAAGACATTAAAACACTTTAGAGACAGAGAACAGTGTTTGAGGTGATCGATTTTTCTACTTATATTAAAAACAAAAGCAACTTCTAACAACTGCATCAAAGCTGCTAACAGCTACTGTTAATTTTCTGCCTCAAATCCATTGGGCTTTTCCTCCAGAGTTTAATTGCAGTTATTCACTTGCTTAGAGAAACCTCAGTTCGTACCTCATGGCACTCAGCAGAGTCCTCGCATCTTAGTGATTGATGAGAATGGTCTAGACAACAGACATTTATTGTCATATATTTTTTACACAAAGCACTGAAATTAATTCTTCCAGTGTTGGATTGGGTTGGTACACAATATATTACACATATTCTATTTCACATACACTAGTATAGATAACTCCATGCCAATTTTCATCTAACCAACTCTTTAGACAATGTGCATGAGAACCACAGCAACACAGACGCCAGTGCAACCAGCAAGAATGCTGTCCAAGGAGTATTGAGCATGCTCATGAGGCTATTCTGTATATACCTGCACACTGTCACAGCCAGCTTGACAAAGATTTGTTTTGGGTTTTTTTTTCCATATGTGGCTCCTGCAGTACGGATATATAACAACGGAATCTGAAAAGCATCCCAGCTACATTGTTATGGTCTGAAGTTTAATCCAACAACAAAACCCAGCCCAGATCCTACCCAAGGATTCAGAAGAAGGCAATCAAGTTGATGGCGATTTCTTGGCTAAGCTGTGGTCTAGACTGACTGACCTTGTAGAGCCTTTTATTCAAGGGTGGGTAAAATTGCCACCATAAAATGACAAATCAACAAGCATACGTCTTTGCAAGTAGTATGGCTGTGCTAATGAACGAGGATAAATGAGTTGCCATGACCAGAACACTGCTGCATCCCTGCCCTCTTCATCACATATTGTAGAGGATGGTGTAGTGACACTCAAGTTAGAGAAGAGCACACCACATCCATGAGCAGGAATGGAATAGCCAGGTATTCACCAAACTATGACCATGCTCTGATGGGTGTCAGAGGCTTAGGTTCAGGGTCATACTTGCATGAAATTCTGCATTTAGGTCTGAGTTGACTTCTGCTCATCTGGAGTCTCTGTCAGAGGTTGATGCTGGGTTTGTCAGCTCTACAGTGTACTCTGCTGCTTGTATTCATACTTTCTGATCACATTCCAGCAAGCCTTAAGTTTTGCTCCTCCTGCCTGTTTGCGAGGGGAATATTAAGATTCTCCCAATCAGGAACCAGAATCAAGATTTAATTTCCAGTTTCAGTTAGATATTGATGCATAGGGCTGCAGTTCTCTGGAAAAGAAAATAAAAAAGGCAAAAAAAGTGCAGTGAACAGTTTTCATTGACAAGTACCTATAATAGAGTATTCCTGGAGATTTAAAACTTGAAAAAGCCACTGAAATCCTTCTTGATTAAGGAAACTGAAGATTCGCTTTTCCAGTAAACTCTGGATTTCCTGTTTCTGTTTCCCTTTATCTAATTTCCATCAGTGTGAGAGGTTATCTCTGAATTGCCTCCCCCACATTTCCAAGAAAACAAATTCCTTTCTTTTTCCTGAAAGATTTTATGGAAAGCAGAACACATCTGTTTTTCCTGAACCTATGTATCAGGGGACTCAAAAAAAGCACATCAAAGACTAAACTGAGTCCTGTGGTAATCAGTTCATTCTTAGGTATGCCTTACCCTTTCCTGGTATACTGATTTTAACAAGCCTACACAGAAATATTTTAACATACACGTTCAGTCACTGCCTTTATAATTCTCAGTACAATCACACAGACCACGCAACTTTAACAAGTTGTTTATATATGATACAGTCTAGACTTTAATCCAATGCAACAGGAGAGCAAGCAGTGAAGTTTATCAAGGTGGAAGAAGTCACCTGCTGATTTAGGGTAGCCACTGTGTCAAAGTGATGCTGCTCAGAGCAGCTCAATGGCAGATCCTGTCTGCTGATGGCAGCCCATGGTGACTGTGCTAGTTCTGTGACATATGAGGGTCCTGGGAAGAAGCAATTGTCATTAGCATAATGTCCACTCCCTTCCATGGGTCAAGGACAAAAGATGAATGAATCTATTTTCAACCTCTCTTTCAAAGAGTTTCAGCTGCCATCCCCACTTAGACATGTAGCAGTAGCTGTGTCTCCCTTACAGCTAAGTTTTCTTAGAGTTAATATAAGTGATAACCAGCCTTTTCGTTACATTAGTCATATGAACTTCATTGCTTCCTGTCCATTATTCCTTGGGGCAGTGATTCTTCACCTTTACCAGATCATGGAAATAAAAGAGCTTTCGTTCTTTTTTTCATTATGTAATGCAAGCAAACTTCTACAAGTACAAATAAGTTGGTATCAGTTTTAAAAACATAGCTGGTCTCTAATGAGGGTTATGGTAAAATTTCAGCATTATCTGGATTCAGTAGCAGTTTCCTCATTGTGCTTGCAACATTTTTATTTTATTCATTCAGATAAAAACAATATAGAATTTGGTATTCATGCCTCCTGTGCTACCATAATCCTGTCACACCTTTAATTGTCCACATGATATCAAAGATCAACTTCACAATTTCTAGTGCAAAAAAATCTTAAAAGAAACTGCAACACGTTCCCCACACACCCATCCAAGAAAATATTTCAAGTGACCAGTGCTCTTTTCAAATAGCAGACTTGGCAAAAATCTGTTTTCAAAGGACAGTGCTTTTGAAATAAAACTGAAACATTTTGGAAAAGAGCGAGGTAGGGAAACCTCTTCCTTAAGGCCTGTTCTAGTGTTACAGTTCACTCCAGCTTACTTTAATGCATCACCAACACATGAGCACCTTGTAATGGGTAAGATTTTACTGTATTCAGTACTAAATTCGAAGCTGTCCAAAGTACCATAAAGATTACTCTCAGAACACAAATATACTTCAGGAATTGCTCTGAATGCAGCTAACATAACTACTACACTCAAAACTGGTCAACAGACAGCAACTAAAAGGTAGTTGTAAAAAGCAGAATAACTCATCCAGCTAAGTTGCATCCTCCTGCCATAACAATCTGATCTTTTTTTTTTAAAGCCAAATCAGACATGTTACATGATCTGCAGTCAAAGAAACATAGAAACTCATACCAGTGGTATTGTTGCTATGTCCTTTGTGGTCTCTCTGAGATCTGACTTCACCAGGTCTTGTCTTCTGCATGACTGGGATTCCAAACAAAACATCGCAGACCAGCTGGGCAAAGCATCGCTGGTGTGGACTAGCAGTGAGTCACATGCCAAAGGACAGGGAGTTCCCTTGGGAGAAAAAT
This sequence comes from Neopelma chrysocephalum, assembly GCF_003984885.1. Taxonomy (NCBI): domain Eukaryota; kingdom Metazoa; phylum Chordata; class Aves; order Passeriformes; family Pipridae; genus Neopelma; species Neopelma chrysocephalum. The sequence goes on along the minus strand of NW_020897704.1, from coordinate 16,685,890 downwards.
GTGATGCTCTACAGGAATGTCGGACTAAAGTCAAGCATGCTGCCTTTCTGGGCTACCAGAGAAACAAGATATTCACCTTCGTGGATCACAGTAAATATCAAAGTCAGGTGGTGAAAGAGAGCGAAGGGGTTTGTGTGGATTTCCTCTTTAACAAAGCTGCATGTGTTTTATAAATGGATAGGAAAAGCTTCTGGAAAAATCTATCCTGATTTGGCCTCTTTCCTGTCCTCTTTCTCTTTTTCTGGCAACAGGCCAGTAAGGATGGGAAGAGAGGGAGGCTAAAGTCCTGCAAAACTGTTTTTTTACAGTGGGGAGAGGAAATTGGTAGGCAGGACTAACAGCTTTGTGCGGAGGGTAGGCATTTTGGAGAATCCTGGTGACTGGAGGGGAGGACTGGAGCACAGCTAGGGCTAGGACAGCTATTGGTACAGTCACTAATTACTAGGGAAAAAAAGAGTGACCAAATCTAAAGTGTTTGATATTATTTAAAGCCTTTCTTTCTGTCTTGCACAGTTGTGGCATGCAAGGGAAGCCAGGTTTTCTTAAACAATAGGACTTATTTGATCTTGCTTTCTTGTGTGTCTCTTCCTACTGACATTTTTTGAATTGGCTATTTTCCTCTTCATTTGAGGGAAGGGAAGAAGTCACAGAGCTGACTGTTATGAAGGTATATGGGAAGTGATGGCCAGGAGAGACAGAAAGCTTTATACTGTCCTGGAGAGCTCCAGACTGACTTCATACACTATTAGATCTCAGAGAAACTGCTCTGGATGTAGCTCAGCAAACAAAGCTTGAACCAATACTTGTAATCAGCCTCATCCAGATTATTCAGTTCTACTGCTCTTGCTATTATTTTCTTCCTAGTGGGATAGATTTCCCATTCATTTGTGTTATCAGGATTTGTTTTTCTTCCTGTTACCTTCCCATTCTTTCCCTCCACACAGTAGGTGTCTTTATTTGACAACAAATGATTCTAATTAATCATTTTGTTCTGCTTTTGAATTGGGCAGCTCTGATTAATTTGGGGGACTGGCTATAGGGTTGAGCTGAAGTGACAGTGAGCCATGAACACGGGCTCTGTTGTCTGCGACAGCACAAAATGCTTGTGCAGAGCATTTTGAAAATTTAAGTATTTCTTTTGTCTGTAATATGCTATGTTTGCTTAAACCTTTCAAAACAATGTTCCCAATAGTGTGCAATGAGAGATTACCCAAAAGTTAAGAAGATGATTACTCAGCATTATAATTCAGAGGCAAGTCTACCCATTACTTTAGTCTTACTGAAGGTTGGCGTTATTTTTATTGTTATTAATACTTATAAATAAGATAATTTATTAATCATATTGTATTCAGGGACTGAATATGATTTCATAACTATAATGCTGGGTCCTCTGAATTGCTAGAAATTTCTTGCTGTTCTAGTCCAGCAAAATTTGGTTTTCCTTCATATAGACCTGTCAGGATAACATAATAACATATGAAATCATATAAGTCATCTAACTCATCTACTGTTAAAAGTGGACTGTTAAAATAGAAGGTGTGAGTCCTAGCAGCAATAAGAGCTATCAGTATGTAAGATTTCATGCCTTGATTCAAGTCTGCTTTTCTAATTCTGTCTTTGTGCCTCAGTGGGCATCACATATATACAACTATATAAATACACATGTAGAGAAACAACTACAGGTAAAAGACTGTTTCTCAAAAGTGTTATGAGCTTGAATGTGACATTGTACAGCTGTGCGGCTGCTGCTGTGGAAACTGGCAATGGATAAATCCTTTCCCCCGATATTCCACTGCTCCCAGCTGTATGGGTGAGGATAAAAGGGAAGGTTTTCCCTGGTAAACCTCCATCTCCTCAGGGTCTGATTTCTTTGGGGTAGGAGCCTTCTTAAGCTTTTGGATGTGGAAATGTCAGTGTTTGTGCAGTTTTTTTCTGGTTATAACAAACTCCTAGGGATTAGCAGAGTACAAATACTAATAAATAATGAACCATGAAAAACAAATAAGACAGCTTCAGAGGTCATAAAATCAGAGAACATGCTGAGTTGGAAGGGACCCATCAGGATCATTGAATACAACTCCTGGCTCTGCACAGGACACCCTAAGAGTCACACCATGTGCCTGAGAGTGTTGTCCAAACCCTTCTTGAACTCTGTCAGGCTTGGTGCTGTGACCACTTCCTTGGGGAGCCTGTTCAGTGCTCGACCACTCTTTAGCTGAAAAACCTTTCCCTGATATCTAACATAACTCTCCCCTGACTCAGCTTCATGCTGTTCCCTCAGGTCCTGTCACTGGTCACGAGAATGAAGAGATCAATGCCTGCCCCTCTGCTTCTCCTCCTGATGGTGTTGAAGCCTGCAGTGATCCAAGTCATCTCCCTGCGTTCTCTTGATGGAGTCTTGCAGACCTATGGCCATATGTAAAATTTCCTTTACCCTTCAGAACCCTTGTAGAGTTTAGCATTAAGTGCTGTCATGAACATTAACTTTATACGCTTTAAATACAAACATAAAAAATATCAATTGACATATTTTTCTCCTGGTAAAGTGTTGTTTACTCAGGTAAGCAGCTGAGGTAAAGGCAAAGGTGTCAGACTGACTAAGGAACTAAGGGAATTATGACGGCTTTGAGTCCAGTATCAACATAAAAACTTCTGGGATTTTACTATCTTGTCAGTTTATGATACTTTCCTGACAGAAGGTCAGCAGGCTGGGAGTTTGTTTGGAGACCATGCGGCAGAACTGATGAAAAGTAAAAGGAATTTCTGTCTCTGAAGTCTCACTTTCTTATACTTTTTTTTTAAGCTATAATGTAATCTGCAAAGAAGCATCTTTAAAAACCCCAGACAGCAAGGGAGCAGAAATATAAAACCTTGGGGTTTTTTTTAAAGCCATTAAGCATAAAATCACAAAATGAGAGAAGTTTTCTGACTATCTAGAACATCATTTATTTGCTATAAATTATCTACTGAACACCTTTAGTGTAAGCAGACTTGGCTACACTAGGCAATATCTGGAGTGATTTTGTTGGCTTCAAGTTTATTACAGGGTTTTCCATCTGGATCAAGAATAGGGTGTGAAGGAAATCACAGAGTTTCTATTGCACAACGTTAATATAATATTATAAACCTAATAAATATATAGATAAATTTTATACTTGACAAGAAAGAAAGATTAAGAACAAAATAGAACGGTGGACAGGGAATAATAGGATAATGTAAGGTGGAAGGAACCTCTGGAGGTCATCTGGTCTAAGCCTTAGCTCAAAACAAGATAAATTTTGATCACATTAGAATAAAACATAAGTGAAACGTTTCACCTTGCAAAGTATGCCTGTAGCGATGGCACAGAAAAAGATGGGGTCAAGATGATGATTCCATTGCTGTGTGTGGCACTAAACTCCATTTCTGTGTGTGTTTGAAGCCATCCTACGTGACTGGCCCACATACTTCCAGGCAAATTGAACCCTTACCAGATGTAAGAATTTTAACTGATTTGGTATTATTCAATGAAACATTTTGGTCCTTAAAATTCCAATTTTAAACTGCTTCAGGAGCAGGTTAGAATTTCTAGTGGATGTCTGATTGATTCATCTAGTCCACTTCAGTAGCACTAGGAGATAAGAGGTACAAAGAACAGTTGTTACTCCCTGTGTCACTTAAGCAGTAGAAATGAGTTGAAACAGCAAATATTCAAGGAACAAGGTCTATTGAGTAATGACATTCTCACCTCTTGTAAGTCAAAGGAAATTTTGCCATTGAATTTCCTAGGACTTTGCTTCTCTCTTTTTTTTTGAATAAATATTCATTTCTTTCTTAATAAGTCTTTAAATTAAAAAGTGAAATTGGCAAGAGTGCATAAGGTGCAAAATGTAGAATCATCTGTTCTGTGTTGATGTTATTTGCTTGCCCAAGCAACTGAGCTATTTTAAAACTACATTTTTCCATCTCTGAAGAGATTACTAGGTATCCCTAAAAATACGCAAGGACTGTCATTTTTCCTGGTTCAGGGGCGTTAGTTTAGTCCTTGTTCCACCGAATGTTTGACCAGCATTCCTCTAAAGATAATTTTATTGGTGTCTTATGTTTAATGTGCATATAAGATGAAAATTTCCAGGCTATATAAAAGATTTGAGTATCTCAATCTTGCTAAAGCACATATGAAACATTTCTCCAAACACATTTGGGTGATTTTTATGGGTGATTTTATGTTTTTTTATGAAACATCTTTAATTATGACTAGGGTGAAATGAAGCTATATGGCTTTTAATGTCAGTCTCTAGTATCCCACAGAGCAAACTGTGAGCCTGTTCATTCTCTTCCTGAGCAGCCCTATACAAGCCCCCTCTCTGCTCAATGCTCCCTGCAAACTTGGTGGTGTTCCTAGGATTCCTTTTTTTTTTTTCAGACAGAGAGATACAGACCTCTCAAGTCAAAGCACTAGAGCTCTGAATTACTCTTTGGAAATGTGCCCCTCTGGACTATGGCAGTAATTTAGCATGATTGCACTTCTAACTCAGGAACCTCACTTAGCTGTCCAAAGGAAAGGTGAACTTTTGAGACTACCCAGTGAATGGCTTCAGAAGAAGATGGTGATTTTTTTTCCTTTACAGAGGTGACAAAATGGTAAGGACAGGTGTGTTGGAGAAGAATTTTATAATCTCTGCAATCAATGAAAAAATGGCTTTATTTTTGAAAGGTCAAGCAACAGAAATCTTGTTGTGAAAGTCATTATGCTGCTTCTACAGCTTCTCTAGCACTGTGAGAATAACAGAGTTTGACAGGAAAAGCAGCATGTAGACCTTTGGTAAGCACTGTCAAACAGTTTAAATCTAAACAGGGCAAGCTAATAAAGAAATATACTGGTGTCTCATTTAAACAAACAAACAAATAACAAATGAAAAACCCAATCCTTAAACCTCTCCACAAAGATTTTTTTAAATATTGCCCTAAGCTATATTCATACAAAATACAGTGCTGAAGTGTTGCAATAAGAAAACCTCAGATAGGTCAGCTTATATGGGTTAAACCATTTAATTATTGCAGATGAGGGCTTGGTCTTGCTGCTCCTCTGTTTGACATCACAAACAAGCATAAATTATTTTCCATGAAGAAAAGAAAACCAACCAAACAATGCGAGGTCTTCTACATACCTTTAAATAGTGGATGCTTCTTGTTAAGAGTATGAGATGGGGCAGCCAGAAGGGAAGGGAGAAAAGGGTGAAAGCTGTAGGTACATTATTGACCAGTTCGGTTTACAATAAGCATCTGAGACTTGTACGGGATCTAAGGGCAGGAATCCAGGCTCAGAAAATGAGCTCAGACGAAGATCAGATGAGACATACAGGCCAGTAAGAAACAAAAAGGGGTTATATGATTCAATATAAGAAACAGACAATTAAGATTTGATCTTTCTATAGAGGGGTCTGAGACTCTATACAATTTTTGAGTCCATTCCAATTTGTTCCATGGAAGAAGGAAATTGTTTTGTAAATAGGGTGTTTCCCTGCTGCATATTTAGAAGTTCAGAGTGATTTTCCTACTCCTTGAATACTTTGAGGTTTCTGGTTTTTGTCTTCTGACATATAAATGCTCCAAAGCAGATGATCCAGAGCTCAGCTCTGCCATTTAGAATCAATCCTCAGAGAGAATCCCTGGCTCACACTGAGTGGATCGTGCACTCTAGCTGCTGCTGAAGCACTGGCAAGTTAACCATTGCTTTAGGCAGTAGCTCCTCAATTTCCAGTGCAAAAGGGGACACATGATTTTTCCTTCTCGTCTGCTGCATGAGTTCCCTGCAACTGATGTCTGCCTTTAATATTGGCTAAAATAACAATAACTAAATAGATTCCAGTCTGAGATAGAAAATACCTACATTAATTAAAGGTAATATGATACATTGCAAGTGCCCAAACCATATGGCACTTTAACATAAGGGTGAGCTAAATTTCATGTTCAGTGCAGCTGATTTGTATCATTGCTGATGGAGGCTATCTCTTTTCCCCTTGGTCTCAGCCAGGCATTTTGTCGCCCACTTTCCTAATATGAGGACACGTGTTTGGTCAGTCAGATTGGGATGTTGTAAGTGTGGCTGAAAACAAATCCACTTTTGTGGATTTTTAGTCAGACAGCCTCGTGGGAACGTATAGCTGAGAATGGGAGGAAAGGTAGAATCATCCTCTTTTTCCAGGAGCCCATCCATACACTGGGTTAAAATGGTCATGAAACTGCATCACCAAAGTGAAAAATCTATTGTAAAGATCGGCTAGTGAGCTGCCAAGAACTTTATATTTAAAGAAGTCAGCTTCTTAAACTCTAATGAACTCCCATGGATTTTGATGAAAATTTAATCAAACTATGCATCTTGAATCTCTTATTCTAAGTTATTGTATAATTTACCTTTCCTACAAGGCCTGTTCAGATAAATACATTTTATTAAGGAAAATTGACTGTAATATATCAGTAAGACAGATTAAAAAATGCAGTGATTAAGTTATTTACAGCTCACACAAATAAATCTAAATCAAAGACCAGGACTTTTCTAACCTGTGGGGCATGGGGCTAATCTTTAGTGTTGATGTAAAAATATTATTTCTCCTTGTGGATCTTCAAGCAGCTACTAAAAAATATCGTGTAGTTAATGGTAACCTTAAATTTTTCGGACTGTCCATTGCAATAGCTGTAATATAATAGAGCAGGCAAATAGAAAAAGCCAGTATTTCTGTGTGGGCATCTTTGCTTTGGACTGGCCTTTTCCAGCATTTTTAGCACAGAAATAATTCACAATCTGATGGTATTATAATTACACATTCATTCCTGAATGCTGGAATGCCATTCAGAAATAAACTAATGTGCTCTTTTTTGCCTTATATAGTGAAGAGCCATTGAAAAGTAAAGCTGATAACATGGAAGTACAATTGCAAGAAGTTAATTTGCCTTAATTACAGATTCAGGACACACATGCAACATAATTTGAAAATAATTCAAACTGAACAAATACTCTAAGTAGTTCAAGGATGTGCGAATAAGATGTGAGTGGAGAGCTGTTGTTAGTTATATTCCTCCATACTTGGTTTTAGAAACAGACCTACTGAGTGTACTCAACAGAGCATATGCATACATCTTGGTATAATAGCTAGCTATGAAATCTATACATGGTTGAAAGCTATTGGCAATAGAGAGATCACCATATAAGGAAAGAATTTTTTTACCACCAAAATACAAAGTAGGTAAGGTGCAAATAATTTAGAGATTCATTGAATAACTTCTTCTATAGTGGTTGAGTATCAACAAAAGAAATTAGATATCCTTAGGATCCCTTTGCTCTTGAGACAAATATGAATTCTTAAGGGAGTGAGGCCATAAAAAGATAGAACTATTGGATGTATGAAATTAGAGGGTTTTTTTACAACAAGAAGTAAGATTTTAAGATCATTGCATAAACCTTTAGATGGCCTGATATAGAACCACGTGTGTAAATCCCTTATCAAGCAGAGACTAAAAAAGCCTCTTTGAATGATTGGGAAATACTGAACACACCTTAGAAGATTAATCAGTAGAGCTTGTCTTATTTAGTCGTGAGAGGGAAATTAGTTACTTCAAATAAGTACAGTTTGGCATGAGAAGAAAGCATTTAACAGTAGCAATAAAGTAGAAATATTTATGTTAGATGTTTATTCTGGTGGAAAATCATATAGACAAACTTATCATAGATATGTTTACACCGAAAGTTAACTGACATCACAAATGTTGAAATAGCTTCCCAAATAAGACAGATAAGGTCTGAATAATGCATTATTCCAACATGAAGATAATTAAGCTTATGGGGAAAAATGATAGACGAGACATGAACCTCGAATGAAAAATGGAATTCTGTGAGAGGAAGTTATGGATTTTTAATCTGCTGATATTCCCCAAAATGGAGGCAGGAGGATATGAAAGGATGCATAACTGCTATCTATTGTGACATACCTGATAAATCCAAATTACTGCTGTTTGCCTTCCAGGGCCAGGAATATCTTTTCTGTCTTTTAAATAACTTAACTAGCATTATTTTTTCCATTTCTCCTTTAGAAAGAAGATGAGTGGCAAAGCTGGAGTCAAGACATTGACTGAAGAGTCTTACTGCTTTCAGTGCTAATAAAAAGTGTCTTATGACCATGGCCAGTGAGATTTGCTCACAGTGACCTGCTTAATCAGTGGATTTTTTTTTTTTTGCATTTATTTCAATGTGGATCTCGATTCACCCCACAAATTTCCTGCTGTTGCAAGAGTATAAAGTGTTGAAGGTAGCAACATAATAATATATCACAAATCTCTCAATAATTTGCCTCTTATAGACCAATGGCTGCTTAGTGAACAAGCCATGAAATGTTTCCCTAGCTATGTTTAGGAGTATTTTGAAGAAGGATTTTTATTCTGCTATAACTCTCAATGGTTATAACCTCCATGCCTTTAAATCAGAAACACCATAGATTTCTTAGGCTTTTTTCCAGTTTTGGAATACAGAGTTTTGCATCATTTCATTCCATTGTGGTCTGGTGGTTTTGAAGGTAAGAGGGGTGAGAAGGACTTGGGGTAGGTGTTTGAAACACCCATCAGACTAAAGATTATAAGCATGAGATTTAGCACTGATGATCTATGAGTCTCACTCATCCTTTGTTCTTGCATCATTTAAGTCAGTCAGTCTTCAGGTCACCTACAGCTCTTTGTTTAATAAGGGTGAGTAGAAATAATCAATAATTAACTTACATAAGACCAGTTACAGAAAAACAGGGACACAGATTACCCCCGTATACCTGTGGCTCAGGTGTAAAATTTGCACTGCAATTTTTTTTCTATCTGGCCAAAGACATGCTGTGTACAAGAGGTTTGATTATAAAACCATTAAGTCAGTACCTGGTGCTGTACATAATGAGAAGTGATGAAGTGTGACAGCAGCATATTGTGTACATTATCATAATAATTTCTAGACACACTGGCTAGAGAAATGCATTGAGTTATAAGGCTGCCATCTCTGAGTGAAGAGCTGTGAGAGTGTTTAAGGGTGATTAGGGCATTTGGAAATCACTGCCTCTGCAAGGCTGAACAATGTGCTCTTCAACAGCGTGACAGCAGACTAACACCAGTAAAAGCAAACTAGTACCTGTCATAGCTATTAATTTTCCTTCTTTCTTTCTTGCTGAACAGAAATAAATGTGATTGAGTATGTACTTAAAGATTAGTCTTTGCTCAAAATGTACTGCAGTTAATATAGCAAAAAATTTAGAACGTAACAAAGTAAAAAAAATATTTAATTGTCTTAAAACCACAGTTCTTTACTTTGACTGTCTAGCTCCCTTCTTCCCCATGAACCTCAAAGTTCTGAGGAAAAGTAAGAATGTAATATTGTCCAACAATTCACTATAAAAATGTTTCCATCTTTATTATTGCTTGTTAAATGTCTGTGACTGAAACAAGTCTAATGGAAGTGAAGCTTGGCCGCTTGTCATTCCACACATAGGTAAGGTATGGAAGAGCAAACAAGGAGTAAGGATGACATATTATCCAGGGTTTTTTTTTTTATTTTCTCATTTTACAAGGTGTCTGAAGTATCCTGTAGGCTCTTCGTTGTGAATCAACCAGGGCAGAGCTGCCCTAAGTCTTTCTTTATATGGCTCTACAACATGATTCAATACAGCCTTACCAAGAGAAAATTCCTTCAGTAAAGATTTAACAAACAGACTCTGGTCTCATTTGTACCCAGGAGCTCCATGGTGCCCACCAGTTCTTATTTCATTTGAAGTCAGCTCCAGGAGGAGCAGCATCTGGCTTTCACACTGCTGACGTCAGTGAACTTAGTCTGTATTTACACTCATGCCAATAAAATCAGAATTTTCTTTTAGTATTCTAGAAGTGAAAATTCACAGACATCATAAATAACATTTCTATATAAGCCCCAAGTACCTCAGAATGTTCCATTTCAATGAAACACAGGTTGAATTTCAAGAAACGACAGGTTATCACATATTGTAAGTCTCTAAATAATCAGTTTAGGCCACAGCAGGGCTTGTCTCCTTAGTGGGAGAGAAAGAGTGGGGGATAGGGAGGGAAAGTGAGAGGAAAAAGAAACAGACATGAGTTTATTTTAATAATATAACTGAAGTTCTACTCCAGAAAAAACAGGAGTCTTGTAGTTTTGACCTCTGGAAATCTAAGGCTCCAGCAGTTACTCCATTTAGTTACTATAAATACTTTGACTAAATACCTTAATCATGAGACTGTCCAGAGACGTTGTTCTTGTCTTAAAATGTTGCTCTTCCCAAAGCAGGTGAATAGATTCTTTCTGACTAATTCACATTTTTAAGAAAAAAAAAGACAAATATCCTGTCTCATGATGTTTTTACATCTCTATTTCTTTATGTATTTGCTTTATGTATTTTGCTTCATACCCAAAGTGATACCATCCAGAGGAGATATTTATGTGTTGCTGTAAGTTGCAATCACAGAACACACAATAGGTCTTCATGAGTTTCTGTCCTATGCCTGTATGGAATAGAGCAGATAATTAACATTAGTTAAAGATGACAGACTGAGGCACTGAAAGATTAAATACTTTCTTTAGAGGAACTACAAACTATGAAAAAACTCATGTCTTCCAAGCATTTCAGTCAGTGCATCATCTCCCCCTTCTCATTGGATCCCATCCTTTTATAAACTAATTACAACCCTGTTGGGCTGGTTTAGGGACTTATCTCTGCTTCGGTTTTGATCTAAGTTTACAGGCACATGTGGCAGAAGGTAACAGATGTTGGATATTTCATAGTAGGGACTAACAAAGTAGGAGCTTGAAGCACAGGTACTCTAAAAGACATGCTTGAGAGACACAAAGGTTCCACGTTCAGATCAAAAATCTGCCAGTACTCTTAAACACCCATTTTGGGATTACAAGGTGCAAGCTGTCATACTCCCCATACAAAATTGCCAACCTTTGAGCTACTTAGAGTGTATATCAGCCGCATGTATCTATGAATCTGCGAGCAGGTCTGTACTGTTGTGTTAGATTTGTCCTAGAGTTCTACCCATGCTCTGAGATGACTAAAATTTAACACACTCTTGTCTGTGAACCATTTATCTGCATTATCATATCCATTTCATATGGAAAACTTTGTCTCTGCCTGTGGCAGTAAGAATGAAATGACTGTGCCTGCAAAGGAAACCAAGGATGCAAATCGCTTTTGCACAGGGAATTAGATCTCTGAATTTCCTCCATACTTCTGTTTACAGTCTCAGTGAATATTCTCTGCCTTTCTTTTTTTTTTCTTCCTAATAATCTGAAATCAAAATCTAGTCTGTTCCAAAGATTTGGTGTGTAAGCTTGGCTTTTTTTGTTTACATTTGTTGCCTGTGGCATCACTCATTGCAGGCATGCTACGTTGCAGTAGCAGATGAAGGTTATCAACATGTTGAATGAAGAGGCCTACTTGTGGAATTGTCTAAGTAATACACCTGCTTATTTGCATTGTAATAAGACCTGATGACAAAACCCCTCCAGGGCACTTTGTCTGAGTCTCTGCAGAATGTAAATATGGCTATAATGAATTGTAACTTGTACAGGGTACAAATGCACTTGGATGCAAACCATTCAATTACTTCAGCAACCTTTAGAAGCCAAATCCACCTGTGTCCTTTCAGAGGCTTTCGGTAGCTTCACTGATGTTTGAATCAGATCAATAATATACAATGGGATAACTCAGCGCTGGAATTTTAGGATTATATTAATTCAAAAAATTGGGATTAATACCAATAAAACTCGTAACACTGGAAATAACATGACACAGAGTAATGTAGCTTTGGGATAAATTTGTCTTAATTTTAGGTACATAGATTGGCCACAGACACCCCTGTGAAAGTTGTCTGGATTCCCATTTTTGTCAGCTAATGGAGAGTCACTGTTCTCATCTTCTCTTGACAACTAAAATAGGTCCAACAAATTACACTTTAGAAGTGTCTATTTGTGTCCACTGAGCGTAAAGGAGTCTAGAGGACCAGCTCTAATTTAGACACGTGCACTGAAGACATTTGGAGCAAGGTGGGATGAATCCCACTTCACAGGTTTTGAAATGAGTCTGGCATATAAATTTTTGCACTTCTGTATATTACTCAGACCATTCACTCTCTGCAATGGGTGGGCACTCATTTCGCTTAGCTGTAGACAGGTCTGGTGTAGACATCTGTGTATAAATGGATAAACCTAGTCTCCAGTTATCATCCATGAGAACAGACACCTGCACTACAGACATTTGTGTGCATCAGATGAATTTCACACAAGGAGTCTTTATTTGTTTGCTTTGCCTGTTGAGGTTAGACACCCTGGAGAACAGAAAGTTAATGGACAGGTCATTGCAGATTCCCATAACTTAAGATTCTCAGAGAAGATGGAGCCATGCACTGAGGTGCATGATGAAAGGATCAAGAGACAGTTGTTAAAAGTGGTGGCAAATGGAATCCTGGTCATAAATAAAGAAAAAAATTCTTAACTTAAGGAGGGCATATATTCTAGTCTGTGAGGTTCAGAGAAAATACTTTGTCACTGGTGGTCAGATGCTGAAACAGGTTGCCCAGAGAGGCTGAGAAACCTGTCACAGCCCCGCTTTGGCTGGGAGGAGGGACTACCAACCTGATTTATTCTATGACTCTGAGGTATAAACCATTATAAAAAGGAAGGGAGAGGGGAAGGTGCTTTGGTACCTAAAACATCTCCCCATGGAGTACTCTACCAGTACTTTCCTGCTCTTGGTGATAGTTTCCACCTGTCACTGAGGTGAAGTAGGATCTGTCTGATTGGCTGGGGCAAAAAAAATTTAAGTTTCTTTTTGCAGTCAATGAATATAAATAATTACTCCTCGGCAAGGACTCTTTTTTCTAGAGCAGACATTTAAAACAGTTTAGATGGATGCACCTTGGACACACTCTCTTAATCTTTCTCAGATAAATAAAGTTGATCTTAGAGTCTGAATTCTCTCTGGGAAAATGCACAGGCTCCAGGAGAGGCAATTGCCTTGTACTTCAGTAAGTTACTGAGCATCAATGACACTCTCTACTGCTGCTGCTTTAATTGGCCTCTGGTTGATAGTAAGAAAACGAGATACACTAAAATGTATTTCCAGTCTATCCAGTATTTGTTACATTTATTTTTCGTTTGCGCTCTGCAGCTGTTTTCTACTGGTTCCTGCCCTGGCAGCCCCTCTGAGTATGGAAGGTTACACAAAATGTGAGCTGGGGCATAAGGTTGCCCTTTGCTTTAAGGGCCACATGACCATCCAACCACTGAGATTCAGAGCAGCATGAACTACTCACAGCATTGAGAGTTGCTGGCAAGGCAAGGGACAGGTTGTGTGCAACACAAGGCTTTATTGTTATGACTTCCAAGGTCTCCTATTTATCAGTGGCTCAGCAGACATCAACCTCTCCTTTATCTTCTGTTCCTGGATATTGCAGAGGAAGCAAAAATGGGAATTGGATTTACCTGACTTAACAGTGCTGGGTTAATGGTTGGACTCAGTGGTCTTAAAGATTTTTTCCAACCCAAATGATTCTATGATGCAGAAAATCTGATTTGTTTATCAGAAGATGTGAGAAATGGGAACTGCAGTTTGTACCCTCCATCTAAACATGCTGCTATGCAAGGAAGTTAACTAACAGGTTTTCAGACTGTCTTTTCAATCTCCTCTTACTAAACACACACGAACTTTTAAATCCAGATGATTTTTATTAAAGATGAGCTAGTTGGGAAGAAACCAGCCTGGCTAAACAGAGAGCTTTGGCTAGAACTCAGGAAAAGAAGGAGATTTTATGGTCTTTGGAAGAAAGTGCAGGCAACTCAGGAGGACTACAAAGATGTCGTGAGGTTTTTCAGGGAGAAATTTAGAAGGCTGTAAGCCTTCTAAATCTGGCTATTGCTACCTTTCTCTCTTTTTGTGGGCTATGGCCTCCTCCCCTCAGCCTTTACCTTAACTGTCCTGGCTTCTTTGCACATCTCTCTATAGTAGCAATGATTTAAGGCAATTAAAAAAGTCCAGTTCCCCACAGATGGGTACACTGATTGCTGGGTAAAAACCTGGCTGGAAGGCTGGACCCAGGTAGAGTGGAGAATGCTGCCACATTCATTTGGTGGCTTGTCAGTGGTGAGGTTCCTCAAGGCAAATTACTGGGGCCAGTCCTGTGTAACATCTTCACTGATGACCTTGAGGAGGGGATTGAGTGTACCCCACCCTGTGATTGCAGATGACATCATGTTGGGCAGGAGTGTTGATCTGCTGGAGGGTAGAGAGGCTCTGCAGAGGGATCTGGGCAGGCTGGATTGATGGGCTGAGGCCAATTGTGTGAGGTACAAGAAGGCAAAGTGCTGAGTCCTGCACTTAGGTCACTCCTTGCAGCACTTCAGGCTCAGGGGAAGAGGGGTTGGAAAGCTGCCCAGCAGAAAAGGACCTGGGGGTGCTGGTTGACAACTTCTTCACTGAAAGGGTTGTCAAGCACAGTGGAACAGTCTTGCCAGAGCAGTGGTGGAATTACCACCCCCGGAGGTATTTAAAAGAAGTGTACATGAGACATTTGGAGATGTGGTTTGGTGGTGGACTTGACAGTGCTGGGTTAATTAGACTCGATGATTTTAGCGATCTTTTCCAATCAAAATGATTAATTGATTCTATGATCTATAATCAGTTGACAGATTATGATATCCCTAAATCACAAAGAATGAAATAGGACCTATTCTTGGAGCAAATACTGTTCAATGGGCTATGTAGGAAAGGCTGATATGAAGACACTGATAAAAATCTGGCATTTCTTTTTAATTTCAAAACAGCACTTTATTCACAGAGGATTGATTTTGATGGATAATGATAGCCTGTTAACCTCCTAGCAACACTTCCCCGTCTACCTCTGACCTACCAAGAGGAAGAAGTCAGGGATTTTCTTCCCCGTTCGGATTTGTCTGAAACTCTAGAGCCTGAGGGAAGACATCTTTTGCCCTGCTCATCATTATGTGAAATCCTTGTAGGAAACAGTGAGCAACCCATTGTTTTGCACAGATGCCTTTCTCCTACATAAACTCCTCAGTAATTAACCAGCAGCATCTTCAAAGCAGTAAGGCATGAGATAAACTAGAAGGAGCAGGAATGACAAAGTGATAATACCCACGTGTTTTTTGATGCAGAAATGACATGGTAGTAGTTCCAAAAACAGGTCATCATCCTTTAAGATCTTGCTGATGTTTATACCAGTTTTCAAGCTGGTATATCACAGGACATATCTTGTCATATATGCTTTATGTACACTACATCTGGCTGTTCCCCCCACCACATTTCCTTCCCCTCACTGCCAGAATTCAGCTGAGGGCATAGGGAGGGAAGAGGGCACTTTTTCCATCAAATCATAGAATGGTTTGGGTTGGAAGGGACCTTAAAGATCATTCAACTCCCTGCCATGGGCTGGGTAGAGCAGGTTGCTCAAAGCCCCATCCAACCTGGCCTTGAACAGTTACAAGGATAGAATTTGTCTGGGCAGTCTGTTTCAGTGCTTCATCACTCTCACAGTAAAGAACTTCTTCCTAAGAACAAATTTAAATCAACCTTATTTCAGTTTAAAGTCATTACCCCTCATCCTATCACTTGTGAAAAGTCCCTCACCAGCTTCCCTGTAGGCCCCCCCTCAGGTACTGGAAGGTGCTCTAAGGTTTTCCTGGACCCTTCTCTTTTCTAGGAAAAACAACTCCATCTCTGTCAGCCTGTCTTCACAAGGGGAGGTGCTCCAGCCCTTTGACTGTCTTCATGTCCCTCCTCTGGACTCAGTCTAACAGGTCCACACCCTTATGTTGGAAACCCCAGAGCTGAACATAGTACTACTCCATGTGTGCTCTCACAAGGGCAGAGGGGAAAAATCACCTCCCTTGAACTTCTGGCCAGCTGCTGATGCAGCCCAGCATATGATTGGCTTTCAGGGCTGCAAGTGCACATTTTCAGGTTGTGCTGAGATTCCCATCAACTGACACCCCCAAGTCCTTCTCAGGGCTCCTCCCAGTCCATTCTCTGCTCAGCTTGTGTTTGTGCTTGGGATTACCCTGAGCCAGGTGGAGGACCTGGGTCACTTGGCCTTGTTGAACTTCATGAGATTTACACAGGCCCAGCTCTCAAGACTGTCAAGGTCCCTCTGGATGACCTCCTCTTTGTTGGGATCCTGAGTTTGGAGAGGCTTATCCTTGTATATAAAGCAACTGTCTTGGGCCCCTCTTGTCTCCAGGGCTTTATCCCATGGTACCCTACCAAGCAGATCCCTGAAGAGGCCAAAGTCTGCAAAGTGCAATTTTTTAAATTTTGCTAAACAAAAGAAGATAATATCCAGGTATTTGTGCTCACT
Organism: Neopelma chrysocephalum; assembly: GCF_003984885.1. Taxonomy (NCBI): domain Eukaryota; kingdom Metazoa; phylum Chordata; class Aves; order Passeriformes; family Pipridae; genus Neopelma; species Neopelma chrysocephalum. The sequence continues at coordinate 16,669,498 of NW_020897704.1, read as the reverse complement.
GCACAAAACACACTGCTTCTGAAGCTTTATATCTTTGTCAAAATGTTCATAAGAGGATGTACCATGTACAGCTTCTCTCAGGGGTGCCGGGGAAAACCAGACATCAATTTGGTAAAATAGTGTGTCTTAAAATTAATGTTTTCTGTTTCTTGCTTTTTACTCATATTTATGTGAAGAGACAATACAGACATATCTAGGCCCATACGAACTATATTTCTGAAGTATTCATACTCAACAAGTTTTCTTGATTAGTTTTTGTTAGCTTCTAGATGAGAAAACACAGAGTATGGGGCTCACTGAGTTCTCAAGCAGATATGATGTCATTTTAATATGTAACAATGTTCACAGGTTTTATCTTTCATTTAGCATATTTTCCTGAACTACCTTATCATAGAAAAAACATTGTATATTTGTACTGATGGATCATTGAAATATCTTTCTGTATCTTACTGAATTTATGTGTTGGGTTATATTTCTCCTCTCCAGCTCTCAGCTGGAGGATTGGAAGTAAAATCCATTCTGTACGCATTTAGACGAGAGGGCAGTCAGATCAATAATCTGTGGTAGTTTCTTGGCAGAAAAATACAGATACATTCACAAAAGTATTGATTCCATTAATCCATGTTCCACTGCAAACTGCCAACAGGTCAGTTCAGTCACATTTCTCCTCTTTTTTTAATTGAAAACAAATTTATAATATATTGCAAGGAGTAAGGACACTTAGCTCAAGGCACCTCAAGTGCTTAAAAGCCAAGATTTGTGTTCCCCCAAATCACAAGACTCCCTTAAAAAGATTGTGATATTTAGGATTTGGATAAATGGTGTTCTGTGTTTTTGTGGATATGTGTCCTCTGTTTTGAAACCGCCAGAGTTTGCATATGTCACCTTGAGAAGTTTTTCACTGAAACCAATAGAATAGAAAAGATAAATGTCAGGACTAAAACAACACATCAAATCTACATTAGAATTTGTACCTGACTCTTTCTTCTCTCTAGGAAACTTTGAATCTTCATCTCTCCTCTGGCTCTTTGAAAATATTTCTTCCAAATATATGTGCTTCTGCCTCATCCTTTGGCTTAACGCTCTCCTAGATTCAAAGATGACATAAAAAAATGTTCTAGTAAAGACATGTAGTGTGTTGCCTTTTGCCATCACTGCTTGCCAGCTTTCATTATTGCTGTGCCTATTGTTTGCCTGGAGCAATATTATTTTCATGTTCTGTTAAAAAAACCTTGACATCCTGTAGGAAAATAAAGAGTCTGCAAGACAACAAAGTGCATGTGTGTATGAGCATGTGGAGCTTTCTTGGCAGCTTCTCTGCCTGTTGCTTTACCTCTGATCATATCAACATTATTTTCCCTTCAAGCAAACAAAGTGCTTTGAAGTGATGTCTCCCTTGACACCACAAGCCATTGACAAACTGTCAAAAGTAGACAACAGTGAAAAAGGGATGTATGTCATGTTTGAGGGAGCTGGGACAGTGCTGAGCCACAGCTTTTGCTGTTGGCTGAAACTCACAGGGACCATCACATGTATGTGTGTGAAGGACACGGGGGTAATATTACTGGGAAGCACTGAACTGCCATTTGGTGTATAAAAAGATACTCAGTTTATACATGGAGAAAGTGAATGGACATCAATCAAATGAAAGTTTGAGATATGGAAAATGCCTGATGGAAAAACAACTGGCAAAGAGAGAGGCAGATAGGTAGAATAATGAAGTCATGATTGCCTCTTAAAACTCATAGAATGAAAGAATCATTAAATTTGGAAAACACCTCCAAGATCGTAGTGTCCAATTGCTGAACTGTTAACCATTATCTGTTGAATCTCACAGTTCTGACCTCTTTCATGGATATGCCATGATTGGAAAGCTTCCTCAGAAAGTAGAAAATCTGTATTCTGGGCCAACAATGACACTCAAGGAAATCACAAACAGATAGAATTTTTCCCTTTGTAATTTTTCTTGAATAGAGATAACTGTATTTTCACCATCACATCTGAATTGTAAGATGACTGTCTTGATCGGTGGCTTCTGTTTCTCACAGAAAAGGAGGTTTGAGACCCCCAGCCATGCTGTAGAAGACAGCACCTCATGTCAAGCAATGGATCAAAGGGCTACCAGCTCCCTCCATTTCTTTTATAGCATCAGAGTAATTGCTTAGGTTACTGCCCAAAAATTGATGACTCCTAGGACAAAAAGTAGAACAAGAAGGAGACAGTCTTATTCTGCAGTCTCACCTATTTTATGTGTATATGGAAAAAAAAAGATGTAACATCAGATTTTATGTCAAAATATCCCCTAGCACACAGCTCTGGGCTCAAGGAGGTAAATGAGCAGAGAAGAGACAAATCCTGCCCACTTCCAGGCATGAAGCAGCTTGGAAGTTTCATCGCTTTGAGGATTATTGCAAACCCAGCAGCAGAAATGTAGCCATATGAGATATTTCTGCAGGGTAGCAGAGGTCCCTCTGAACACGGCACCAGTGATTTTTGTGGTTCTAAATTTCGTACTTTCACAGCCAAAGCGACAGGTAGGCACTGAAACCTTCCCTGAGGCATTTTCGTCTGTGCACTCTTGTTATTTTTCAGGAGTCTTTTCTTCATCAATTTACAGGAGATGATATGATCTTTGTGGCAGGGAAGGTCCAGATGATGTATGTGTCTTAACTCTCTACACAGAGTCATGTAAAATCAGTTCGTACAATAAAATTAGTGTAATTCATTAATTAGGTCAATTTCAATTACTTGTGTATAGAAAGTAGATTTTCTTCTAACAAGATAAATCTAATTTAAAAATCCTGTCAACTCTTTTTTTTTTTCAGGAGATATCCACAAATGGGCCTTTGCTGCTATCAGATGTGTGAAGCAACATCACTGTATATTTTCACACCTAGTTGATTACTTAACCATCTGTTCTCTTCAACAACACAGGGATGCAAGAAGGGAGGAAGAGAAATAAATGAAAACATCACTGTGATTATTTTCTAACTCATCTCCTAATTTTTCATTTGAAACTTAAATCCCAGGGCAATTTTAAAATTTTTATATTACAGTGATATGTGTGCTAAAACAAGGCCTATATATAAAACAAGCATTTTACAACTCTTTTCTTTCTTTCTTTCTTTTTTTTTCTTTATCAGAATAATGGAAATATATCAAAAATTTCTTCATATCCTCTCTGGATGACTGCAAAATGGAGGTGGAGGGAGGAGAATTTTGTAGGCAGAACATTATGTGCATTAGACAAAAATCAGTTACTTAGTAGCTCCTATTTAAAAATATTCACACTTAATTTAACTCTCTTCATTCTCTAGGATAACTATGGGTATGTTAATCTTTTGGATTGATAAAATCATTCATCCAGATGGTCAGGTAAGAAATTGACTTCCAGTTTTCAGCTACCTTTGTTCTTATATGTTCTCTTTGGCTTAAATTTATTTTTCAGATATCCTTTAAAAATAGAGGCCCACATAGATTTTATATGTATGGTGAATTACGCCTTTTAAATTATAGATTTTGCAATTGCTAAAAAACCCAAACCCAGTAACTTTACAATATTTTTCCCTTGACATTTTCACTTAAATACAAAACCAGACCTCCTTCATTTTGATATCTATGTCCAGAACAAGTATTTTCCTATACCTTATTATGTTATTTCTCCATTATAATTATTGATTCAGGTAGCATGAATTATGAAAAAAAATTTCAAGATAAGAAACTTATAAAAACACAAAGGACTCTGTAATCACAGAATCTCACTGAAAAGGGCTCAATACACAGGTGATACAGCACCCTTTGAAACAGCATTGTGTACATATATGGCCATTGCCAACTTCAAGAATAGCCATTAGTGACTGTCTAAAACAAAAGCAGTTTTTCTCTTTTTCTTGTCCAGCTGAGGTAACAAATTTGTGTGAAAGAAGAAAGCATGGAAGTAACATGTTAGTCATACAGAGGCATTCCTTACGGGAAAAAAAAACCCCTTCTTCTCTTTTAAAAGAGTGACAAAAAACTTGGGATAGCCGAGGTTAAGGCAGATCTAAATCACCGCTTTTGTGGACTACAGCAGCCCTTACATAGCTGATCAGATGTCTGACTCCTGCAACGTTGGCGCAGTAAATCACTGTTAGTCAAATACAGGGACCAGCAAGTTGAGGTAATGCACATGGTGTGTCTGGCTTGAGTGACTGAGCAAGTCATAACAGCAGTGCCTTGTGAGCTGCTTGGGATTTTGGGATGCTCAAACCTCTGTGGGTATTCAGAAACAGCAAAGGTTAATGTGATAGAAAGTGCTTGCTTGGTACTTTTTTGTTCATAGCTGTTTTCTGTCCACATAAAGAGAAAGGACTGGGTGGGAGGTTTGTCTTTTCCTGACAGATACTGAACAAACGAGGTGAGGAAATCCAGGGAGAATTTGGTTGTGACTGTAGGGGCAAGATGGATGAGAATCACAGAGGGGAAGTTGGGAAATACAACAGATTCTTGGGAACAAAAGACTATCATGGAGCATTACTTACAACCTGGGAGGTCACGGCATTAACTGAAAACAATCATAAAATCAAAGATATCTCTTGAGGGAAACAGGTAGGTGGGAGATAGTTGTGCACAAACCCTGTTATTTTCTCATCTTTCCCTTTTAGGCATTTTGATTATTCTCTTCATAAAAAAGTGAAATATTGTAGTTCTTACACAGTAAAATCTATGTTTTTTTGAGAGGTCACTGCAGAGAAGATCTAGAAAGAAACACCTCAAAATTTTGGTAAATATTGTGTCTTTCTGTTGACCTTTGGTGGAATGGACAGACGGTTTACGTCAGTGGGTCTGAGTAGACAGATATGTATTGGGGGAGGGAAACAACTGTGCCAGCAACAATGTGGGACCAGATCGTTGTGTCAAGGAATGTATAGCGAGACACTCTGCTCATCAGTCCACGGGAAGGATGAGGAGTAGAATTGTGGAATCACAGAATCGTTTGGGTTGGAAAAGATCAAGTCCAACTGCAAACTGAACACTGCCAAGTCCAACACTAAGTCATGACTTTAAGAGCCATGTCTACACATCTTTTAAATGTCTCCAGAGAAGCTGACTCCACACTGGGCAACCTGTTCCAATGCCTGACCACTCTTTTTGGAAGAAATTTTTCCTAATATCTGATATAAATCTCTTCTGGTGCAACTTGAAGACATTTCCTCTTGTACTTTTTACCTAGGAGAAGAGACTGACACCCATCTCGTTACAACCTCCTTTCAGGTAACTGTAGAGAGTGATAAGGTCTCCTTTGAGTCTCCTTTTCTCCAGCACACTGGAAATGAATGCACTTTTCTTCAGCTCAAGCTATTGAACTATGTTTTCTACATGTTTTGAACTGAAAGCCCATTTTTAGTTTCAACTTAGTGGATCAGGAGATGAATTTGGTTAGGGAGTTTACCTATCAACCCTGTGTGAAAATGCCTGTGCTTGTTTTGCATTCCTCCTGGTATCATACTTTAAAAATAATGCTTCCAAGAGTAATGACTAGGTTTTGCTTTTCAGAAAAACCCTGCCACAACTCTGTGGTTTGAAACTATAGGTTAGGTTTTCAGTCCATCATATTTCAGATCAATACACTGCAGCCAGCTGACACAGATCCTGCACAAAGACAGATTGCACTTTCAAGGGAATTTCATACCATTTAAAAATGGAATTAATCAAGATGGAAATGCTAAAAATACATGAAAGATAAAGTTTAAGTCACTGAAGGAAAACCCTGTGTGTTATTCTGCTTATTAAAAGACAACAAGCTGCCACAAAATAAATATTCCCTGCTAATGAGCTAATATTTAATCAACACAGTGCTCTGTTCTGAAAAAAAAAAAAAAAAAGCTTCTGTTGACCACTTTTTATTGGTGGTCCCTTAAAAAATAGATGGAAAACTCAAGCATTCTATATTTAAATTACTCTTTTTTTTTCTATTCAGTCATGGAGGAGTGGGCTCTAGTGCTTGCCATAATTTTCTTTGTGACCCCAAGCCCTCAATCTCAAACAGGAGAGAAAATGGAGGTCACACTGCTTCTTATACATGTTGTCATGCAGATATGTGATCTTCATATAGAAGTGGGCTTGCACATGGGGTGTTTAGTTCTAAACCTCAAGGTAACACACATTTTTTAATGCTTTCCACTGTAGGTTTTGGGTTTTTTTCTGAACTCCACAAACGGGGCTGCTGCTGCTTGTCTGTCTCATTGAATACGGAAAGGATCCATCTGCTGAATCTTGTGAGATGTCAACATGCTGGGTCTAGACAGAGTTACCTATTTTGCACCTTAGGGCCCAGACTCCACCAGTAGACTTCCTCAGGAGGCAGCTTCGTGATCGAAGAGGGAGAACAAAGCACACACTGGGGACAAGAAAGAAGATTCTTCCAAAGAACTGGGTAAAGAGTGATAAAGCCTTTCACAGTGGTAGACTGAATTTTGATAAATTGTCTTCATCTTCTGCACCTAACTTTTTCCCACCTTTTCAGGTTTAAAATCAATATATTTTTCCAATGAACTTTTGAATAGCTAGAAGATGTCTAATTTCCTATATACAGCTGTGACTGGTGTATGAAATAATATTTCAAGCTGTGCAAAAAATCATCACCTGGATAAAATTTACCTCCTTGTGGAGTAGACTTTTTTTCCTAACAGGCCAAAATGTTAATGCTGCTTTCCTCACTCTCAGTGGATTTTGCATATCCTATAGTATTTCATCAGGGATGTAAGGGCTCTGATTTGTTGTTTAATCTTCCAATAACACGCTAGAGACTAAATTATAATCTTTTTTTTTCCCCCGTGTCTTCTAAAGAACTGTTGCCATTTGCTGTGTAGAGTCAGCACTGTAACCATTTACTTCAAGAAATATAGTGATCTGCACAAAAAATTATATGGATCCTCCACATGTATCCTTAAATCAACAGCTTCATCATTCTGGATGCTGTGTTTGGGCTGGGGGATTCTCTGTGACATTAGAGGAATTTTACTTCCTGATGCTTCTATATTTCTTCCCACCCACTGGGCAGCCTTCCTTCCTCTGACCAGAGAAAATCTTCTTGGTTTATATTTTTTAAAAGTAGATCCTTGCTTATTTTTGGAGTCTTTTTTTCACTCTTCAATGAACTACTAGGATCTGGTATCTTCTCGCTCCAGCCAGCTTCCTTTGAAAATCAGTTATTTGATCCAGAGTACATCTGTTAAGTTTTATGATTTCCATTGTATCCAGTCATGGAGAAAGATTACATTTTGCTTTGTCAAGAAGTGGTAAATACAACACACTCAGAAAGGAGTCTAGTGATACAGCAGTTTTTATAGCAATGTCTTATTAGCATTTCAGTTTCTTCAATTTTGCCTAGACAAATTCCTGAAACTCTTATACCAGTCAGAGATAAAAAGAGGTGATATGGTCAAAAGGTGCAGTGCAACATATTAGTAAATGGTGGTAAAGTAGGTTTGCATTCCTTCTCTAGAAGAACTTCTGCACTCTTTACTAAAACTGTCAGTCACTGGGACTAACTATGTTCAGGTGTAGGGAGTAACTAGTGAGGTTCAAAGGTGTACTGAAGACTGCCTGTTCTCTTCAATCTTGGCTTTAGTGTTTTCAGCTAGACATTACAGATCCTTTAAGTAGTAACTGGACCAAATTGAACCTCCTGGACATGGAAGATCAGTCCTGTTTCAGGGGAGATATCGAGCCTGTTTATGACAAGGAGGTGCAAGGACTGACAGCAATGGTAGACATTTGAGATGCTCTGAGAGCCTGTCGGGCCTCCAGCTATTGCTGTAGAAGAACATGGTCCTCCTAGAAGTCTGTTATGTCAATGGATGGATGTTTCTGCTTTCATAACTGAAGCCTGTTTTAGGTGTCTCCTTTCATGATCTGAAATGTTCCCTAGGCCCCAATTAGATTGCATTAACTAGATCTCCATCAACTACAATAGACTTTAGATACTCAGCTCATATAGTGAAAGCTACATATAGACATTCATACTGTGTCTCTAATCTTGAGCCAAATCCAATTCCAAATTAGTCACCACTAGGAATGAAAGTAAGTCAGCTGTGGTCAAGGGGAGGGCTGTGCAAGAGCTCTTTCAGTCTTTCCTTTTCAATCTGACTGCTGCACATATTTTTTTATTTTGGTGAGTTAACTGTCTTAGCTTTTACTCTAACAGAGACTGTTTTTTAAAAATTTAAAAAAATTGTAATCTTTTTTGAGGAGCTCCTTATAGAAGACTCTATAGATCATTGACCTCAACATCCGATCCACTGTATATATGAAATGTATATGTGCAACATATGACTCTTGTGTTCTCAGCTTTGGTTCTTTTACCTGACATGGTCTTTGGCTTTTGGATCCTCTCTGTTTTATTCCACTAGCCATAGTCACAGATGTTTAGACCAATCCCAGTTCTTTCTACAGCCACAAGCTCTTGCAGTAGTGTGGTTGAATGAGTATGGATTTTCTGGAAATAAGCCTTCACACTACTCAGTTGATATCTAGACAAAAATATTCTCCCAGCCTTTAGAGTCTCATATAGTCCGGGATGATATATCTCTTTTCTTCCCTTCTCTTCTGTCCACTGACTGAGATTTGCTGTGTAATGTTGATTGTAATTTTTCTAGCTTATTTTCAAGTCTGCTTTTTTTTTTTTTTTTAATTTATAAGATCTTGCCTGGTTGCAAGTTCTCTACCCCTTTGACAGATAATTATAATCTTCAATATGTCACATTGATTCATAAGCTGTGTTACCTCTTAAATGAATAAGTTGGTTGAGGTTCCTTGCTAAGCAGGGTACCACTCAGTGCAAGTAGTGGGGTTAGAATGAGACTCTTTAAATTACATTTAAATTGAAAAGATAAAAAACAGTGTGTCAGATAAGATTGAAGACCATTTAGTACAAAACCAGCTAATCTACTTAAATAAAATGTATCCACTTTGGTGCTTAAGTAGGAATAAATTCCCCTACTCTGTTGCTGTTATTGTTCATGCCTGTATTACCCTATTATGGGATGAGGACAGGAAAAGAAAGCAGACACTGGTCAATCCTGACTGTCTTGATCAATCCATCACCTAGAGACAGACTGAAGAGTAACGAGCTACTGAAGTTCACCCTATACAAGTAAGGAAGAGTAAGAGAAAGCAGATAGGATCCCTTCCACCTTTCAGTGACCCCTAATGGTACTCGCAGCCACAGGCATGCTCAACTCAGGCTTCAGAGGATTAATCTCAGCACTTGTGTTGGTGTCAGAGATCAATAACTCTTGGGCGTTTATTTATGATCTCTACTGAAAAGCTCTATGGCTCAGCTTGTGTTGTTCTGAATTCTGTTCTCTTGTTCCTGTGATCTTCAGTTTAGAAGTGCAGATAGATAACTGCTCTAGAGAGATGATGTGCCTTGAAATTCAGGATATTTAGACACTCATTCTAAGCACTAGTGCCTTGTTGTTTCTTCCTTTAAAATCTGCTTATTCCATTGGATCCATGGGGAACTGATCTACATTGTACATAAGCTAGAAAAATGTGTTGGCTTGTGTACAAAAATGATTACAGGTGTATAAAATGTTTTGCAGCCAAATAAACTCCCTGATACAGCTGAAGAGGTGACAGGCACACGCCAGGACCAAGAGTAATTGCTATGGTGGAAAGAGAAAGAAACTTCTTTAGGCAGTGGTGCTGCTCCACCTTTTGTGTTGTAAATAATTCAGAAATTCCTTATTCAGACACTGTGGTATATATGACAGAGATCAAAACATGACTTTTTTATAAGTACAATATACATTCAAAGAGACTGCATTACCTGTTTGCTAACTGGTTACAAGTTGTACCTTTGGATTTGACATGCACATCTCTTTGCATGGCACCCTTGTCATGTTTGGATCTATTCTGACTTACAAATTGCTTTCTGAAGTAGATGTTATAGGGTATCTGCCCTTAAATTCAGGTTGGGGCAGCTAATCTGAAAGCCCTTTGTTCTTAATTTGGTGATACAGATATTCTAATACAGATGCATTTAGTGTTACCTTTTTAAGAACAAATCTGCTGGAGCAATTGATGACTCCCCTGTTAATTGTTTCATATAGTTTTTATGTTTGTTTGCTGGTTTTGGCTGGGGTAGGATTAATTTTCTTCACAGTAGCTGGTATGGGGCTGTGATTTCGATTTGTGCTGAAAACACTGTTGATAATTCAGGCTTGTTTTTGTTACTACTGAGAAGGGCTTACTCCAGTCAAGGCCTTTACTGCTCCTCACCCCATTCCACCAGTGAGGAGGCTGGGTCTGCAATAGGAGTGGATAAGGAACACAGAGAGGACAGCTGACCCCAGCTGACCCAAGGAATACCCTAGGCCATATGATGTCATGCTCAGCATATAACGCTGAGGAAAGAAGCAGGAAGGGGGGACATTTGGAGTGACAGTGTTTGTATTCCCAAGTCACCATTAAGCGTGATGGAGCTCTGCTTTCTTGGGAATGGCTTAACACTTGCCTGTTCATGGGAAGTGGGGGAATGAATTCTTTGTTTTGCTTTGCTTTGCTCTACTCTGCTCTGCTCTACCTGTCAGGCTGTCTCTGTCTCAACCTATGAGTTTTCTCACTTTTGTCTTTCTGATTCTCTCCCCAGTCCCACAAGGGGCAGGGTGTAGAGAGCAGCTGCTGGGGCTGAGTTGCTGGCTGGAGTTAAACCAGGACTGTTTTCGAATTGTTTATAGCTGTGCCCTGTATGATGAAAAGGAGAAGGCAGGCAGTAGTTGCTGAATAGGGAATGTGCCCTAAAGCCATCTGGAAAAAAAAAAGACTAGATTCTATCTAAATATATTTGGCATAACAGAGGAGGATGCTGACAGAGGCTGTACCAATCCTATTCGATGCCTATATAGGATTTGTACTTTGCAGAGGCTGCATCATGAACTCTTGACTTTGCAAAGTGCTATACAGGAACAGCTCCTTGGGCTCAAGCTATACTCTGTTATTAGATGATCTTCAGCTACTTTAATTAAGCTATCTGCAAAGGAATGCTTAAAAAAACCTGTTGCTGAATAGAATGGCTATTTACAACATACTTAACAAATAGAGTGTCCACAGTTCTTTTGAATGTCAGTACAAAGTGGGATTCTGTACAGTACATCTCACTTCTGTGAGCCAAGATTGTTTACTCATTTGTCCAAAAGTACAGGCAAAATCCAGGCTGGGTAAACCAGGCAGAACTGAATCTCTGTTGTTTACGTTGAAACATGCTTTTCAACTCAGGTGGGTGTCCAGCTACAGGGTTTAGATAAAAGAATTGTTGAGATATTGTTGCAGTACCCACTGGATGACAAGTTGGTTGCTCTGGTAACTCATTATTTAATGTTTAAATGGTGATATAAATAGCAACACAGCATATTGTAATTGTCATGGACTATCATGATAAGTGATGTAAGAGATGCCACCAAATTGTTTTGAGATTTCTACAAAGCACAATACTTTCATCCTTGTGTGTGTGTGAGAGAGAGAAAGGGCTCAAGGTCCCTTTTTTAATAACATGATCCCAATGTAAAGGCTGTATAGAAATACTATTCCATTCAGACAACCCTTTGAAATGTCACCAGAAGAAGTATCTTTTGTATAAAGCCATAAGAAAATAAAAAAAAAAAAAGAAGAAGAAGAAAAGAAAAAGACCTCTGATTTCCTAAAGTGATTGAAGCTGTTCTATTAAAAGTCACACAAACACTGCTCTTGAAGACAACTTGGCTTTCTAGGAAAACAAGTAATCCAAAAGTTTCCTTTAAAAACTAAACCAAAAAGAGTAAAATAAGCAAGTTGTAGAAATGAGAATCTGAGTGCTCATTTAGTTTATTTTGCTGCAGAATTGGGTACAAAAGCGAGGAAGACAAAGTGTAATCTTAATGATGAAATGTACTCATCTCACAGGATGGATGCATGCCATGGCAAATGGTTTCAATGGTGTATCCATGACCTTTTCAGTTCTCCTCAGTAAATCTGTTCTTTCCAGACAAATCATTGACCACTGAACTAAACTTCCCAAACTTCTCTAAGTTTTCGATGAGGGTCTAAATAACCTGCTCTGAACACATGCATGGCTAGTTCAGTCTGCTATGGGAGTTATTAGAGACTATCATGACAAAGTTTATAATTGGTTAACATCAAGACAATAAAAAACATCACACAAAGTTAAAAGAGAACTGGTTAGACTAAAACGCCCTAAATGCATTGTTCATGCAAATGGTTTACAAATAATATCACACTTACTGGGGAGTTAACACAGATACTGGGTGTCTTTACTCTGTACAGTCCATTCACTGAATAGTGTTGAAAGGAAGTAATAGAAGAAAATTATAGATAACTGAGGACACAGGTATTTCACAGTTCACCTCTTTGTGTAACTGCTCCTCGCTGGTGACCAAGGTGTGTGATGTATCTGAGGTAGCTTTTCATAGCTCAGCATAGAGATCAATTTGGAGTCCAGTTGTGGCCAGCAGGTCTGGAAATTACCCAGTTTACCAGGTGTGTTTTGTAAGTTGTGCTGAAACTACCACAATTAGACTCACACTGTTCTCCAAATCAGTTAAATTACATTGTTTTAGCTACACAAGCTCTAGTCACATAAATTATGGCAGCGTAACCTTTTCTGCAGTGATGCATTTCAAGTAATTCCAGTGACCAAAACAGCTTGTGGCTATTATTGCTTTTCCAGTTGAGTTGCACCTGTAGGTTTGAAATGTCCAGCTTCTCTATGACTGCCTCAGGGGGCAAAAAACAGTTCTGAAAGAAAAAAATGCTGAAGTTTACTCTTTTCATTTGTTTTGAGAGGGTAAAAAGTAATCACAAATTTAGACAGGTCAGTTTACTCTTTCAGCTGTAAAGGAAGGAATTCTTTCATTTGCAAACCTACTCCTTCTCACTGTCTTTTGTGCCTCAAAATGTTCAAATTAGTAAAAATAAGGAGGATATTACAGGTACAGTGTTTCTTGATGGCTTTTTGTATGCAGCAAATCTCTCCTATGAGTTCTTTCATGTGAATGTAGTGGGAAGGTTAGACAGCACAAAGGTAATTCATTTAATTAGAGCTTCTTTATTTCCTCTTTTAGCTAGAGACAACCTAGAAAGCCAGTATCAGGTTTCCAACTAGCAGAAAGCAAAGGCAGAGTTGGTCAGCCAGCGGCAGTTCTATATTTACTTTCTCTCCTTTAGGTGCAGGAAAATCAAATGAAGGGAAACATAGAAAATACAACGAGAAGAGTGGGCGGCTGACTTTTAAGCCATATTCTGAGAAAGAAAGCAGGAGGGAGAGTGAAAAAAGACGATACAGGATCTGAGCATACTCGTAAGGACGCTAAGCCCCATGCACAATCTGTCCCCTTGGGCAACACAGCAGACTGTTATGCAGTCAGTTTGGGCCAGATTCTTGTTTGTATGGAAACCTATTACACTGCTTTAAAAAGGGGCTCCATATAAATAATTTCCAGGTCCAGTAGGCATTTTTTGACAAAATTCAATAGTACTGCTCTTGTTATGCACATTCATTCCTGAGAGGATAGATTGCAATGCTGTTTGAACTCATAGTTCAACACATGAATGGCATTTTTTGAAATAAACACAGATTTTGCTTGTTACAGAAATTCTCTTGCTAACTCATTTCACATAGTAACTTGTATATCCATTAGTGGTAAGATGTTCCAAGGGAACATGTTGTAATTGCACATATTTAAAGGGTACATCAGTTACCTTTATTACAACTCTTGTTGCAGCTGTGGTCTCAAAAATTATTCCAGTGTGTACAACCATGCTGGTGCAATTAGGAGAAACTGGTTCTTTGTCTTTATAATCCTTCTCTGGATGAGAAATAAGAACATCATCGGAGCAGAGAAAGCATTGTACTGTATTATAACTCAGCAAGTCAGCCCGGCCCCATGACAGTTCCCGGGGAAGTAAATCAGACTTAGAGAGTAGTTTGGGAAGGGAAACCTAGTTAGAGTGTTTGTGGGAAATATAAGAACCAATGCGTGGGTGTTGCAGTCACAAATCCTGTTATACGCTAATACGATTTATGCACATAACACCCAAACATAATTATCAGAGTTAACCCCTGTGTACCTGTTGTATTTAAAAATAAAATGAAGGTATGCTGTTTGCACTTTCAAAACATTGCATCTATATTACGCATGAACATTTAATATTTTAATTTATTTTTGCTGACTGGATACACTGTGCCAGACTCCACTTCTTTCATTTGAACAATGATTGACATTATTCCTGAACCTGATAAACCTTGAATTCAAATGAACCATCTTTACTGCAATTTCCTTTAAAAACAATGAGTTTTAATTGGGGTATTCCTTAGCCAGGGAATAAAGGATACCTTAGGAGAGAGTTTGATACATTGTGCTGTATCAAACTTATGTTTAGCAACAATTTTCAATAAAATATTAATTCTAGAGTGAATTCTTAGTGAGACACACAAGACAACTAAACAACTGAGCATTTTCCAGTCTAGAGCTGTCTTCAGGATCATGGTGTTAATTAGTGTGTTTATACTGACTTCATTCTCTGTTCCAAGAGAAACAATATTTATTTTCTGGACCTCCTGTTGCACAACTGTTTGTGCCCATACTGCTTATGGCTAACAAATCTCCCTGCATGGAATTTAGGGCAATCCTTGACTTGATCACTACCTTCCAGACTGTTCTTCACGCTAAGTATTATTTATGTTCAGCCAAATATGTGTATGAGCCAGTTTTGTTAAGGGAAAACCTTGTTGATCTGCTACAGAGAAAAATTCTGGCTGATTCATTTGTGGACAACCAGGAGACTAGAGAGTGATCCAGCTGCTGATGTTGACATATCATGAACAGTCATGTTTAGGCTTTGGTATAGCAAAGCATTCCTACTCTATTATTATTCAATACAATGACTAATTCCATTAACTGGGGACTAACCCTCCTCCCTACAAACAGCTAGGGACTTCTGAGAAAGATCCTTTAGTGTAAAACTGGGAAAATTATGCTTCAGGTTTTAAAGATTGCTGAATTCTGGAATGTAAATTCAGCTGCACACAGCCCTAGGAGCAGGAACCATGGAATTACATATGCCTTCAGCACAATAGTCACTCCAAAAAGTTGTACCCTTATACCCTTTTAAGTAATGGTCAGGTATTACTCCATTTTGACTAGTAATAAAAAAAGTTTCTTTATTTAAGAAAGAATTTTTCATTTTGAAAATGTCAAAACAAAGTGTCACCAATTCTGAAAAAAAAGTCCCTAAGGTTTGTTTGTTTGCTTCTTCTGATTTGAAACAAGATTTATGAAAACTCTCTCTGAGAAAATTTGTTGATTCACCGTAAGTATTTTCTAACAAGAAAAAAATAATGCAAAGTCTTTCTGGCCATCTTGCTAATTTTTGCTGCTCTAATTTCCATAGGTAAGGAAGCATGGAAAAATGTTGTGAAGGAACAAGGATATTTAGGAGGAGAGCTATTACAAGCATCAGAAAACCAGCAATAGCTCTATTTGCCCTAATGTGCTAGTGATTTCTGGAATTAAATATGATCATGAATATTTTTCTTTATCATCTTGAAAATTAAATCAGATTAAAATTCTATGACCTTCAATACACCATTTTGCTGTAAAGGAATTTATTCCTTTCAGTTTGACTCTTGTTCTCTTAACTGTGATACAGGCTTTTGCTTTGCTGAAAGGATACCCATAGTAACTCCTTCTTAAGCAAGTTATATACAGATTTCTAGAGATTATTATTATACTCAGTTTGGTTTGGAAACTCCCATAGTAACTAGAGCTTTATTCCACATCTCCATCTTGATCAAAACACTGAAAGTGTTCTAAATACTAACTACTCCTTTGTCATTGTGCATCAGGTAATAGAGATGTGATCTTTCCATGTATATCTTGTACCTGTTACAGGACCCATTAGAGGAAAACTGTGCTGGATTCCCATTAAAAATGGCTGACTGCAAATTAGCATCCCACAAAACACCAAATAGAAGGATATAATGGATTCACACAGGAAGAGACTATTTTTCCAAGAAAGACGTAGTCCAACACACCTGACCTTACTTATATTGGCAACACATTATGGCATATTTTTAACATGACCGTCTCCTGTAGCCACTACAATGGTGAAACATGGAAACATTCTTCATACAGTGGATTATTGAGAAAATTGTGCAAGGTGCTGTATGTACAATAGCCTAATATAACGTTTCCACCACGAAATGTAGAAAGTTCCTCAGTCTTATCTTAAAAAGGGTAGCTGCAGAGTGCATAATCGTTTCAGCAATATTCAGTCCCTTCTCCAGGTTCAGTTGTGCTGTTAGCAACAAAAGTAGCTGATGAAAGCCTTTGAAAAATAAATAAAATAATCTGAAAACCAATTAATGGTTTAATTGGCAAATAAACCTATTCTTTACTCTCAAATGTTTCTGAAGACTGTGAAAGTAATGAGGTGGAAAAGATAAGCATCAAATATAACTCCAAAAATAGTACAGCAAAAACAAGCACAAGACAAAGAAGTAAAACTCAAGGAACATGAAATTCAACATTCAATTTTGACTTCGATGGCTGGGAGATATATATGAGTTGAAATCTTTACCTGTGACTAACATACTCCATAAATCCTGAAGTTTTTGAAGTGAGAATGTTCCTATTTACACAATAAATTTATAAACCATCAGAAAACATATCCTTTTTTAATTGCCAATAATAACCCCTGAAGCTCACTAGCACAAAATTTTACCATCCTGGACATTAATAGGATCCTAATAAAAACTAGTCTTCCCTAGAAAAAGCAAGAGCTATTTTACAGAGAACAGAAGTTCTGAAGCTGCAAGGTCCTTGATTCAGGCCACAAACCAACTGCAGACCCAGGAAGTCAAGAACAAACTTCTCCCTGTGAGCACACTATTCTTTAATGATCCATCATCATTACAGTAATTAATGAATGATTGGAATGTTAATTTATCTATTTGCTTGTGTTATCACAGTAATTGGAAACAGAGAAATCTTTAGGAATCTTTTGAAGATCTAGGAGTTAGACTGCTGCCACCTGTCAGGACTGGAATTAAAACAAATTTGCTCCCTTGTAAGTTATATTAGAGTGTAATAACATGAAATGTGTGAACAACTTCCAATTATGACACATTGCCAAGTTCATGCGAATACATGCAGTTTATAACTATTGTATGTCTTCAGCTTTTTTGTGTGCTTGTACACAGCTTGGGTAGAAAAATGCCAACCGGGTGGAATGATAATATTTCCAGGGAACTAGCACATTCAGGGCCATTGAGGGAAGTACCAGGAAAAGTGCCATCCAGTCACTGTTAAAGAAATAGTAAAAACTACACTTTTTCTCCAGAAATACACATGGATGTTGAATATCAAGCAGCAACATGAGCTGCTGTTTCTGCAGGCTCAGAAGGAACCGACTGGTAAATCTAACTACTATTTCCACACTTAGAGCAGCTGAGCCTTTATGGTTGACACTGACCTGCAGAAAGACAATATGAAAGAAAGCTGGATTATAAAAAACTGTGGGATGTATCAGGACCAAGCTGGAAGGGCAGACTCTTCAGGGCTACAAATTGCTTCCACAGACCAGAATAATATTGGAATCATGTACAGAACTAATTCTAAAAATCAAACTAAGAGCTTCTAGCTCTTCAGTCTATCAGTTGTTGCTAAAATAGAGAAAAGAGCAAAGAAGGTCACAGGGAAAGATTTGATTCCTGATGAGGATTTCTAAAGCACTGAAAGACTCTTAAAAAGGACTTAAAACCAAATCACTTAGCTTTTACTGAGAGATCTACACAGAATCAGAAAAAATAAATCTCCTACTCCAATCTGAAGTTGATCCTAAGGTTATTCTGATTTTACCTCTGAGGTCCTGTTCTCCACTAAGACAATTGCCAGTGATGAGTGGCAAATTAGTTGCACCTCTGGAGTGTGAGCTGCTGAGAGATACTGGATATCACTTTCCTTTCAGAGAAACTGGGCTTGCTGCCTTCTGTTTTCATTCCTCAAACTGAAAAACTTTCTTCAGACCATGTCCTCTGGCTTTTCCACTGTCACTCTAGTGAAAGAGAACAGGCATTGGAAGAGAAAACCCAGTCAATCCCACACAATAACAAAAAGTGACAGGAAGACAAATATCTCTAGTCTTCTCCAAAGAAGGAGAATGACAGATTAGAGTACTGGGGAAATATAAAGTGGATACTCTACAACCCAGGGCTTCCAGAACTCAAGGGTCTGGTCAGGTTGACTACAAATGCCAAAGTGTTCAGGGAGTAAAACACAGGCTAAGCCTTTCACAGCCAGTTTCAAAATAATCAGCTGTGAGTTGGATTTTCTTCCTATTACAAGTGCAGAAGAGATCAAATAAAATGGAGACATACTTCACAAGGTAGAGCTACCTTTCTCCAAAATGCACTGCAGCACCACATCTTAGCAAAATGTAAGGTCCCAGTGAGCAGGTGGTATATTAATAGATCATAAACTAAAATGTTTCACAGAAACAACTTGAATCTAGCAAGTTTCTGATGAAACAGAGACCAAGACAATTCACCCAGCAGGCTGCAAATGAATCCAAGCTCAGTTGTAGGTGCTGTCTCTCACAAGTATGTTCTGTCTTCAGAGTCTGAGAAATAAAAATTTCAGTTCTACAGCTCAGGGCCACAGTGCAGGCAGCTGTGTCAGCAGCCTCAGCCTGGAATCTCCAGAGGTGCAAGGCTCTCTGTTAAGAAATATTTGAGAAATATTGGGATCACCAGGGACTGCATTTCCAGCCATAGAGATGTAGTTTGGATACCTGCAGAATTACCATGGAATTAGTCCAAAATCAACTTCTGAGTTATGCAGCTCTTACCTGGAGCTCCAATGGTCTTCCAGGGTTGATCCAGGTGCCATGACTGAGCTCAAATTGCTGAGTTTGACTTCCTAGAATTAAATTATATTCTTTACAGTTTTTTACAAAACTTCTTATTGTGCTGAACTTCTTTTTCCCCTATAGAAAATTTGAAATTACTGTTTTAATCTTGCTTTATTTCTTTGAAGCCCTCAGAAACAGAACAGTTTTCTTATTCCTCACAAAATGTAAAATTATGCAATTAAACAGGCCTACACTTGAAAACTTTTGTTTTTACATCACCTTCATGTTTCTTTCTTTCTTTTTCTTTCTTTGTTTGTTTGTTTCTTTCTTTCTTTCTCTCTTTCTTTCTCTTTTTCTTTTCTTTCCTTTCATTTCTTTTTTTCTCTCTTTCTTTCTCACATAAATGGCTGAGACAAAGGGCTGTTGGTTTCCTCTGACTTCTATTTTCATGCATGTCAGTGAAGGTAAATGTTTCCATGGCACAAAAGAGCAGTATTCAATTTTCAACACATTTTATTATGTATTTGAAACACACTGAGGTGTCTGGTACATCTACCCTCTGCAGCAGCAACTGAAAGCCACATGAGATATTATAAGGTGCCTAAAATGGAATAAGATATTTAAATCTGGGTAAATGCATCCTAATCCAGATGACCTTGCTGCAAATTCTGATCTGACACAGATACCATAATCTCAGTTGAACAACATGTATCCAGACCTGAACCCTCTGATAATTTATTATATTATGTATTCCACTGTCTATGCTTGTGGTACTGGAATAAAGCAGGTTTTGGCCTTTGTCATTTTTAGTTCACAGCAGTGATCAAAACAGCACACTGCAAATGCTTTGGAGTCTTTCCTGCTACAGGCAATAAGAGATTTGCCACTAACTTCAGCAGAACCATTTATGAGTGCCACGTTTAATTAACACGTTATTCAGAGTGTCTAATAGGATTGATGTGTATCTGAATTAAAACTGCAAATAAAATGGTGCTAAGGGATGGAAGCAGAGAACGGACTTTAAATCTCATTTCAGGACTTGAGCGCAAACGGCAGAAAATACCATGGGCTTCACAGGCAGGGAAGAACTTGGCATGAGATAAAAGGCTTAAGCCAGAATTCATTCAACTTCTAGTCTTGCTTAAAGGATGAAAGCATATGAGATTTATATATTTGCAGCTTGACTTGCCCACTATGTATGTGGGGAGCCCTTACACAAGGGTTTGAATGCCTCTGGAGACTGACTTTTAGAGGACATCAGAACAATGGACATAAAATGTTGGATAAGCAGTCTCCAGAAGGCCTCTGGCCAGTCCACAGGCTTCTGAGCAGTAAGAAATTTTGAGATTGAGGATGGTTCTCTTCCAGATTCACATAATCTCATTTGTAGCTTTCCCTCCGTGAGGATGCAATGTGAAACAGACTTTCAAGCCCTTTTCTCTGCTACTAATCTTCCCATATATATTGACTCAGGGGCTTTGAAAAATTGCTGAAAAAATGACAAATCAATAAGCGTTGCTCCCTTCCCTACCTATCTGCTCAAGTAAGATGTACCCTTCTCCCCAGTGGGGCTAGGAGGAAGAGAAGAATCTGCATTCAGCCTCCCCATTGCCTCTGCAGAGGTGTTGTGCGGTGTGTCACAGAGAGCCGGGAGAATCGTGCTGCTGGGAGAAGCAGTTGTTTCTGCTTTTCTGGGGGGGTGAGAATAGCTGAGAATAGCTGAAAGCCACATTGACTCCTGCAGAGGGAAGATCCTTATATCAGGAAAAAACAGTTCTGCCACAGTGGGTGACAGACTGAAGAAACTACCTGTTGTAGGACCACGATGCAAATAGGCAGCCAGAGTTCCCAGATGGGACCCAGGGAAGCAAAGAGCTGTCATCAGCTCAGCCTTGGTGTCTTGCCTGTATTTAGGTCTCAAATTCCAATGAGGCTCAAATTCACACTCCCACTTTGCTTCCCCCACCCCACCATTTTTATCTCTGCTCTTGTCTTTTTCTTTTTGACCTCCACCCTCTCTCTGCCAAGTGTTAACTATCATCTGGAAAACTGCACAGTTTACAGCCCTGGGAATTGAAATTTCCAATACACTCATAGGCCAAGAAGTAAGGACTTCTTTATGTGTGTCACAGGCAGTGTTGTGTTAAGGATCCAAATTTCCTGTATTGTCTCCTTGATTCCTTGATTACTCAGCAGGGGTGTCTAGGCTGTCAGT